>NC_090940.1:267205065-267518607 GCF_040938575.1 Ambystoma mexicanum
GTTTTGGAGAGGAAAATGGTGTGCGGGGAAGTGGCCATCGCTTTGGTTGAAGTATGCAAGGAGCATTGCATTCATGGAATTCTTTCCTTTGTTGGTTGCACTGGAGTTGTGGGGGAAGGAGTTGCAAATCAAGAAAGTGAATTTCAACATTGACAATGAATGTGTGGTTCATGTAGTGAATCGGCAGTTAGCAAAGGATCAGAGGGTGGCGAAGCTGATGAGAGTTTGTTCTGCGTTGTATGGAATGGAATGTGGTGTTCAAAGCAACACATGTGCGAGGGAAGGATAATGGCATCGGTGATGCATTATCTCGTTTTCAATGGCAGAGATTCTGTGGATTGGCTCCAGAGGCGGATCAGCAGATTCCAGAGGAGCTGTGGAAAATAGGAGGAAGAGAGCGCTTGCATTGGTGGAGGGTTCTCTTGCTCCGGCATCTAGAGAGGCATACAGGAGAGCTTGGGAGGATTTTATAGGAGGGGGAGCTTGTCGTTGGAAAGGATAGGGGCACGCGGAAGAAAGGAGAAGCGACAATGTCACTAATTTAATCTTGAGGTGCATTGATAAGGGCTGGTCTATGTCAACTATAACTGGGAAACTGGCAGGGATTGCTTTCTATGGGAAGTTGTTTTGGGGTTCTCAGCCGAGCTGTGGAGAAATGGCAAACAGGATGTTGGAATGATGGGCAAGGGAAAGTAAGAGGGAAAAAGATGAGAGGAGAACGGTATCAGCGGAATTGCTAAATAAGTTTTGTCAGGCGGTGGGGGGAGTTTGTTGGTCGGCCTGGGAAGGATAATAGTTCACAACGTGTTTTACTTGCCTATTCTTTGGGGCCTTTACAAACCCTAAAGGCTGGTGTGGGGAAAAAGTGGGGTAGGTGGGTCGCAATGGGAGGATGACCACTTTACAGAGTTAGGTGTGGACATCAAGATCAGGAGGTCTAAGACGGATCAAAAAGGAAAGGGCTCTTGGGTTTTGCTGGGTCGAGGGAGTAGGGAGTTATGCCCGGTTCGTACAGGTTTGGTTTGGAAGGAGCGTTGTGCGGGTAGGAGAGGTTTGGTTTTTCAGCATGAGAAGGGGGAGCCACTGTCAGCGCACAAGTTCTGGGAGTACTACGAAAAAGCTCTGGTAGCAGTGGGGGAAAAGGCGGAGGATTTCAGAACTCATTCATTTAGGATGGGGCAGCATCTGAAGGTAGCAGGATGGGTTATTCAGAGGCGAAGGTGAAAAGCCTGGGGCGTTGGAAGTCAGAGAGATACATAGGGTATGTCAGGGATTTGGGCAAAGGGGATGTTTGATAGAGTTTTCAGAAGTATGCAGGAAAGTTGCATTTAGTAGTTTGTTGTTGATTTGTAAGTGATTTTGTAATTTCTTTTTCAAATGCTGCTCGGAAGCTGGGGCAGATTGCACAAATTTGGATCGTTGGGCATTCGATTGTTAAGTGGGCGGGGAAAGAAGCTGAGAAAGGGGGTTTTGGCAGACAATTGGGTTCCAGCTATAAAAATGTTTTGGTAAAATGGTCTGGTTTAGGGGGGTTTCACTGGTATCAGTTACTTCCTATGTTGGCGGGGTTGAGGGAGCGCTACGGGTCTCCAGATGGGGTGATTATTCATGCTGGGGAAAACGACCTTTTAAGAGATACGGGAGTGGCTCTTCTGAGGAAAATGAAAAGGGATTAGTTATGGGTCCGAGAAATGTGGCCTCAAGCATCTGTAGTTTGGACTAAGTTGTTGCCGCAGAGAGTTTGGTGGGGAGCGAGAAGTGAGGGAGCGATAGAGCGGGCAAGGAAGGGGATAAATAGAGAGATGGTAAAATGTTGTGCCTCGGTGGCGGTACAGGTTTTGGACCACAAGGAAATAGTTTACGAAGGGTTCATGATATTTAGAGAGGATGGTGTCCATTTGTCGGTTTTCGGGAATAGTCATTATCTGGCGGACTTGAGCGCGTTGGTGGGAGATATGTTAAGGAGTTGGAAGTAATGAGAACTGGAAGGGGTGGGGCAGAAAGAACACCTTGGTGGAGGGTTTTTCTGGTGCCGGGGGCATGGCCCCTTTAGATGTTGCGGGGAGGGAAGCACAATGGGGGAATGGCGCGGGAAAGGATGGGGGTGGTGCTGTTTGCACAAACGGGCTACCCAGGGGGAACAGGTATTGAACCTGAAGGGGCATGGCCCCGGGGAGAAAACGGGACGCCTTGAGAAGTGGTAAGGAGACGGTAGGGACCAAGGGATGGTTAGGGAGGAAGCAGATTTATTTATTTATTTAATTATTTAATTGTTGGGGAAATTAAAGTGTTGATTATAATTGGTTTGTTTAAAACAGTTTGTAAGGTCAGGGAGCCAGGTAACCGGTTATTTGTAAGCTTTGACCTGTCACATTACAGCGACCTTTTCCACTCTAAACGAGTCTGGGTTTTTGTGCAGTAAGTCAAAATGTCCCTTTGAAATCTAATGAAGGACACCTACTCAGAATGAATCCTGCCACATCCAACCCAAAGGATAAATAGGGTATATTCTGCATATTCCAGTCTCAGTGAATGCCCAGAAATACTGCCAGCTATAAACAAGGCCGCACACTATGTTGCCATTATCTGCTTCCATCCTAGGGACTTGGGGGAACAGTAAACAACCAATTCTTGTATTTCATATCCATTTAGCTCTTTTATTATACCTGTAATTGTTCTCCACCCAATAACCTATTGTTGTAGCTGCACAGGAATAATATCTCTGAGTGTAAGCAGACACAGTGTTTTTTGTTGCTATTTTAAACTGCATATCACCATTTGAATTATTATACTATTACAGTTTATGTGCGGTTGTAATTCTTCATCGTTATTACTTTGTTATGAATGACGTCAAAAAAGGAATAAAGCCCTAGTTAAACAAAACAAATAATTGGCTACACACATACCCTGTCACCTATTAAATAATGCTATTGCCTAAGGCCATGTACAAACATCAAAAGGAGAATAACAGATGACAATTAAACCATCTTCTAAACAGGCCAATTTAATGTCCCTAAGAAAAAAGAAATCCCATAATAGTGGGTTACTGCTAGAAAGACTTGAGGAACATCCTGTTTTGATGAACATATACAACTATCAATGTTGTAGATTTCTGTCGAACTGCCATCAATGTGAGGCTGCCAGGGACTACTTTTTCCATGAGATGCTGGGCTATTGTGAGCAAAAAAGCATCTTTACCCGAAGGAATTGAGATTCCCGGATCACATTTCAATTTTATTCCACATATATGGTGAACATACAGAACTGTACAATGAGACTCCGGCTGTTACAGATCAAAGTACGTGCTCAAAGAATGACCTATATTACCCCGCGCTACAACTAGTACTAATAGTCCATCAGTGGCGAAGATCCCTTATACCCAGGGCCAAGATGTCAGAGCTTTCTTTGCATAATGTAATAGGCTCTTTGACAGCAGGGATGGAAGATGTTCCTCCAAAAGGGTCAATCTTTTCATTAGGAGTCAGTGATCGTCAAAGAATAGACACACAATCCAATTCGCATTTCTCAGCGAGATTCTTGCGAAACGTACAGATGTCAAGTCTTCATTCCACCTCTCACTCTTTCATCATTCCATTTGCTTCCTGCTGTCAGGACTATGAAAGGCCTGTGCAGTGATGGCATGTCCACATTTAGCGCTCACCGTACAACGCGCCATGACTTTGGAGCCTTTCTTCATCTGAGACTTTAGGAGTTTAATTATTGAACCCATACCCAGGCCGGTGCACCAATTTTCAAGGTAACATTTACCCCAGCCTCTGATCATGAATAGTTTAAGGATAAAAAGATGGCAGCCGGGTTTATCTGTACTAACACCATTTTTTTGTTTAACACAAGACCTACTTTTAAGCTCACAGGTCCTTGGTTAAACATGATAGAAGGTTATTGCTACCGAAAAATAACGCAACGCAGATATCGCTACATTGCGTAGCGAAAACATGTTGATGAAGTGCAGTCAAATGATATTGCTCTCATTTTAAAACTTTTGTGGTTTAGGAAATGTTTGAAGCGCAAACGAGCAAATGGAACTACATATATGTGCATGATGAGAACAAACGTATAAGATAAAGAAGAGCCCATTCCACTGGGAGAGGTGTGAAGATATCTCGGCAACCCCAGACCCCAGAGTGACCACACACTACTGACCTCGGTATGAGAAGCAGGATGTATGTATGTAATGTGGGGAGGTCTGGGATCACTAATCGTCCTGCAATTTCGTTTTTTGTGAATGGGTACAATTCATTCATGACAATTCTGGGTGAACCTGAGTTTCCATGCTGTTTTTTAACCATTCACAAAAACAAATCTTAATTGCTTTGTACTTGCAAAGTATACCACATCCACATGAATACCTATGGGTTCCATGTTGTTTTTGCTGGTATAAAAAAATCAAATAGGAATAATCCATAGTTGTTCTAACATCTACGTCCACATGAACATTCATTAGGGGTGTAGATGCATGCAGATTTGGTGCACACACGTCGAGGGAGGTGGAAGCAGACTTTAATCCTCGCCCACCAGTCCTGTATGTCAATCCAATGAGTATTGCATGAAGGGTAATTTACCGGAGGAGAAACACAGCTCCCCATCTTCATCAAAATTTCATTTTGTAAGGTTGTAGTATCTGATGTCAAAGCCTAGTGAAGATGCTGAAGAAATGGCTTGGTAAAGTTACTTGGTTGGGTCTCTTGCAAAATAGACCAAGTTGTGAAAAGCCAACAATCCAAACCTTCCTTTCATATAGGCTTTCCTCCGAATTATGTCAAGCTGCATGCTTACCTCTGATTTAGATGCAACCTAAAATCTCGGGTCTCTGTCTGGTTGGGCAAGGCAAAAGGATTTGGGTCAAGATATTTGGGGACAGGGCCTGCAACAAGCAAAATGTCTCACTGGATTTGAGATGAAACCATGATTGTTGGTGGAAATAAGTGCTGCTTCTTTGGTTTGTGGTCCTTGGCTCTGAAATATATATATGAAAGGTCTGGTGGGATGTCTCTGCACCACAAAGGAATACCCTACTCTCTAGCATTGTTTTTTTAATGTAGAAAGCGAATTACAAGAGATAAACATGAAAGCAAATCACAAACGGGTGGAGGAGAGCTCGTCAAATCTGTTGGACCTGAGTACATATTCGATTGAAAACTCAGAGTCAGAAATTCCTCGTCCAATTAAAAAAAAAAGAAAGGTGTCATTTATGGAAGATACCTTACCAATAACAGAACAAAGGGTCAATCACAAGCAGATACAACCAAAAGCACCTGAAAAAGAAATAAATAAAACAGATGACTTAAGCTACAGAAGAAGTCGGATAACCCCAGAAAGGAAAACGTTGTTCCGAGTGGCCAACACAAAGATAAACAAAATTGAACACGAAAAAGTCAGGGATGGCCCTGCACAGAACACAAAGGAAAAGCACGTGAGAGAATGGGCCGGATACACGCCGAATAGCGGAACACGCCACAAACAACACTTTCAATATAACAAAAATGCTCGACAATACAAACCAGAAACTTCTCCATATAGAAAAAGGACAAAAACACCAGAAAATCGAAATAAAAGAAGAGAAAAAACGAGCTCAAGTGAGAGACACTCAGAAAGAAATAAGAGATCAAACAGAAGACCTTCGGATCACCTTACACAGTCTAACCCCACCCGGACATCAACAATTTTCACTCACAAGAGCAATTCATCACGTACCTTGAAACTAGAAAAAAGTGACAAAAAGGGAGAAAAACTTTTATTAAACAGGAGAGCAACCATGAGATTACTACAAAAAGTACAGAATGGAGATCAAATCAAAAGTGTCGACCTAAACATAGTGGAATTCGCACATAAAACTAGAACGGACAGTATCTTCCTCCACATTACATCTCATACAGTGAAGAAACTGCTGTTGTCTGTGGCAGGAGATTTAGCCAAAAGAGGGTATACCTTAAGAGAAACAACTGCAGAAGAAAGAGGGTACAGAAGAGAGGATGAGTATGACACAAAAGAAAAATGTAAACACGGGACAAACGCAAAAGAAACATGGAAGACAACGCCTGTAACTGAAAGACGAACAAGAACAAAGAGAAAACACAACTATACACAGGAAAGAGAAGAGCAAAAGGAAGAAGATGAACGTCGAAAACCACGAGAAACATTAGATCAAAGTGACTTAAGAAAGAAAAAGGACAAAGAAAGAGACAAGATCAAAGAAAATTCTTCAGCCCAAGACAACCGGATACAAAATGATAAGAAATCACAAAGACTACCCCCAAAATACCCGAAAGGGCCGTTTCTGACACAGTCCGGCAGAGAAAAAGATAAACGTATCACATGTAGAAACACATCAACACAGATCCAGACGCAAGAAATAGAAAAAAACACCAATAAATGGGCATGGATTTCTACAGCACTAACAAAATATGTGAGGAAATAGCAATCAAATCGTCAATCTGACAATTTCGTTGGAGAGACGTTAAAGGAGCTACACGAGGGCAAAGAACCGGATCAAAACATCATTCTTGGCTCCTGGAACACAAGAGGCCACATTCACCTGACTCATTCAGGAGATGTCAACCTTGGCCTTTTTGACCTTATAACTTTGCAGGAGACCTGGTTATTATCTCAACCGAGCCTGGATGGTTTTGAAGTATCACTCTCGCCGGCACAAAAAGGAACACGAGGACTTCCTACCTCAGGCTTGTTGACAGCTGTAAAAACTGGCGGAGCGCTTAGAATAGTTCATAACCTGATATCATCTCTGACAATTCAGGCGACATTGCTGGAATGGAATAAAGAGGACCCCCGGCAAAAAAAAAAACCAAGGCAGGAGCTTATCCTGGTACTAAACATCTACTGGAATCCGTCAATAACAAAGACAAAAAACTTTCTAAATAAGGTGGAAAAAATCCTTACAGATACAACAGAGATGTATGATATGGACCACATCTTGATATGTGGCGATTTAAACGCCTCTTGCCCGGTATCGGAGAAAGAAAGACCAACGCACAACACGAGCAACACTCAATCAACAACGAGAGGTGCAGCATGGGTCAAACTGATGGACTCCAGGGATTTGTACAATTTAAACTCCCTTGATTCAGCCAAATCCAGAATTCCAACATGGGAAAGTGCGGGTAAAAGAAGTACAATTGACTACATCTTTGCCTCTAAAGAATTATATCTCCTAACCACAAGCTTCAAGGTAGTGAAGACTACGGCCAGTGACCATAATTTACTAACCGTAACATGGCCAGCAAAAAAAAAGGTGCCGGTGACAATGTCGAAAAATCTGGAACTAAATCAACAAGGAAACCGATTGAAAATTACAACAGAAGGCATAACTTCCATCACGGCAGCCTATAATGGACAAACGACCTTAAATACATTGAAAGCAAACTTGGATTACACGCCTCTCTTGATCCCTTATCTCCATCCACGACGTAAAAGAGTAGATGATAAAACTCATTTACATACTCACAATGAGGAATTGAGAGCAAAGAAATCAAATCTAAGAAAGGCGATTCGGCTTGCACGAACAAATCCAACACAAACAAATGTAGACCTGGCATCTAAAACTAAAAAATTGTATAAATCCTGGCTACAAGCGACACGATGGAAATTATACCAGATGGACGCAGAGAACATGTTGAGAGCAGTTTGTAAAAGGAATTCAAGAGATTTTTGGACAATCGTAAAACATAAAATCTCGCCCATGGACACAAGAATTACAAACAGTGTCGCAGAAGAAAAATGGAGTGACCATTTCACTGACCTATACAATGACCCCACTCCAGGAGAAGTAACATCGATTATCCAAGAAGAGGTCCCCACTCCAGGAGAAGTAACATCGATTATCCAAGAAGAGGTCAACTGGATAGTATGCTCAGAGAAGGACATTTTGTCTAAGATTAAGAAACTGAACAACTCCTGGGCCCCCGGACCGGACGGCATCTCCAACGCCATTCTGAAGCAGGACCCTGAAAATTGGGCTCCATTAATAGCAGAAATCTTTAGGAGATCTAGGATTTCGAGAACTATTCCGGAGACATGGAAGACTGCAAACATCGTCCCAATTTACAAAAAGGGCCCAAGAGACGATCCGAGAAACTACAGGCCAATTGCACTTCCAGATGTACTCGGCAAACTTTACGGATCATTGTTGTTGGACGAACTTCAGATATGGCAAAAAGAGGCAAAAACAACTGACCCCTTTCAATCAGGATTCGAGAAGAACCTGGGAACGTCGGTAAATATTATGCTGACCAGCATACTAAAATCAAAGGTCTTCGAGGGGCAACCACCAATATTCATTGCTTCAATTGATCTGGTGCAAGCTTTTGATCGTGTGAACAGAAAAAAACTATGGAAAAAACTGGAGAAACAAAAATGTCCATCAGCCATTCTCGCTCAAGTAAAAGCGCTATATAGTGGAACATCGATCAAAATTCGACTCAATGAAGCAGGCTTGTTGTCGGAAAATATAAAAACAAACAGAGGGGTGAAACAAGGCTGCCCCCTGGCACCGGCACTATATAAGGCCTACATGGCGGACATTGCAGATCCCGAAAATGACACCAGATCATTTCCTCCTCAAATAGGCGACTCAAAAGTGACAAGATTGCTGTATGCAGACGACATCTTATTGCTAGATCAAACAGCAATTGCTCTACAGAGACAAATAGACAGCCTCACAGCCTACCTGACTAAAAATGACTTGGAACTTAATACATCTAAAACAAAAATCCTGATCTTAGAAAAAACAGCGAGAACAAAAAAAAAAAAGAAATGGTTCGCAAACTCGGAGCCACTAGAAATAGTGAAAAGCTGTACCTACTTAGGGGTAAAACTATCGTCGAGCAAAATTGAAATATCTATGCAAGAGCATCTTATCTCCAAAACAAAAATGCTAGCAGCTCAGGCAATATCCTTGGACAGAAAATTTGGGAAATTTTCAATCCTCCCATTAATAAACTTCTATAGAGCAAAGGTAGGTCCAACTTTGACCTATGGAGCCGAGGCCATGCTATACCTGCCAAAGTCATTGTGGGCTAAATTAGAAGGTATATTTTGGCGGAGAGTACTACATCTTCCAAATTCCACTTCTGCGACAATCATTCGATGCGAATTGAGTCTCCAATCATTGGAATCTTTGGTAACAAGAAACAGTCTCCTATTACTGGGTAAAATCATAAGGCAGCCGCGTCCTAAAATACTGGAGATAATATATCAAGAGATGAAGAGTGAAACAAACCCAATGCTATCTAGTTGGTACAGCAGACTATTGGAACAAGCGGAAAAAATTGGATGTTCTGAATGGGAAATAGAACGGATCCCGGGAAAAGTAAAGAAAAAACTGAAAATACAAGACTGGATTGAGACTTTAGATAAGACAGAAGAACTCACAATCACAACACATTACACTATGAACACCCAAAAAGTAGATGAAGTCAGAAATTACCTAAAAAAGTTCCCAGACAAACGACTGAGAACAACTTTCTTGAGAGCAAGGCTAAACATATTGAAAACCAATGAGATTCTCTTTCGAAGAAAACAGTCGACAACCAAAAACTGTAGATATTGTGAGCAGAGGGAAACCGAAACACTACGCCATCTTCTTCTTCACTGCGCAGGAACGGCAACCATGCGAACTATCCATCTCAAACCACTCAAAGATCGGTATCAAACGGCAAATGAAGAAACCTGGTGGAATATGCAAATGTGCGGCAATTCCGCATCTTTGACGGTGGCCACAGCGACCTTCTTGGAAAAATTGAAGCTGGACGAAAAAGAAATAACAACAGAGAGCTTTCAAACATCCCATTGAACAGAAAATTCCAGGACAGTCCCAAAGGAAAACAGGAAACAAGGATATAAACATTTGGACAGAATTTGTAAAAATTGTAATACAATTATATACAAACAAAATAAAAAAAAAAATAAAAAAATGGCTTGGTAAAGTTACTTGGTTGGGTCTCTTGCAAAATAGACCAAGTTGTGAAAAGCCAACAATCAAAACCTTCCTTTCATATAGGCTTTCCTCCGAATTATGTCAAGCTGCATGCTTACCTCTGATTTAGATGCAACCTAAAATCTCGGGTCTCTGTCTGGTTGGGCAAGGCAAAAGGATTTGGGTCAAGATATTTGGGGACAGGGCCTGCAACAAGCAAAATGTCTCACTGGATTTGAGATGAAACCATGATTGTTGGTGGAAATAAGTGCTGCTTCTCTGGTTTGTGGTCCTTGGCTCTGAAATATATATATGAAAGGTCTGGTGGGATGTCTCTGCACCACAAAGGAATACCCTACTCTCTAGCATTGTTTTTTCACATGCTTTGAATATTCCCTGCCAACATTTTATTATAGCTTGTAAACGAGCTTTTATGCTCGCTTTAGTAGCACATCCATGTCCTTTTGGGTGTATTCCGCTTCAGCCAATGGGACATCGAATGACGAGCCCCACCTGGGAGGGCATCTTCAGATTCTAACCGCACATCTTGCTGAGGAGTCCTCAAGGCTTTCTCACCTGGAGAAAAAAGGCTACAGACTAACATTTCTTCAAAATGATGAAATACTTCTTCACAAATTTATAACATCTGTAGAGATAAGTGCTTTTTACTTTCATAATATGGAAGAAAAACAAAGTTCTTTTCAAGGCATGCCAGTCATGTGGAATTGAGAATGTGTATCAGAGAGACAAGCATTCTGAATGGATACACTGTCTCCACCCTAATCACATTCAGGAGGATTGTGAAATTTGTGTCACCTTTAGCACAAAAACCCTCAAGGATAGATAAAGGAGACTAGCCCTTTGGCTGAATGAGGGCAGATATCCCCCTTTAGAGGCTGAATACTCTAGAAGCGTGGTGGAGGAGAGATCAGACAGGCCAAAATCCTATAAAATGGCCAGGTCATAGGAGAGAATGTCTTCTTCGGCCACCTTCAAGTGGAAAAAAGAAGGAAACATGGAAAAATACATCTGTCAACGACCTCGCCAACGAGGGACCCACCAAGGGCGAAAACTACAATAGAATCTGCTGTAAGCGCTCTGTCAACAAGCACAACTATTCCCACCATCACCTGAAAACCACTATCGATGGTGCCTCGATCTTCCATGGCACAATCATCGTTGATGACCATCAAACCATCACTGTTGACCTCGTCGATGGGTAAAACGACAAAATCTTTGCCGACAAAAATATTATCCACACACCCTTCGACCACACCCGTGCCTGTGAAGACCCCATCATCAGCAGTGCCTGCTACTTCTCCGTCGATGACGATGGTGCCATCCACGGAAGGACAAACATTGACAATAGCAGCATTGACAGAACATGGAAAGTCACCAATACCTTTCCTGTCTGCCACGACAACAAGGGGGGGGGGGGTCATCGTCCACGGCTACGGGCACGCAGAAAATATAAAATAAATCTGAAGGAAAATTGAAAAAACTAAAATGCAAACACAAATTGGAGACAAACATATACCAGATAAAAAGGAACAAGAGGCAATAGAGTGCTCTGCACCTTCACAACAAGGCCCACTAGTTCTTAAACTGGCTGCCAGAACCCAGCACTTGCCTAATGTCGTGGAAGACCAGGCCACAGTAGCAGAAAGCAGGGAACATCTTCGCCTCAGTCACCCAACGGAGACATTGATCACCCTATAGTGTCCAAAGGTCCAGTCCTGTCTCCACTCTCGTCAATTCTTCCATACCAGAGCACCATATATATTCAGAATTTGAACAGAGGTACTCACCCCAGTCATCTGAGGGAGACCAATATTCACAGTGGGAAGTACCTCTGGAACCAAGGTTGCAGGAGTTGCCAGAGCTGATGTTGGCGACCCCGTCTGCCCCCCCCCCACCCCCCGCAGCCAACAGAAGCTTTACTCAACCCACAGTCCCTGTTATCGTTACAGGTATTAACTACTCTTCAGTCCCTACTTAAAAACTGGATACTATGCTGCCAGTGAACCAACCCCACCCACAAGCACCCAATTAGGCACCAGGGCCTTCGGGGAACCCAACAGGTCAGGCAGAACGGCTACAAGAAACCAGGTGAATGAACCAATAGACAATACACCCACCAGGCATGTAACTTCACTGAAAAGAGAACCGCCTATCAAGCCTATGAGGTACACATGACAAAACAGGACCAGCATCACCATTATAACACAAAGGGCTTCCCTAAGGCCACAACATTCCCCGTACAGTCAAGAAGAGGGAGAACTCCAATCCTCTACCACGGATGATGAGGGAAGAAATAGGGACACCTCTACCTCAAAATCACATCAGCCAGATAACTGGACTTGGGTCTAAACCAAGACCATTGCGTCAGTCTCCACCTGATGACATAACAGCATTTCACAATACTGTCCAAACACTTGTGAGGAATTTGGCCTATTGCCGTCTGTGCAGAAAAAGGATTGTTTCCTTTTCGATTTAATGCACAAGTGCAGAAAGGGGGTAATGTCAACTCACATTCTAGACCATGTTTGGGAAGAAGGACTGTTACTCATAAGAAAACCCTTCTCGGAACCAGCATGAAAAGGCTGCTTGGAGAACAAATGTAAGGCACCAGAAGTATCCCCGAAAATGCCTTACATCCCAGCCAACACCTGACTCAGTGGTATCAGCAGCAGCATGCAGAAAATCAAATGCGCACGGTCAAAAATGCGCAGTACCACCTGACAATGACAGCATGAAACAAGACGCATTTGGCAAGAATGTTCTTGCAATCAACATCGCAGTCGACATAGCAGAAACAGGTTTTAAACAAACCAGTAATGAAGTTGTGCTACAGAGACAGGCATGGTTAAAATGCACAGATTTTAGAGCAGATGTTGAATCATAGGCACTAGACATGCCTTTTGAGCGAGACCTACTCTTTGGTCCAAAAATTGACCCCGCCCTGAAAGCGTTATAAAAGGAAATCGATATGGCGAAATCACTCACCACACTAACAGTCAGATTAACTTTTTGCTCCTTCCGAGGGACCTTAGGTCATTCCACAGAAAGAAATAGAGGCAGAAAGGTATACCGGGGGGAACCTCATATTCACAGACGTACTACCAGGGGTATCGCCGAGCATACCCATACAAACAAAAGGATTACAAGCAAGCTCCAGCAAGGCGACAGGCAACATCTGCCTCTAGGGGCAGACAGCAAAACAAGTCTGACTTCCATCATCCACAGACAGCCACGGCCCAGCTGCAGCAAGTGGGGGGGAAACATGCATTACTATTGACAGCAGTGGCAAGAATTAACCACCGCCAAGTGGGTGTTAGACATCATACAAAGAGGACACATCATATAATTACAAGGAATCTCCCCTCCAATGCCCCCAATTTTTGAACACCAACCACACTTAAACATCTTAACGAGCGAAGTGGAGAAACTGCTCATAAATAACACAATCGAAAAAGTCCCAAACCATCAGAGGAGTAAGGGCACCTACTCCAGATTCATTGTGGTCAAAAAAACCAGATGACTCATGTCAAACAATTCTGGACCTATGAAGCCTGAACTAATAAGTAAAGAAACAAAAGTGCAAAATGGTTACCTTCCAGATGTCATAAAGTGAATAAGGGAGGACGACTTCCTAGTGTCACTGGATCTCAAATACATATATTTTCACATTCCCATTTGCAAAAGCCACAGAAAGATCCGAGGCTTCATTGTAGGCACAAATCACTATCAATTCAAAGTCCTCCAATTTGGTCTTCGCTCAGTCCCAAGAACATTCACAAAATGCCTATTCACAATAGCCACATTGTTCAGGAAAAAAGGAACCACGTGTATCCATATCTCGATGATTGGTTAGTATGAGCAACCTCCCACTAAGCGGCGGAAATAGTGATCTGGCAGGTGCCCAACACCCTCTTACGCCTCGGCTTCGCAAGAAATTCAAGCAAATCCTGTTTCAAGCCATCAAACATGCAAGTGTTCCTAGGGGCACAGTTCAATACCAACGAGGGCCTGGTACGTCCCTCGGTATAGAGGGCAGTGTCAATACCCCATTTAATCATGAAATTCTACTGAGTGCCAGGATCACAGTCTGAACCGTCATGCAACTATAAGCCACCATGTCGTCCTGCATTCCCCTAATAAAGCATTGCAGGTTACAAATGAGACTGCTACAAGAATTCCTAGCGGACCAGTGGTCCCAGTTAATGGGAACATGGAATGACAAGTTGACAGTAACAAAGTCACTCACGGACAGCTTGCTCATGCCATCTCACATCACCAAAGAGTCCCATTCAAGGACCCGCCTTTTCAAGAAACCCGGATAACAGATGCCTCACTGACAGTATGGGGCGCGCACACAAACCAATTATCAGTAAAAGGCAGTTCGTCCCCGACCGAGACACAACTTCACATCAACATACTGGAGCTGAAGGCAGTGGCACATGCCCTTTACTAATTCCAACCAGTGCTCAGAGACAAAGTGGTAAATGTGATCACAGACAACACAACCACAATGTATTATGTGTGAAAACAGGGGGGCACCAGGTCAAGGGTGCTCTCCAGAAAAGCAACGGCTGTGGCACCGGGCTATCGGAAACAGCATGTAACTACAAACTTTTCACCTTCCAGGGAAGGAAAACGAAACTGCAGATCAACTGAGCAGAGTCAACGACCAGTCACACGAATGGCAACTGGCGGACAGGAAGTTCCTACAGATCTTCAACAAGTGGGGAACACGGACCATCGATTTGTTCGACAAAAAGGAGAACAAGAAATGCCCTCTGTTCGCAAGCAGATATCCGCACCATTGATCCTAGGCAACGCCAGTCCTACTCAAGGTCCTGGCAAATGATTGCGACATACAAGTGTACGATCATTCTCATAGAGCAAACATGGGCGGGACAACCATGGTTCTCAGAGCTTGTTCACCTGTCCCAGGACCGTCCAATCCCTCTGGTTCAAAACCCTGACCTGCTAACCATGTGCAACCAGAATGTGCGATACCACAACCCAGGGGTGCTCAACTTAAAGGCCTGGCTCCTGACTTAAATGAGTTTAGACAAGTCCCACTCACGCAGGAATGCAGAAACATCCTAAAAGCTGTCAGGGCGGAGTCCACGAACAGATCATATGTATACAAATGGAATCGGTTTTGCACTTGGTGTTCTCAACAATTGGACCTGTTCGGTGTGGAACCTCACCAAATCCTACAATACCTATTAAAATTAACAAAACACAGGCTTTCACACTCGCCCATCAAAGTACATTTGGCAGCAATTTCTGGATATCTGAAAATCTGGATTTCTGGATCCAGCAATTTCTGGATATCTGAAAATTTCTTATTTTCAGCGCCTGCATCGTAAAACACTTCATGAGAGGTCTTTTCCGCACCTATCCCCCTCAAAAGAAAGTGGCACCTCAGTGGAGCCTAAACAATGTGCCCTAATGAAACCTCAATTCAAACTTATGGTGACTACAGACATAGTTTGTGTCTTGGAAAACTACTTTTTTAGTAGCAATCACGTTTTTCAGATGGGTGTCAGAAATACATGCACTCTGTGTTAAACCTCCATAACTACGGTTTGAAAAGAACAAGCTCATCTTAAAAACAAACCCTACGTTTGTTCCCAAGGAGTTGTCCAACTTCCATCTGCAAACAGAATGAACCCTACTGGTTTTCGTCACACATCTGTCCACACCAGTGGAACAGGCTCTACACTCGCTAGAACTTCGAAGAGTCCTGAAGTTCTGCAAAGACAGAACCAAGAATTTTCAACGAACATCTCAACTATTTGTGGCTTTTGGATCCCCTAACAAAGTTCGGCCTATTTCAAAGCAAAGTAGTGCCAGATGAGTTTCCACCGCAATTACAACAGCGCACCCAGGCCCATCAACCACTACAAGGACCCATTCATGTTCATTCCACTAGAGTAGTGGGGTCCTTGTCAGCGCTATGGGCAGGGGTTCCCCTGTCAGACATATGCTGCGCAGTGACCTGGTCAGTCCCACACACCTTTGTCAAGCTTTACTGCATGGAGGGAGAAGGAGAGGCTGAAGCAAGAGTCGGAAGAGCCATCCTACAATGCTTGTTTCAATAAGGTATGCCTTCACTCATTACACCTCCTATTACAGAATGTTAACTGCTGTGGCAATCTATTCGAAGCATGTGAACACATGAAAGATCCAATGCTGGAGAAAGAGTATGTTGCTTTCCGGTCACTCTTGTTCTCCAGCATTATCTTTCATGGATTCACATATGCCCACCTACCACACCTAAGTGAGCAAGGCTACTTTTTGCCAACTATCATCTCTCTGGGTTTAGAATGTGAAGATGGCCTCCTGGGTGGGGCTTGTCACTCGACGTCCCATTGGTTGAGACAGAAGACGCCTAAAAGGACATGGATGGGTTACTAAAGTGAGCTTAAAAGCTCTATTATAAGCTATAATATAATGTTACCAAGGATTCCCAGCCTGTTGGCGGGGAATAATCAAAGCATGTGAATCCATGAAAGATACCAATGCTGGAGAACATGAGTTACAGGTAAGCAACATACTGCTTACTGTGCCTTGTGTTTTTGGAAATGCAGATCAAAAAATATTCAATGTCATGCTCTTTTTTGTGAAACACACAAGTGATTACTTCTACAATACTGTGCATAACTTCTGCCCAATAATGCAGATTGAGAAAATTAAATGCTTGCACAGAACATCAAAATAAATTAGGTTGCACACACATCTCAAATGTTAGTTATAAATGTATCTTTTGTTACGAAACAACATCTTTAAAGACACTGTTCATTCTATTTATCGACATGCAGTATTATTGTGGTTTGGTCCCAAACATCCGACCTTAAAGATAATTCCATATGGTGGATATGTCCAACGATGCATGTTAACAAGACTGTGCCTTTTACCCCATACTCCCAACTGTTAACACAATATCCCCTTTCCCAAACTATAGATTTGCATTTTTATGTTTTTAAAATGATCTTGGACTGCACTGTTGAACATTCTGTATTGAAACTATGTGTAGTGAATATTCAAAAATAATATCACTAGGTACAATTTCAGTGATAACATTTATCAGGTGGGCATTAGCTTGCAGTGAATACTTTCTAAAGGGCAGAGATTTAGTTTAAAAAGTCAATTGAAACTAATGTACATTTGTTATGTCCAGTGACTAGACCTCTGGTCGTTGTCTATTGTTGTTACTGAATATTCTTTCTCTACTGATTCAATGCGTACAGGGACTTGTGTGCTTCGGATTTCGTGCTGCATTACATCAACATCTATTTTTTCCTCCTCCAAAAGTCCAGGAACAGCATCATCAGAGCGACGTGCCAAGCTGCAGCCAAACCCAAAAAGAGTCACATGTGAAAATACACAACTGGCTCTTGCTCAAAGTATGAATCAGTTTTGATGTTCATGCATGGCAGACAGAGTGCAGTGATGCCTGATTGCCAGGATGTTGCGGCACACAATGCTTTCAGATGTTATGACTGGCTGTGGTTGTGTGTGCAGGTATGCCATCTAAAAAAAGCCAACCCCCAGCACAGAAAACTTCCTGAACATTCATCTGTGACAAGTAACATAGTAACAATGCAAAAAGCAACCTCTAGAAAATGCAGAATATTGCAGCAAAGAAAATCTGAAAACTAACACTAGATGGTTTTCTAGAATGTACAGGAGCTGTCTTGACAGATTCTTCGTCAGAGGATAGACCTTTGACTTCTAAATGTAAAGTAAGTCTTTTGTGTCTGTTCTGTAGGGCTTTGTTGGAGAAAGTCCTGCAAATGTCACATTTATTGATTTCATGAGGATACAGGCAGTAGATGCATTGCTCATGAGGATCCTTCATGTAGACAAGTTTCTTCATGCACCTCGTTAGTTCAAATTAGAACATGCACTACTGTGTAGTAGAGTGAGGTCTTTGTGAGGATTTTCGCCGACTTTGCAGAGCAGGAACACCAGTGGTTTAGGATAGATGGTACGTCTCCAGTGATGGGAATCAGGAAGTATGCAAGCATTTCTGAGACACTGCTGTGCAGCGAGACACTGATGGTGGCTTACTGAGGATGAGAAACTAACAAAACTCTGAAGAACAAGGGCGGGATAGCAATTTTATTTTTAGGAGCAGCAATGGTCACAAAGTGGTAGGTCGAGTCCCACCAAAAACTGCAATGGGCAATTAATGACCCAGAATTCCAACAAGCTGCAACCAAGTCATGCTAAGGAGATGATCGAAGAATAGAGAGAAATGGTTGAAGGTCAACATACAGAAGCACTACTAAGTAGGTTTCCTGTCCAAGAGGGACCCTGGGATGTTAACAGAAAGATACCAAGCCTATCTCAGCAATGTCGCTTCACAGTCTTTTAGTTTTCCCTCAAGTGCTTTGCCTTTTCTATATTTTTCTTGAATCCACTTCCAGGGCAGATTTCCAAAATTCTATATCTGGGTGCTAGTTTTTGACTTTGTTTACTTCTTACCAGCTTCCTCTATCGCCTCCATCATGTGCAACTCCTTCTCCAGCAATACCGATTGCTACTGCCTTTGTACTGCGGCGGCTGCTGCTATAATCTGGTTCCCTCGTATACCTCCCCTTGCCCACATATTTTCTCTCTCTCTGCTCTTGTGTTTTTCCATTTTCACCTGTTTCCCTGCTAGACAACTTCTCCCACTTTTACAATGTAATTTCTTTTTACACCCAACGTGGCAATCATTCTGATGACTGCCACACAACCATTCCACAGGGACGTCATTTCACCAAAATGACAGGGATAGCGGAAGTGAGATCACATGACCCTTGACCTTTGATAACCGCACAGGAAGGGATGTCATTTGACCCCACCCCAAAGTGACATCACAGGAAGCGATGGAACATGACCTTTCACCCCTTGACAAAACCGAAGTGGTATCATATATCATTGTTCCTAAGTACACTATGAAAAATATGGTTACGATATCACTGTAATGTGAGATACATTGTTTACAATAATGGAACACCAAGCATTACATCCAGCCTAAAAGACACAATAGGTGACCTTATTGACAAAAGAGGTAATCAACTATCTGGACAATATCTCCACTAATGTTAACATTGGAAAAGATCGTGGTCTTATACCAAATCACGGCTCCGGACTTACAAGCTATGGCCAGGGGAAACAAGGATGAAAGACTGTGTGAAATGTGATTTGTTGATGGGCAAAATTGAGGAATTGATGAATAATTTATCTTACTTAAAAGCACAACTGAATATACTGGTTAACGTCTTGAACAAATTACTGGGGCACCATCCAGGTTACAACGATAACCAATTGGCAAAGCAGCTAGAATGGAATGTTGCATCACACCTTGTTTCATATTGTACTGATGCTCGCAATGGTTCATAGTCATAAAATCGAATGACAATGTTGAAAGTCATTATGTCGAAAAAAAAGGTCAAAAAAAAATTCGAATTTCTATTTTTGCTTATATTTGTTCGAAATGGGGGGTTCCCCCCTAACCCCTCCCTTTTTTTAACAGCTTTTTTCTAATCGCGATAGCCAAAAAAACATATAAATAAAAAACAAAAAAATTTGAAAAAAAATGTGGGATTTTTATTTTCGACATTATGACTGTCGACATTATGTTTTCGACTAGCACACCGCTAGCAATATCATATCTGAGGCAAGGTCTGATAACCAAGAAATTACAACCACAATTAAACAGCCTGTGTTACTGACAGAAGCAACCATGAGAAACAAAAGGGGAAAACACTGTAGTGTATTAATACTGCACAAGATAAAGTATCTACTTTAAGAGATGACATGTTAGGGTAATGCTCTACCAAATAAGAAACAGATCTTTAGAGGGAACACAATTTCTAACATATTCAAACATCCACTGGCAGCACTGCGAGGCAATAAGGAAACATCAAGCCCAGGTGTACAGAACCAGAGATGCAATGGGCCTCATTACGAGTCAGGCGGTCCGGAAATAACGGTGGTGGTAAACCCTCCGCCACCATTGTTTCTGGATCACCTGATCTCGAGTCCTGCAGGCAGAGGTGTCATTCCCGCCAGGACTGACCTGGCGGGTTTAACACTGCTCGCCTGCAGGCGGACATGGATACACCAGCACCATCACGAGATAGGACTCTTCCTCCTCAAGGCTCTGGCATACAGCTGTGACGAAGACCATTGCCAATAGACCATGCTGATAGAAGAAACAGCAATGAAGCAGCCACTAATAATTCTGGACTGATGCTTCCCCCCACCCCCATAGTGTCACTTGTGATGGGAAAACTACTGAGAAGGGTAGTTATGTAATAACAACGCTGTCATCATGGCTCGACTCTTGGATAAATTGACACAGCACCTGTCCTCACGCCTTTGTAATATGGGCTGTTGTTACCCCCATAGTGTCACTTGTAATGGGAAAACTACTGAGAAGAGTAGTTATGTAATAACAACGCTGTCATCATGGCTTGACTCTTGGACAAATCGACACAGCACCTGTCATGACATCTTTGTAATATGGGCTGCTGTTAGAGACCTAGCCATTATCCAACTACCTTCTAGCTGGCTATAAAATGCACACACGCATTTTACCACCCCTTCATTACTTTCAACACAGCCTATGGCCTTCTGAAGGGAATTCATCCTCGCATGAACTTCGAGGTCATACCAATGGCAGCAGGCGCTATACAAATATCACCTAAGATAACTGAAGCCTAACTCCACTGTAAAAAGGGTGTCTTAGTATGGTAAGTGGGATTGGTGGGTTGGATGCTAATACCCCTTTTCCCCCCACATATCCCACCTGACTGATCGAGTGAGAGAAACGTGCCTGATTTGTTTGGGTCACCAGCTGGTGGGGGTGTAAGGCTTAGATATGCCTTCAACACTCTGCTGGGTGCTTAACCCATTTTGAGGACCCTCAAGATAACCTTGAAGGGCAAAAGTTTAATGTTGGTGAACAAACCCTGGAAATGTTATAACACTGGACTTTTATGTGTGGGATTTGGGTAGGAATCCTAGGAGGATGATTACCGATAGCATGGAAGCATGTTTGTCCGAATCTCGATAAAATATTAAAGTTACAAGCTGCTAGCCCAACCAAAGTGATTCGCCCAAGGTGGAGGTCTGCAACCTTTGACTAGAGGTTTTGGACTGCAACTCTCATTAACCCTATCCATCATAGGGGATCACTGGAGTTGTAGTCCTAAACATATGGCGGCCCACAGGTTGCAGAACCCTGGCGCAAGGCATAAATGCTGGTTCTCCACATGCAGACAAAACACCAATTTAGTGTCCAAGAGTCAATGCTCACTCACCAATGGAGTAGTGAGTACACATTCTCTAATCTGTCTCTGCATTTTTACTCTGTGGGGAGCAATGAAGATCTAATTGGTGTGTACAGTCACCAGGTCTGTTTACAATAGTTCCTTGGTCCTGTAAGTGAAGTGTGTATACTGAGTTTTAAAGGGAGACCTAAAACATTTGTATTGAAGTGAAAGGATATTGATCTTCCTCGATTAGTTTTGAAGGGTGATAGATAGCAACATATAGGTAAGCACCTGATGTGTGTATATTGAAAAGTAACATTTTGACTGCTTTGTTTCATGCAGAAGGTACTGGCTTTAGTGAGAGTGGGTCGCAGCTCACTTTATGGGCTATGGTTTCGACTGCATCTGGATATCGCTGCACATGAAGCTCAGTAGTCTGACTGTGTAGTCAATAGGGACTAGCAATGTTATTTATTTATTTTTTAAATTAGAAAAATTTAAAAGGTTTCTATGAACGGAGAATAGCACAGGGGAAACGTGCTGGTCTTGAAAGCAAGACCACACAGACCAACAGAGGTTTGAATCCCGGATCGAACTCGAGTATTAAGCATGTTATAAAAAAACCAACAAAAAACAAGTACAGAAAATGAAACAGATCGTAGAATTGACGTATGCAATGGGAGGGATATAGTGAAAAGGGAACAGCAGGCACTGATAAAGGCACAGTACAAATAGTGTCAGGATTTGGTGTCAAACTTATAAAAGACGCTACGACGCTAGTGATATGGAACAAAGGGAGAAGGTGATTCAGTTGGTGGCGTGGAAAATTAAACCAAAAGAATGGAGGCACCACAAAGTACTATTGCGAAGGAATAAGGTGAACAATAGCAAGTAGAGCCTTTTGTGTTCTGCACTACTGTCTGCCTCAGTGGCTGCAGTTGCTTGAACCCGCTATGAGCAGTTTTTCAGTATTTTGGGTTCACCCCTGAATCTCCACTTGAGAGCCTGCACAGGTGCCCATGAAGCTTCAATGGGTGGCCACTAGTAAGTGTCAGTGGACAGAACCCTGTGATTGGGGACTGGTTTCCCCAACCGAGCCTCAGGTCCCAGAAGTGGATGGTCTGCTCTTTCCTTGTAGCACCTAGGGATGAGTTCTGAAGCACACATGATGCTAACCCAAAGAAGGATTGCATGGACACTTAGTACCATGTTGAGACCCTTCATGACTGAAAGGTTCTGCTCTGATGCAGACTTTATCAGACTTCCAGCTACCAGGAAAATAACCAGGAGTGGTGTTCTTCCTCTGAGACCAACCATTTCAGCAGCCCTAAAAACATCTTGCTGTCTATGTTGTTCAGACCAACATGCACGGAGCAGGCACGAAACAGAAACTGCTCCGATTTCGGAATAGGGTGATAATTTACAAAACTCTGGTTAAGGTGGTTTAACGCTGATGATTAGGTTGGATTTAGGTCATCTTTTGATCTGGGCCTGCGGGGACACTCCACCTGCACGGGAAGCCCCCCCATTATTTTCATGTCTTTATTTATTTATGGTGTCGCCTTTCTTGTGTTCTCCCTCTGCCACCTACATTTTACAGCTGACCCAGGCCTTCTTTTGCTCTGGGCCTGCAGGGACTCTCCACCTGCACGGTACTAGAAGAACAAGTTACTTTCTTACATGGTAACGTTCTTTCAATGGGATGGTCCGACGACTTATTCCATATCTATGACAGGTAATGTCCACAGCTGTGCTGCTTCGGAAAATCTTTGGCATCTGCGTCCTGCGTCGATGCGCCGTCCCCGAGGACCTCCTCCGACGGTACCCGATGTGATAAGTAGGAGGCACGACGCCCATAGCCTCAGTTATAGTTTTTTCCCAGAACGTGTGCCACCAGTTTTCTGCCAGTCAGACACACAAGGCCTTGCGGAACGCAAGCTGCAATCGCAAAAGAAATTCTGCAGCGGGGAAGGCAGGGAGGGAGTGATATGGAATACGTCGTCGGACCATCTCATCGAAAGAACGTTCCCAGGTAAGAAAGTAACTTGTTCTTCGAGGGGATTGGGTCCTCTAACATATTCCATATCTATGACAGACTCCCAAAGCAGTACCAAGCAAGGAGGTGGGAAAGAATTTAGAATACAAATTTAGCATGCCCAATCAAATTGTGGAATAGAGAACTGCCTTGCCAAAGGCCAGATCTTGCCCTCTGATGGAATAGAGGGAATAGTGACGTACAAAAGTATGTACTGAAGCCCAGGTGGCTGCATCACAGATGTGACGAATAGGAATTCCCCTCTGCAGGGCAGTAGACGCAGCCACTCCTCTGGTAGAATGGGCCCGCAAGCCAGCCGGAGGGTCCTTACCCGCCAAGCGGTAACACTCGGAGATAGCTAAAATAATCCAACGAGACAAAGTCTGTTTCGTCACAGCTTGTCCCAAACGCTTTCCAGCGTAACCAATGAAAAGTTGATCGTCCACTCTGACCTGGGACATGCGCGAGATATAAAAGCTCAACGCTCTCCTAGGATCAAGTCTATGGAGCCTCTCCTCTTCCTTACCAGGATGTGGAGGAGGATAGAACGCCGGAAGAACAACCTTCTGGCTCAAATGAAATTCCGAAACCACCTTCGGAAGAAAAGAAGGATGAACTCTAAGGACAACCCTGTCCTTGTGAACCACAGTAAAGGTTGGCTTAACTGAAAGTGCCTGTAACTCACTCACTCTGCGAGCGGAAGTAACCGCAACTAAAAACACAGTTTTCAGAGTTAACAGCCTCAAAGGGCAAGAATGTAAAGGCTCAAACGGAGCACCCATAAGAAACTTAAGAACAAGGTTCAAATCCCAACCTGACACCAAAAAAGGTGACGGAGGGAACACATTAGTGAGCCCTTTCAAAAACTGCGAAATTAAAGTAATCTTAAAATAGGAACACTCTTCAGACGAGCGCTTAAATATGGACAGCGCCGCCAGGTAACCTTTAATGGTCCCCACTTGCAAGCCCCTGTGGGCCAAAGAAAGCAAAAAAGACAAACCCATGGGAATGTTGCATTCAAAAGGATCCACATTCTGAACTCTGCACCAGTCGCAGAACTTGCTCCAACGGCAACGGTACAGAGACTTAGTTGCCGGCCGCCTGGCTGAGAGCAACACCTCCATCACGTCTTCAGGGAGGTCCCAATCCTTATACCTCAACCTTTCAGAAGCCAAGCATGAAGATTGAGGGATCCGACCTCTGGATGGAGAACCTGACCCTCCCTCCCGTGAGAGCAGATCGTCTCGGTAGGGAAGACGACGTGGAGGGCAGATGGACAAGTCTAGAAGGTCCGGGTACCACGTCCTCCGGGCCCACGCCAGAGCAATGAGGATCATCCGGGAACCGAATCTCCGTAACCTCCGCAACACTTGCTGGATGACGGGGACTGGAGGAAACGCGTATAGCAGTGGGAATGACCACTCCACCACGAACGCGTCTCCTAAGGCTCTTGGAGGAAATTCCCGCGAGCAAAACCTTTCGCACTTCCGGTTGACACTGGAGGCGAAGAGATCCACTTGAGGGGTCCCCCAAAGGGCAAAGATCTCCAGGAGAATCTCCTGAGCCAGCTCCCACTCGTGAGAGATCGTGCTCTGCCTGCTCAGAGCATCCGCCGTCTCGTTGTCGTTACCGGCCAGATGAACTTCCGAGATCGACACTTCCTGCTGGCTGGCCCAGAACTCGAGCTGCATCGCCTCCCTGCACAGCGGAAGTGACCCTGCCCCCCCTTTTTGTTGAGGTAGTGCATGGCCACCGTGTTGTCAGTCAGAATCAGGACACTCTTCCCGCGCACAGTCGGCAGAAAAGCCTTCAGGGCTAGCCTGACGGACCTCAGCTCCAGCAGATTGATATGGAGTCTGGACTCCGACAGAGACCAACGACCGCTGACTGTCAGCTCGTTGGCATGAGCTCCCCATCCCGTGAGGGATGCGTCCGTCACGATCGTCACCTCCGGCCAGGGCAGCCAAAATGGGGCACCCTTCATCAGATTGCCCTCGACGGCCCACCACAGAAGGTCCCGGGCTGCACCTGAACAGGGTCCGACAGCCTGCCGGAGGACTGAGACCACTGGAGCTTGAGCGCCCACTGCAAAGATCTCATCTGCAGACGAGCCTCTGGCACCAGAAGAATGCAGGATGCCATGAGGCTGAGTAGTCTCAAGAACTCGGACGCTGGGAGAGTCTGGGCAAACTGAAACTTGTGCACCATCTGCTGAATGTGAAGAGCCCTCACCTGAGGAGGAAAACACTGCCCCAGGGACGTGTCGAGCACTGCTCCGGTGTACTGGAGCCGCTGCGTTGGTGTCAAATGGGACTTCTTTAAATTGAGGGAGAAGTCCAGCCTGTGAAGGGAGTGGCAGGTGACGGACAGATGATCCAGGACTTGCTCGGGAGAGCTCCCCCTGATCAACCAATCGTCCAGGTAGGGGTAGATGTGAATCCCCCCTTTCCTGAGATGCGCTGCCACCACCACCATGAGCTTGGTGAAAACCCTCGGGCGGAGGTCAATCCGAACGGCAGGACCCGAAACTGAAAGTGCGAGTCGCCAACCGCGAACCTCAGGTACTTCTTGTGCTTGGGATGGATCGGCACATGGAAGTAAGCATCCTTGAGGTCGAGAGACACACCCCAGTCCTGAAGTTGAAGGGCCTGGAGGACTTGAGAAAGAGTCACCATCTTGAACTTGTCCTTCCTGAGGAGTTTGTTCAAACCGCGTAAGTCCATGATGGGTCTCAATTCACTGTCTTTCTTTGAAATCAAAAAATAAGGGGAATACCATCCCTTGTTCCTCTCTGCTACAGGCACCATTTCTATGGCGCCTTTCTCCAGCAGGGCTTGAATTTCCTGCACAAGGAGCGGATCCGGACTCTTCAAAGAGAGGTTCCCTGGTGGATTGTTGTGAGGCCTCTGCCGAAAGGGAAGACAGTAGCCGTGGGTTATGATATCCAGAACCCACACATCTGAAGTAATGGCTTGCCACTCTACAAGATGCTGCGCCAGCCTTCCCCCAACCGGCGAACCATGGGACCTGGCCTCATGACTGAGTGGTAGCGGCTGCGGCGTTGCCTGATGGCAAAGAGGCAACTGCCCGAGCGGCCTTGGCACCTCGAGTACCTTTGTTTCCACCTCTGGCACTCTTACGATGGCCTCTTTGACTGCTAGCTCCTCTCGCTTTACTGAAGGACGAGTAATAGCGAAAGGAACCTCCTCTCCATTGCTGTCCCCTAGGACGAAAAGGCAGAGGTTGGCGAACTGCAGCGCCCAACGACTTCGCTGCAGCTTTCGAGGTCTGCAACCTCTCAAGGCTCTCGTCAGCCTTGCTGCCAAAAAGGTGTTCACCGTCAAAGGGCATGTTGAGGAGCCGGGACTGCACATCAAAGCGAACCCAGACTTCCTCAACCACGCAAACCTGCGCATTACGGTGCTCGTCGCCATGGACCGGCTGACACAATCCGCCAAGTCCAAACCCAACTGAACGGCCTCACACATGGCATCCTTGCCATCCTGAACCATTGCAAGGAAACCATCCCGTTCGTCCCCTTCGGGAATATGATCAGCCGCTAATGCAACACAGTTCCACATAGTGTGAGTGAAACGAGACAAGGCACATATGGAGTTGGCCGCCTGAAGCGCCATACCCCCAGAAGAAAACATTTTCTTCGCCCAGCCGTCAAAACGTTTGTCGTCCCTATCCGGAGGGATGGTAGGATACGACGCCTGCTTTGCCGGGGCCGTAGCCGCCTGCACTACCAAACTCTCCGGGGTGGGGTGCCTAGAAAAGTAGCAGGGGTCGCTACTGGCTGGACGGTATTTTCGTGACAAAGACTTGCCCACTGCCGGGAGACTCTCCGGAGCAGTCCAAGCCACCGCCACCCTTCTCTGCAAAGCCATATGAAAAGGCAAAACCGGGTCAGTGGGTGGACGGAGATCAAGGATGTCCGTGAGATCATCCTGAACGAACTCCCCTGGGGGAGCTGACCAACCCAAGTACTCGGTAACCCGAAACATGAGGCGCCAATATGATGAATCGGCATGAGTGCCAGGCTCTGGCCGACAAAACTCCACCTCCCGAGAGGTGTCCAGTCCACTGGCATCATGCAGTGACTGCCTCAGGTCATCAAACTGACTATGGCCCGAGATAAGGTCATCTGGAACCGTAACCGGAACCAGGCCGCCATCAGAGCCTTCATCACCCTCTGAAATGTACTCCAGGCGGGGAGAGGAAGACCTCTGCAGACCGAAGCAGTGCCGGAGCTTAGCCACAGCCTTTTTAGCAGCAAACCCCGTGCCACGAGGCCCCTCCGACACCATCGCCTCGAAAGGCGTCGAGGGCGCCGAACGAGTCGGCGCCGGCGTTGACAGGAAGGACGTCGACGTCGAGTGAATCGGCGTCGACGTCAGCTGCAACGCCTCCAGCATCGGTGGCGTCGACACAGTCCTCGAAGCCGGAGCTCCGAGCGTGTCTCTCGACAACCTGGGCGCCAACGGCGTCGACGACCCCCTCGAAGACGGAACCTCGAGAGAAATCATCGACGACCTCGGCGCCCCAAGCGTCGACGTCTTCTTTGAAGATGGCACAGGATCACGCGGTCTTGAGCGCGTCGAGGACCGGGACCTGGAACGGGCATTGCGAGAACGGCTACCCTTGTCCGAGTGGGACCTCTCCCGCGAGCCGTGCCGACCACCCGAGCCCGAAGGTGTACGGGCGGTGTCTCTCGACCGGTGCCGACCGACCCCACTCGGAGGCGCAGACGGATCGGTGCCCTGCGATTCCAGAATCGCTAGCATCTGCTTCCCGAAGGAAGCCCACTCCTCCGGTGTCGCTTGCATGGAGGGATAAGCGACCCGCCGACGGGCGGAGTCCTCGGAAGAGGACGGGGAAGGCGACCTATGCCGGCGCTTCCTGGAATGCCTAGAAGAGGCGGAGGAGTGGCGAGACCAACTCCTTGAAGGAGACCCACCGGACTTCCGACGACGACGCGGAGAGTCACCCCTCGAGTCATCGGTCGAAAGCCCTGCAGACCTCGACTTCCGTGGCTTAGACACCCGACCTACCGACAGTTTCTTCTTGCGTTCTCGCAAGGCCTTCGCAGTGAGCGACTGGCAGTCGACACAGTCGTCCGTATCGTGGGCCTCCCCGAGGCACCGGAGGCAGGCGTCGTGCGAGTCCGTGACCGACATCTTGGACCTACAGTCCCCACAGTTCTTGAAGCCCGGACGCGGGGTCGAAGATGAGAAAGACATCGCCACAAACAACCGAACAGATTCAACGAACGGAGAAAGAAAACAGCAACTCCAACGAGTCAAGGCGTACCGAGATTCACGAAGCGAACACGTTCGGGGAAAAAACGGAACTGAGGCTATGGGCGTTGTGCGTCCTACTTATCACATCGGGTGACGTCGGCCGTCGGAGGAGGTCCTCGGGGACGGCGCATCGACGTCATCGACGTAGGACGCAGACGCCAAAGATTTTATGAAGCAGCACAGCTGTGGGGACATTACCTGTCAGATATGGAATACGTCAGAGGACCCAATCCCCTCGAAACTCACCATTCTGCATACTCAGCCTCAAACTCTGAACTAAATACAATCATACCTCTACCAGACCACAAATCACACACACTTCACAACATCCAGCTGCCGTGGGTCCTTCTCTAGCCCCTTGTCTGTCCCTACTTACTCTTTCCTCCCATCCTGTCTACTGTGTGCCCTGATTGGGTCTGTGCTCCTGCACATGACCGGAACTCTCCCTCTAACATTCAGTGGCTCAGCCAGGGCAGCCTTGCTCAGGCAGCCATCGGCTAAGGGACAGAGGCAAAAGGCAGCTCCCTACTAAGCAGCTCCACTACATGTTCACCCGTGTTCACCTCGGGATATCCAACGCAAGCAATCTACAGTGACAGAAAACGTAAGTGTGGTCACACGGGTTCCATAGCCTTTACTGTACTCCAGAAAAACTCCACCACTATCATATACTTACCTGTATTTCCTAATTGTGTATACTGGCAGTCTTCTGCATGTGGCTTATTTGGATGGGTTTGCCTCTTGTTAGCACTTAGCCTATTTGTGTAGGTTAGCCATGATTTGCATTTGGCCTAATTTATAGGTTAGTCATATGCTCCCTGCTGCGCCCTGAAATAACCAGGACTAATGTCTGGCAGAGGGACTCCCAGGACCCCTCTTGTTAATTTGCATATTCAAGTAAATTTGGGTCTCACCCTAAGTTACTAGGGGAATCCAGACGTGGACCCCTTGCTCACTACTCTTAGAGAGGCACAGCTCCTCCCTACTGATGAGGTCCAACCAGACCGAAACACGTGTCTGGGGATGCTGTTGGTACTCTTGTTCAGAGGAGAATTGCCTAGCATTTCGGTGCTGGTCTGCCCCAGGGCAGGACAAAGACTGATAGGTTTGGGATATTTCTTCTCTGTGGAAGATAGTGAGCTAAAGACTCTGGGTAAGTCTCTCATAACCAGGACTAATGTCTGGCAAAGGGACTCCCAGGACTCCCCCTTGTCAATGTGTAGGTATACGTACCAGAGGTCTTCCGTGGTTAAACGTACCATGGTCTTCAAAGTTGTATGGATGGTGCGATCTCCGTTCCGAGCAGATGGCATGGTCTCAACTTTCATGGCTTCTCTAGTGAAAAACGTCCTAGGATGCACCTGGCATGGGTGAGTATATTGCGTTCTGCCTCAGTGATGGGTGTGGGTTAGCCTGGGCTACTTATCTCATTGTTTGTGGTCTCTCTAGTGGACGGATCTGGTGTGCATGGTGTGGAGGTGGGGCGCAGTGAGAATGCTGTGGGTGTCCCACAGCAAAGGCTGCTGGTTTACATGGAGTACTTGTCCGGTGGAAGCGCAGTTGTGATAGTGTTTCAGGTGTGCCACAACGAAGGCTGCTGGCTTACCTGGAGTACTTGATGGGTGGGTGTGTTGTTGTGCATGTGCTGGTGGTGTGTCAGGTGAAACCGCTGTGAGAGCTGCCAGCTCCTGTGTTGTGATTGATGCACAGGCATTTTTTCATTGGTGTAGTCTCTGGATGCTATGGATCAGGTGAATAAAAGCCAGGTTTTAAGGGCTTTCCTGAATTTCAGGTGCTTTTCAGTGTTGCGAATGTGTAGCGGTAGGGAATTCCAGATGATTGGTGCTTGGATGGAGAAGGAGGAACCGACAAGCCTTGAGGACCCTTGGTATGGGATAACTAGGCGGAATGCTGTGCGAGATCTGAGGTTCCTGGAGGGTTGGTAGGGGACAATTCTGTCTCAGAGGAATTCCGGGCCGGTGTTGTGGATTGTGCAATGGGTGATACACATGGCTTTAAAGGTGGCGTGTCAAGCAATCGGGAGCCAGTGGAGGACTGAATGCAAAATGTTGAGTTTCCTACCCCCCAACAATCATCTAAGTGCGATACATATCCCACCCGTGACAATCCACCCAAGTGCAACACACCTCCCACCCCAATAATCCATATAAGGGTGACACAGTGCTTGTCCCCAACCATCCATCCAAATGCAATACATTTCCCACCCCTACACTCCATCTAAGCGCGATACCATTCTTATCCCCAACAATCTATCCAAGAATGATACCTTTCTTATCCCCAACAATCCACCCAAGAGTGATACATTTCTTGTCCCCAACCTTCCATCTAAGTGTGATACATTTCCTACCCTCACAATCCATCCCAGAGAGCAGAACCCAGTATAAACATATGGAACACAATGCCTATCTCAGGGTGCAGCATGAGGCTAGCCTGGAAATTTAGACCAGATGCATAATATGGCTAACCTACACAAACAGGCTAAGTGCAAATATGGATAATTTACACAATGAGGCTACATGCGAGATAAGGCAAATCTGTACACATACGTTAAATGCAGGTAGGTGTATGATATTAGGTCATAAGAGTTTAGGGCTTTTACTGGAGTACAGCAATGGATGTACTACCCGCCCATACCACACTTACCTTTTCTGTCGCTGTAGGTTGTCTGCGTCGGGTGTCCGTGTGCTATCAGGGGCAAATAGGCGGTGCAGCTGCTCAGGGGGAGATCTGCCCTTTACCTCTAGCCCTTCATCGAGAACAGTGAGAGAGCTTGGCGTTGCAGTCCCCATATTCCAAAACTAAGCAGAATTCCTCAACACAAACATTGAATTGGTGCATACTGCTACTGCTACTCCTATGTTAGGGACCAATAATTTATCCCAGAAAGAGTCCAACATTTTAGATTTGAGTTAGCCTAAGAACTGCAAAATCATATGTTAGAGTAAATATGTGTCTCTTATTCAAGTCTTGAGCATGGTTTTAAAAAGGTATATTGTTTATTTCCAACTTTATTATGAGAACAGCTTTCCTTTTTGGTTTAAGGTAATGATGGGTTTCAGATAAAAAACTATAATTAATTGTGTGAATCACCTTTCATGAAAATTAATGTCAATGTGTGATTTACCCTGCAAAGTATAGTATTTGATTACATAGAATAATCACAAATATGGGCTTTGCTATATATTGTTATTTTGCATTTATATAGCATTTGAATAAAAACATTGGTGAGACAACAGCAGGTAGCTTGTGGAGATAAACTGCCTGCATTACTGTGATATATTTTGAGTGTCTTCCCTAACATTGAAAGTTAGGGTGACACTTTTAATTCCTTGATGTATAATTTTAAATTATTCATATCATAAATAGCCTGTTTCTTGTCCCAGATTATGGGGTGGCGGGTGTTAGAACGGGGATATTTCTCTGTCAACAAATCAATCGCTGGAAATGTAAATAGATTCCACAGATGGGTGTAATGCCAATGCCCAGCAATATCTGTAGGAACCACACATGTTGAGTAAGGAACAAGTTACTTACCTCTAACTGTTGTTCTCCAGCATGGGTCTGGCATGGATTCACATGCTCAAGAATATTCCCCGTCGTCAGGCTGGGAATCCTCGGTACAGAAAAAAATCAGTATCAGTTTCGTTTCTGATCTGTCTTTCCTAGTAGTAACCAATAACTGATCTCTGGGTCATACTGCCCACAGCCAATGACTGCCCTCTCCCTAAGCCCCGCCTCTGGCAGCCATCCTCAGATTTGGTAGCACGTAAAGTGGCAGTATGACCAAGTGAAGAGCCGCAGAGAGGTAGGCGGGAGGGTTCGCATGTGAATCCATGCCAGACCCATGCTGGAGAACAACAGTTACAGGTAAGTAACTTGTTCCTTCTCCAGCATGGGGTCTGGCATGGATTCACATGCTCATGAATACAAGATTACATAGCAGTACACACATGCACAACCACGGGAGTTGGAAAAAGGCTCAACATTAAGCAATACATAACTCAACATTAAGCAACTCTTACCTCCTCATCAGGCCCTTCAGGCGAACAGGTTGCGCAGCACTGCTTGGCCGACCCTGGACTCCTCCCTGGAATCCCGATCGACGCAGTAGAATTTCGTGAAGATGTGCGTCGACCTCCATGTAGCAGCCCTGCAGATGTCGAGCAGGGGCACACCAGACAAGAACGCAGTGGTAGCACCGATCGCTCTGGTTGAATGGGCTCTCGGAAGGCCAGGCAGCGGTCGGTTTGCCAACCAGTGACAGTGCATGATACAGCGGGAGAGCCATCTGGAAATGGAAGCCTTCGAGAGAGCCTTCCCTTGATTCACAGGTCCAAAGTTCACAAAAAGCTGTGATATCTTCCGAAAACTCTTCGTGCGGTCCACGTAGAACTTCAGCGCTCTAGCTACATCCAGCGAGTGCAAAATCCTCTCGGCCGGCGACAAAGGCGACGGGAAGAAAACTGGTAACACCAAGGGCTCGTTGAGGTGGAAGTCTGACGGCACCTTGGGCATGAAGGAGGGGTGCGTCCTGAGCACCACCCTTGTGTCGTGAAAAGTCAAGTATGGAGGCTTGCAAGATAGGGCCTGAATCTCTCCCACGCGCTGTGCAGAGGTGATGGCCACAAGAAAAGCTGTTTTCCACGATAGGAACTTCAATGTTGCCGTATGCATAGGCTTGAACGGAGTCCCCATGAGCCTAGTCAGCACCACGTTGAGCTCCCATGCCGGGGCTGGGGCCTTCACCGGCGGGAACGAGCAGAATAGTCCCTTCATAAATTCCTTCACCAGGCGATGGGACCACAAAACACCCGTCCTGTTGTCCTGGTGTATCTGGAGATGGCAGCCAGATGTATCTTGATGGAGGCGTGAGCTAGTCCAGCCTTTGCCAACGACAGTAGGTACGGCAGTACTTGAGGGGCCATAATCCGCAGGGGGTTAATCTTCTGTGCCCGGCACCAGACAGAGAACCTCTTCCATTTGTGTCCGTAACACGTGAGAGTTGAGGACGCCCTGGCCTTTGCAAGAACCTCTCTGCAGTCGGCCGGTATATTGTATCCCCCAAACTCTAGTGCTGCAGGAGCCAGGCCTGCAAGTTCAGCTAATTCAGGTCGCGATGAAGAATGGCACCGCCTTCTCTGGAGAGAAGATCCGCGTCCACCGGCAGTGTGACTGGTGGGGACGCCGATAAATCCAGAAAGTCTGGGAACCAGATCTGTCTCAGCCACGCCGGTGCGACGATGATCATCCTGCACCGGGACCTCTTGAGCTGGTTGACGAGCCAGAGTAGCAGTGGCAACGGCGGGAAAGCATAGAGGAACAGGTTGTCCCAGGGGAATGAGAAAGCATCGCCCATGCTCCTCGGTTGGGGGAACCTGCTGGTGAACCTCTGGCACTTGGAATTCGTCGCCGTCGCGAAGAGGTCAATCTGGGGTCTGCCCTACAGCCTGAAGAGTCGATCCACTTGATCCTGGTGCAGATCCCACTCGTGGCACGAGCGCAGCTCCCTGCTGAGTGAGTCGGCGATGGTGTTCTTTATCCCTGCCAGATGAAAAGGTACCAGAAACATCCCCTGATCGACGGCCCAGTGCCACAGATCCTGGGATTCCTTGGACAGGGCTGGGGATCTGGTTCCACCCTGTTTCCTGATGTAGAACATCATGGTGGTGTTGTCAGTGAAGATCCTCACCACCTTGCCCTTGAGGGACGGAAGAAAGGACCCGAGGGCCCAAAACATTGCAGGGAGCTCCAAAATGTTGATATGAAGCTGTTTTTCCTCCGGGAGCCAAAGGCCTCTCGCGTGGAGATTTCCGGTATGCGCTCCCCACCCTTCCAGGGAGCCATTCGTCGTCACCGTTACCTGGTGAGATGAGTGCGGGTGCCCCACCACCGGATCGCTCGTCGGAAGGTCTCGTTGAGCGGTATCCTGTCCTCGAAGCTGCCCGTCGCCTGGATCCAGCGTGCGTCCAGGAACTCTTGCAGTGGACGCATTCGAAGTATGCACAGGCGTACCAGATAGATGCAGGAGGACATCATCCCGAGAAGGGATTTGATGGATCTTACCCTGGCTACGTCCGTGGCTAGCCCAGGATGGCTTTCGTCGTGCCACTGTGTCAAGCTTGGCTCCCAGAAACAGGGCAACCTGCAAAGGGACCTGGTGGGATTTGGGGAAGTTGATGGAGAACCCAAGATCCGTGAGTAGCTGGACGGTCTTCGCTGTGTGTTCTACGGCAAGCTCCCTTGTCCTTGCTCAGATGCGCCAGTCGTCCAGGTAGGGATAGACGTGGATCCCTTGCAGGTGAAGCCACGCCGCCACCGGTGCTAGCCACTTGGTGAATACCCTGGGTGCTGACTTTAATCCGAACGGGAGGGCCTTGAACTGGTAGTGCCGTCCTTGGACCACGAACCTGAGGATCTTCCGGTGTCCTTTTAGAATGGGGATGTGGATATAGGCATCCTCCAAGTCCAACGACGACAGGAAATCGTCCTCCTCCAGCTGTCCCATCACGTGCTGGAGGGTGACCATTCGGAACTTCTGAGCCTTGATGTACTTGTTCAGTCGCCGCAGGTCCAGGATGGGATGCCAACCTCCTGTCTTCTTCTTTACGAGAAAGTATCTTGAGTAGACCCCGGAGCCCCGAAGTCTCTTTGTGACAAGCTCGATGGCACCTTTCTTGAGCATCGCCCTTACCTCCAGCAGCAGCAGGGGTATGTGGTTTTTCTTCGTGGCCACGGGTGGCACGCGAGGGCACTTCTTTAGGAACTCGAGGGCGTGTCCCTGGGCCAGGGTATCCAGCACCCAACGGTCGGTGGAGATGGACTCCCACACGCTGACGAACTTCGCCAGCTGGCCTCTCACCGGGGTGCTTCGGTAGGGGCCCGATGCCACGGTTGGTTCAGTCCTGTTTCGAGGCCGCCTTGCCCTCCCTGGCGATGACGGCGGGAACCTACAGACTTGCCCCGTCCTCTATAGGCCTCCTGCGACGAGGAACGTGCCGCTTGACGGTAGGTAGAGGAGCTGCTGCCGGAACCTTTGGAGGCCCCTTGCTTGCCTCCGGTGTTCCAAAAGGACGGCCGTCGTTGCTGGAGAACTCCCAGGGCCCGGGCTGTGTCCGTGTCCGTTTTGATGGCTTGCAGGGACTCATCGACTGTCTTCCCAAATAGGTTGTTCCCGTCGAAGGGCATGTCCAACACTTTGGCTTATATGTCCTGGCGGAAATCCGTCGCCTTCAGCCATCCGCGCCATCTGAGGCAAACACTGTTGCCCAACTGGCGGAAACCAGTGTCAGCGATGTCCGTCGCCACCGTTATGGCGTGGTCCGATGCCACCTTGCCTTCTTGCAGGATTTCCAGGGCTTCTGCCCTCTTGTCGTCCAGCAGGAAGTCCAACAAGGGAGCGATTTTATACCAAAGTTCCCTGTCGTAAAGGGCAGCGATAGCCAGGGCATTGGCCACCTTAATCGTCGTCGCCACCGACGTGATGACTCGTTCTATCGCATCGAGCTTCTTTCCCTCGCCGTCCGGCGGTGAAGTGGATGTCGATGCCCCACCACCTTCCTGGCTGCCGCCGAGACGACTGAATCCGGGGTCGGCTGTGCTCTAAGGCATAAAGGTGCCGCGTCGGGGACCCGGTACTTCTTTTCGTATCGGTCCCTTTTTGCCCGCGTCGTGGACGGGTTCTTGAGGAGGGAGAGCCCCTCGTCGCAGATGTCATCCAGTAGAGGCACTGCGAGGACCGTCTTCCTCTTGGTCTCTCGACGTTGATAGAGGAACCCCTCCTTCTTTTCTTCGGGGCAGAGTTGGAAAAGCTTGGATGCCCTGGAGATCATTGCATGGAAGGATCCAATCTCATTGGGCGGGGAAGCCTGGGGGGGGATGACGGGAGGTCCACCCCGCCATCACTGCCCTCGTCGTCCGTGCCCGCCGTGGCCGTGTCCGTGCCATCACCGCGGACCGTGGATGGGGAGGAGGGTTGAGCAGGCCTCGAGGGCAGGAAGGGTGCAGGAGGATGTGTTCTTCTCCTCTTGGGTGGTGGACTTCCCGACGGCCCTGCCCCTGGCTCCTCCGTCGGGCCTGGTTCCGGCTCCCCCGTCAGGGGTAAAGACAATCTAGTCCTTATTTCAGAGCATAAGGATTGAATTGCCATCAAAATGTCCACAAAGTTGTCCTGCGGCACTGGCTGTGACGGGCGCGATGGTTGGTCTGGGGTCCCGTCGGCACCGCCGTCGCTTCCGTCGTCCCCCTCGTCGGGATGCCTCTCGACGGGCTGGTCCTCCTCCATGTCCGCGTCGTGGCTCTCAGGGGCTTCGGCAAGTTCCTCCTCGGAGGTTGTGCCCGAATCCACGACGGCCACTGCCCCGCCCCTCTTTCTCCACCGGGGCTTTCGTGGGGGTTCTTTCGATGGGCTTGAAAGATGCCTCCCTCCGAGGTGGCAGGGAGACTTTGGGCCCCGATGCCGCTACCACAGGTGTAACCTCCGCAGGCTGCGCCTTGCCGCGACCTCCTCGATAGAGGCCTTGGATGGGTGAATCAAGACCTTAGTCACCGACTGCGTGCTTGTGGCCTTCACCTTGGGGGAGGGCTCCCCGCCTCGCTCCCCCTCAGCCGAAAACTTCGAGATCGACCGGGGCCTCTCCAGAAGCTAGGCCGGGTTCTCGGATTTCCTCTTACCCGAGCCAGAGCGTTGGCTCGTGGTCGATGGCGCCGGGGAGGATGCGCCCTGCTTGGCAGCCGAGGAGCCCGACCGTTCGGCGATCCCGGTGCCCGTGGACTCGCTGTGCTTAGCCTTCTGTTGGGCCACCGTCGTCGGGGCGCCCTCACAGGACTTAGAAGACCGCTCGGATTTCTTCTTTTTCTTCTCACCTGAGGGGCTCTTTCCCTCCAGCCAGTTGGCGAGACGAAGATGGCGGTCCCTCATGGTCCGCTCCGACATGTTCCCGCAAAACGCACAGTCCTCCTCCACGTGCGTTTTGTCCTCGTGAAGACAGTAGAGGCATAAGGAATGCTTGTCTTCCTTTAACACGTTCTGCAGCTGGCATCCAGGGCAGGCCCTGAACAGCTTCCCGGGCGTCGAGCTCCCTTTCTCCTGGGCCATGTCTGGGGTAGGCCTCAGAAACTTCTGGAAACCTCCAAAAGTGTTGTTCGACGAAATCTTCACCCTTGAGGGGCGTAGAAACTTCCGACACGGGTCCCCGTTGATCGGATGTAAAGACGGTGGAGCTTGAGGCTCAATTTAACCGAAAAATGAGAAATTCTCTTTGAAAAAGCGCGAAAACGCAGCAAAAGCTCGAGAGCTACAGCACAAGGACTCCCAACACTCGAACGTGCGGTAAAAATCTGAGGATGGCTGCCAGAGGCGGGGCTTAGGGAGAGGGCAGTCATTGGCTGTGGGCAGTATGACCCAGAGATCAGTGATTGGTTACTACTAGGAAAGACAGATCAGAAACAAAACTGATACTGATTTTATTCTGTACCGAGGATTCCCAGCCTGATGACGGGGAATATTCTTGAGCATGTGAATCCATGCCAGACCCCATTCTGGAGAAAATGTAGAATGTAATATGTTGTTTTTAATAAATAAGCATTTCAATTAAACATATGTAGAGAAGTGAAACGATGGAGTGGTCATTAGACAAGTGGGTCGATCAAACTGTCAACCTGCTATGTTAAAGATATGAAGTAGCTCTATAATGCGACCTTTTAATATAAGTCCACATTTACACTATTGACAAATTTTGACCTACTTATATTTACTTTACTTTTTTCTTAGTTGTTTTAACTAAATTGGCAGTTTTAAAGTGCTGGATTTCAATTTTCTTTTATTTTTATAGCATTGATTTTTCAACATATAAAAACAGAAAGATCCATAACAAGCACTAACAATTGCCCAATAATAATAAATACTTTTCTCCCACACCCCATCCCATCCCACCATGGATGCGGATAAACCCTAAAAATTATACATATTTTCATGAACTACCATCAGATTAATACTATAATACAATAACCAGGAGAACCAATTCCTTGTCCCATCACTGATCATATTGTGCCGTCCACACCTAAGATATAGAGGGGGGAGGGTAACATTGCCAACACCCCAATGTAACCCATCCATTCCCGATTTTCCACAGCGCCCTCAACCCCTTGAATCCTGACCCACGTTGGTTTTGTATTTAATATGTTCACGCTCATCGCTATCTGTTCACATTGTCTTCCCATATTAACAGGGATTTCAAAGAGAGGTGTGAATGTGGTGTGAGGGGGAGAGAGAGAAATAGTGGGAAGGGAGGGATATAAAGAGACAAAAGGGGAGATAGCATAAAAACAGTAGACAGATGAGACTGAGATGAATTAAGGAGAGTATGTCTGCTAATACAATATAAGAGGGAAGAGGAGTTAAAGCATGTCCACCTGCTACCGTTCCTGGTTCAGCTTTAGGTAAGTGCTTCCTTCCTTGCCCCTTCCACTTTCGTTTTGTTTTTTTTCTCCATCTTTCTGCATTCTTTTCTTCCCTGCTTCCCCTGACCTGCTCCTGATGCCTGTTTCCATCACAGACCATCCCCCTGTGCTCCTCCCGCCCTCCACCAGCCTCCCCTTCCCATGATTGTCTGAGCTGCGTTGGTTGCCCAACTTCTTTGTGTGCAGGGACCAGGATGGTTATTCGAACTGCAGCATGTCTGTGAAAGCAGAGCCTGCTGCTACCGTTCCTGGCCCAGCTTTAGGTAAGTGCACCCCTCATTGCTCCCTCCACTTTCATATTTTTTTCCTTCTTTTCTCCTGCTTTTCTTCCATGCTCCCCCCGACTCGTTTGTGTGCCTTCTTCCCTCCCAGAACCTTTCCCAATCCGCCTTCCACACTCCGCTTGCCTCCCCTCCCTGTCATTGGCTAGGCCGTGTTGGTTGCTGTCCTTTTCACCCAAGGCCCCATGACAGCTTTGGGCGGGCAGTCATTGGCTAAGGGCAGCTTCACTTGGGCAGCCCCATCCCTTTCTGCCCTAGGACACCCTAAAGACCAACCACAGTGACAATTAACGTAAGGTTGGCACGGGCGGTGAACTCAGCCATTTCTGTGCTCAATAAAAACCCTACCACTCTTACATTGAATTTCCAGCATTGTATGGATTTACATTCTGCCCAGTGGCTCCCTGTGTGAATCTGGGTGCATTTTCCCACTACTATGTGTTTGGAATCTATATGCATTTTTCCCACTTCTGTGTGTTTTGATTCTAGCCACAATTTTCACTGCTGGGTGTTTTGGATCTAGGTGGATTTTTCCCGACCACTGTGTGCTCTGAATCTAGGTGCATGTTTTCCCACTACTGTCTGTTTTGAATCTAGGTGCCCGGATAGATCTGGGATAGGACACTTTGGAGGCACCTTGTAATGTTTATCCTGTTCACTGCACTAGAAGACCTATAAGTCATCCACTGTAACTCATAATGATATATACAAGTATCCTTGATACTGCACTAGAAGAGGCCCAATGTTAGCCTATAATGGAATTTAGAAGATAAAGAATATGACTATCAGGGTAGCCTGTCTATTGCGCTGGAAAATCCTATGACTTTAGTTCCTATGGCACCCTGGCTGCCACAAATAGTAGATGGTGTAAGATAGTCGGTCTATTTGTGCTTAGGGTAGCCTGCCTATATGCCTAGAATTTGCATATGAGGGTAGCATGTTTTCTACACACAGACGACAGATCAAACAGCAAGATCAAAGATAAGCTCCACCTTAGCTTAAGGTATGTATAAACACACCAATTCGGTGGACATCTGGCACAGGCACAGCTATCCGTCCACACACTTTAGAATGCAGCTAGAACGATGACAAATTTGGTCTAGCTGGACAGGTAACAGCTGTGCACCCTTACACCAGACTTGCCTCAACACCTCTGCCATTGAAATACAGCAACAACCTACGACAATTTTGGTCTAGCTGGGCACACATTGATTCTCTTGCACTAGTGCTCTGTCATGACTTTCCTCAGCACCCATTCACATGCCTGGCCTCTTGGGTTGCTTACTGGAGTCTAGCCAGCCCACCTAATTCCGAACCTTGGCCAAATAAATGGTATTACCCAAATTGTTCGAAAACAATTGTTCGAATTACCTAATTGACCGAAAGTCGAGGGTCCGAATTGACCTTTGCACAATTGACCGTATATGTATGTATATATATATATATTTATATATATAATGGTGGGTTGCGGGGGGGTTTCCCCCCACATATATGTAACAATTGACCTTCACAATTCGGTCAATTGTGCAAAGGTCAATTGTAATTTCGAACAATTGTAGTTCAAACAATTCGTATACAACCAAATAAATACACACACTGTAAGGCTTTTACTGAGAATGTTCCCATACCTGGACTTCGGTACCCAAGGGCGTTCCTACCACAAAGGTTGATGAGGCTATAAAAATGGGAAAAGGCACTATATAAATGACAACTACAATAGAATACAATACAAACACACCGTTTTTTAGGCTGGAATGTGTATTCTATCTGGAAGAAGGGAGATTGTGTCACATGCAGAACGGCAGATACGGGAGATCCTACTCCTTGAAGGTATGCCCCAAAGAGATGGATCAGCACCTGGCGTGGCGATCGAGCCAGCGGAGCCACCACAGAATGCCGCGACATTGACAGAAGAAGAAAGCGGGAAGACACAGAGGGTCTTGAACGAAGAGACAGACCCGCTGGTCCTAGACACGAGATCCACCTAACACTGATTGGACTGGAAGAGAAAGGTCCAGGCGCTGATGGCGGCAGAGAGAAGAGAAGCCACAGAGGAGCCAAAGACCCCAACCCTGAAGGTCCCTTTTAGCCCGCAGAGGACCGCAAAGTAGACTTATGAGGTGAAGGCCAACTTTACCCCAGGGCAGTGTACCAGAAGATATACCCCAGGGGTGTGAGCTCCAGCATACCCCAAAGTGGGGCGAGATAAACCGCAAGCCAAAGCAGGTTTCCAGATACCATACCAAAGGCAGTATACCATACAACATAAGCAAGTGCAGGGTGGCAACAAGTATACCCAAAACAGGATGAAAGATTATAGCCTCAGTCATGCGATCAGATCCTAAGGCAGGATACCAGCTACCCAACCACAATGAGGGACGAAAACGAAGACACCCAAGGGCGAGGAAAGAGAAAGAAAAACCCAGAGTGGGGTACCAGAAACAAGGAGCAAGAGAGGATGAGAATGACCCGATCACAAGATGGGATACCACAGATCAACGACCAAATGGGCCTGAGAAACCTGACAACTCTGATAAGGATAACCAATAATGGAGAGAGCTGAGGGTGGAGAACCCAGAGATAGTACCTGACACTGCATAGATAATGGGACAACAGCCCAGGCTGGTTCATAACCAGAGACTGACAACAAACCTTTTGATGAAGTCTAACACTGAAGAGACTAATCAGAGCCTTTAATACGTTGATAACACCCAAAGAGGGAGAGAAGGAAAGGAGAGATTTACATTAGTGACTGCAACTCCTAATAGGGTCCAGAGCCATTGTTAACTGTGACTAGAAGAGATCACGAGGGGGTCAGAAGACAGTCATCAATCCTTGGTTGGTGAAAAGACATTCTTGGTTTATGTTACATTTTTATAGTGTTCAAAGTGGTAGGACAGAATCCATACTACAGTAGGTTTTCTGGAGGACAGGCTTTGGTTACTTTGGAGTACACCTGAATGTGCACACTTTAGACTTCATTCTTTCTAAGTTGGGGCCCACACATCAGGGACAGAATGCTCATTAAAGTTCTTAGGAGAACTCTCCTTCGTTCTGCACCTCCTCTTCATCTCAGTACCTGTCAAGGAGATAGTCATTAAGTCATCCCTCCTCTTCCTTGTCTCACATATATACATGCAAGTGTGTGGTATGGAATCGAGGGATGAGAAGGTAGGCCTCATGGACTAAGGGGAGGTAAAAGAAGTGGGGTGGGGTTGTTGTACCACACTCTCCCAAGATAGTACTCCTCGTCCCTAGAGGGCGAGTCTCTACCCATGAGATCCTGCTGCTGAGTAACATCCCCAAGGGCACTGTCAAGTAGCGGCTTCTCCCCCCCTGTCCTCATTGGAAGGGGCTCCCCCTCAGGGAGAACTGACAGCATCTAAGGATTTGTCACAGGGTCTACTGCTCCTCTCATTGCCATGACCTTCTAGAGACGTATAACTACTGTATAATTGTGAACATAAAAACTGCAATCATTATTTTGGGTAAGCACATTAGAGGGGTCAATGGGAACGCACAGGCAACCAATGCATTCAACCTATTTAAAGCATATGAACTCTTGCTTCACAAAAAGAAAACATATTTGGAATCAATGAAGATCAGTGTGTTGCATACCTCAATGAAGCCTAAATGAATAGTTAATCAATTGCTTTAATGTACATATTTATCAGAATTTTCCCCTCTGCTTTGTGATTTATCTTCAAGCCAAATTCCAAATGTGGCTATTTCTCTGTCTCACACCACAACCCACCAACCTACTCAAGACCCAAGTGATGTTTACCTTTCTGTGTCTCTGTCCCTCTCTATCCATACAAACAATGCAATTCATTAATCAGTGGACAGTCCCTGCATGTTTTGTCATAGTACAGTCTTGATGCTAGGCACATAAACCCCAACAGAACAAACTTTGAACTCCCAGCTCCAAGCCCCAATCACAGTTCTTGAGACTACTACTACTCTTTCTTCGGCAGGGGCCTCCCTCTGGAACAGCCTCCCTGCCTCTCGGAAACTTGAGGAAAACCATCTCCGGTTACGGAAGCACCTCATGACCTTCCTCTTTCCTTCTGCTTTCTCTCCTCCTCTCCCCTGCTGCACTACTGGCCGAAACTGAAAATGCACTGGTCACCTGGCTACCCTTTGTTCTCGGGCCCAGGTCCCCTCCCTGCCAGTTGCACACCTGCACTGCCCCCCTGGCAACCCTTGCACTCGGGGCTGTTTCTGCATTCCTACAGCCCCCTACCAGCACTTGACACACAATGTCTGCACTTACCCTTGCCACCAGCTGGCCGCACTTCTTATTTATATTTTTTATTTATTTTACTGTTTATCCTATGTACTGCACTGCCCCTCCCCTTGCATTTTTCCCCTTGCCCACTCCCCTGCACTTGCGCGATCTCAATGTCACCTAGCCTAGTAAGATCTTCGTCTCTCTCTTCCCTCTGTTCCCCCTCCTTTGCCTCGTCGCGCCTTGAAACACTTGTGTATAGGCACGTTATAAATGCCATATCATACGATACTAAGATAAAAATAATTAGGAACAAATTGACAACTTCGTTAGTTTACATACCCTTTACACCAATAAAATAAACTGTATCAGCCTGCTCCTCCATCACACAAAGGATTTTATTATTTAAATAATAATTAATGATAACTTGTGTGGTATGTAATGGCGGATTCTTCCATCTTCCAAGTGCTTCTAAGATGGCATTATTGCTCCATCATATTGATATTTGTTGCATCAGCCTTCAAAGGACGATATGCTAATTAGGCTCTGCTGTGGGATTCAAATGTGCAGATATTACAGAGCCATGTACAAGATCTACTTCCACTGCAGAAGCACTGGATGTGATTGGTTAAAAATGTTTTGGATTGATTCAAGCCTGCTTCACTCGGTTCAAAGTTGAATCAGTGTCAGGTACTTTCAGAGAGGATATCCTATTGGACAATGGGGCTTCTTCAATAGATTGAGTACGTAGTTGAGGCCCATCTATAATTCTCAGCAAATCATGCTCAGATATTTTACAGTAAGCCAGGTAATATGATGAAGAAAAGAAATTCTAATCATAGAAGTTCATGCATAATGAGTTTGAATACTGAACAGCATACTCATTCTGATAATAAAATCAGTGCACAGGAGAGGCAGGCTGAAACAAAGTGCTCAGGTGCAACATAAAGTGCTTATGTAAAGTGCCGAATAAAGATAATGAGGCATGTGAATAATTATCAATGAACATTTGGTAGTGATGATCCAATTTGTTCAGGTTCGTTTTGATATTGTGTACCCCCAGTGGTTATCTTATTCTGCATCCTATTATCCAACAATAAAGACATATTCTGGACACATTTATTAAATCTCTCTCCCACCCTCCTCTTCGCGCCTTGCTCTGGTAGTTTCTCTTTCGCTGCGTTTTCTCATTACCTCCAATTGAGTATAATCGAGACACATATTGTCCTCAGACAGCAGGATGGTACCCCTGCACCCACCCTGAATTCTTAACACACTTAACATCTGTCTGTCAAATGCTCCTTCTGTACCTTTTCAAAATTCTACCTCTTTATTAGAAAACTGCATTAGGCCTTTATTTGTGGTGATCCCAAACTCATCCTCAGCCATACCACAATTCACCCATGAACATGCATTCATCCATGTCGGCCTAGCACAATATCCAGACACCCACTGAATCCCTTTCTCTATGGGTGATAGTGTCCGTATGGAGTTCGGTTCTTGTTGAAGTTACAGTCAAGCATCACATGTACCCAAATGAAATTAAAATGCACGCACCCAACATGTGAGTTTATGAAAACCAAAACAAAACACAGTTCTATTTAATTAATTTGCAATAGTATTTCACATCATGTAAGCAGAATTAATGCTATAGGAAGTTAGGAAATACAAGGAACCCTAACCTGAATACATATGAGTCGAGTTACTATGAGATAATGAGACATTTTCCACATGCTATTGATTATTATGTTCAATCCATGCAAATGCCTGCAGGAGCCTGTACATTAATTGAGAGTCAGTTTTTCTTCCTGCTGAATTTGATTGCTTCACCAATGATAAATACTATATGAGCATATGAACAATATCACAAGCAACATGTACTGTATACCAAATGAGAATATATATGAATTGACTCTCATTAAATAAAGATCGCATTAGTGCCAAGCAAAACAAAATCATATACATGGGAATTCCAAAATCATGCAACAACCAAAGTGATTAAAAGTGTTCTAACAAGAAATACACAATTTCGGCTGTTATCGAATTCATATTAAAAAATGACAATGATACCACAATTAAATGCATGATTAAATTATCCAAGTATACGATTTTCCAGCAAATTATGCATACTTATATGTTAAAAAATGATAAGCAATAATACTCACTCAAGTGGGGGTTGATGGGAGCTGTAAGAAACAAAATGTGTGTTATTATTTTATTTCAAAGCATAGTTATTAAATAGCAGCATTGACAAGAGTATACTGTATGTGGCATTAATTTCATGTGCAGGCCTTTGTTATTGTAAGTGTAATGTAAGTATGCATAAATAATCCCTTTTTATGTACATGATGAAGTTCTATTGGCTAGAATCTATGTTCTAAAATGAAATACATTATCTCCAAGATATTGACTCACTTGCATAGGCCGTCCAAGTGGGGGCCTGTTGATATGGGTGAATATTGCCTTGACAAAATCTGCTGAGCAGAGAGATACTGGTTCACCAGATCTTCTGGAGTAACATATCAAGCTTAGGGATAATTCTGAGAACCTTTTGCTGAACTTTTATAACCGGATCATTCCAGGAAAGGGTGCAGAGCTCGTATGGATGATAGCTGAAACCGCCCTGGCATGGAGACTGTCGGTGCAGGGGCTTGTGAAGACCCTGGTGGCAGGGGACCTTAATCTTCAGCATGAGCCCCTGCCTAGCATGGTGGATACCCTGGAGGAGGAGGAGGATAGTTGTCGGGCACAGGAGACCCGTAACGCAAGCTTTCCCACTAGGCAACATAGGCTTGCAGAAGAGGTTGCTATTGCCTTCATGTCGGCTAACCTAAGGGCGTGTAATGGCTGATTCTTGTGGGCTGTACCAGCTGTCGCAACGTTCGATAACAACTTGACCAATTTTAACATTGGGCCTCATTATGATCCTGCGGATCCGGAAAGAACGGTGGTGGTAAATCTGCCACCACCGTTATTTCCGGACCGGCTGATTAAGAGCCCTGCAGGCGGGAGGTGTCACACCCGCCAGGTCTGACCTGGCGGGTTTAACACCACCCTCCTGCAGGCGGACATGGAAACACCGGCTGTGTCATAGACAGAGCCGGTGTTTCCATGGTCCCCATCCCCATGGAGTCCTATTGGACTCCATTGGAATGGGGATTTACCGATTTCCGCCTTCTGGAATTACCGGGTCACCGGGGTTGTAATGAGCCGGTGATTCCAGCAATCACAGAGGCGGAATGGTAATACGAGTCCGCGGTAACCTGCCGGAATTTCCAGCGCAGTTACCGCGAGACTCGTAATGAGGCCCATTGACTACATCTTGGTGAACATTAAGGCCTCGGGCTCCATACATTCTTTCTGTATTTATAAGGTGCTTTTTGAGGTGAGTGAGACTTTCTGAGCAACAGTAGACGAGAGAGAGAGGCCAGACGTGTGGATGGGGCTGTCACAGAGGAGAATTTAGGCCATGTCAGGCTTAATATCCGAGCTTGACCTGAAAGTAACCATGCCGTTGGTCTATCAAAATAGTGTTCCGTTTTTGGATGAGTTTGCCTCACCTGACCCCCTAGATGGGTTTGCCATAATGAGAACGTACGAGAAGCTGATAACGAAGGTGGGGTTGCACCTTTCTAAAGCTTTTAAAGTAGCAAACAAATCTGCAAGGGTTTTAAACCCTTGGTATTACAAAGATTACAGGCTTGCTAAGGGTAGGCCGATTATTGAAGTGAGACAACGAGTACCTGGCATTGGATTAAGGTCGGCCAAAGCAGATTACCGCCGGGTTTTGATGGGGAAAAAGAGGGATTAGCATGAGACCATCTGGAGGTAGACTCAAATTGAGTTTTGGAGCTTAGTGGGGGGCAACGAAGGGCAAAGGACCTTATATGCTACAAGCCTGTATCACAGAGCAAGCTTGGGCTGAACATTACAACTGTCTCTATGGGGCAAAGGGGGCTGTGTCTTGTATGACTAGCCCTGGTGATGTGTGCATCATGGGCAGAGTTGTCAATGTGAGGAGGTGGGAAAAGCATTTTTGTGCCAGAGGCTAGGTAAAGCACCTGGTCCAAATAGGGAACCCATAGACTTCTATAGGAATGAGATTGCATTTTGGGTTCCGTACCTAACCAGATTGTTTAATGTAATCCTGAGCATAAATGTGGCACCAGAGCCGTGGAGAAGAGCAGAGTTTGTCCCAATTTATAAAAAAAGGCCCTAGAGATGACCCCTTGAATTATAGGCCCATTTCACTTCTGGGCACAGGGGTTGGGGGAGGGTGTTTTTGCCAGTGTATTGCTAATACACTTAGATTCCTGGGCTAGTAATTAATCAACGCCAGGCGGGGTTCTCCGGAGTACTGAGCACAGTCAACCAAATTCTTTGACTAAGGTTGCTGTGCGACAAGTATGCAGTCCTGAGAAAAGGTAGTGTGTATGCAGTCTTTGTGGATATGCAACCTGCTTTTGACACTGTGCCCAGAGAGCATCAATGGGAGGTATTGAGAAAGCAGGGTATCCCGGGTCCCTTGCTGACTGCAATACAGAGCCTATACACGGGAAATAACGTGGTGGTTAGATGGGGCATTGATGGGAGAACCTCTGATAGTATCCGAATAATTAAGGGTGTCTGTCAGGGATGTGTCATGACTCCCAAGCTCTTCTGTTTGTTTATTAATGGTGTGATCGATTAATTATTGGCAGTGCAGAAGGATGCCCCGACATTAGCAGGGGACAGGATACCGGCCCTGCTGTTTGCGGATGACACAGTTTTGTTATCTTTGACACCCGTGGGCATCCAAGAACAGCTGGACAAATTTGCTGCATTTTGTAAAAGGAATGGCTTGGCACTGAATGTCGGGAAGACAAAAGCCATTATTTTCAACACTAATGGCAGGAGGAAGCAAAAGGGACTGCATTTGGGTCTGGTGGAAGGGGTGATCAAACAGGTCACCACATATGACCATCTCGGGATAGGAGTAATTGCAACCTGTGGCTGGGCGATGCAGCTCGAGAAGGACAGGTTGATATTGCCAAGATATACTGGGGCACTCACCAGGTTCACAGTAGAGCATGGAAATGGGGCTGTGAGTGTTTCTCTTAACGCATATATTGCTCCGGCATGGCATGCTGCCCTGTACGGTGCAGAGTTGTAGGGCAGATGAATATACACACCCTGCAGTCGCTGAAAACAAGTATTTGAAGAAGTTACTGGGATTGCCTATCTGCTCCCCCAATCTGCCAGTGCGTCTTGAGATGGGCATACAGGGAATAGATTCTGTTTGTCAATTGTGCCCAGTTCTCTACTGGGTCCGGCTACGGTCCAACAAAAATGTACTTAAATACAGAGAAGCAATGCAGGATATCCTAGCAAGGGGGTATGCATTTGAAGTGGATATGTAAAGAGGAGCTTGATGAGTTTGGGCCCTGGTGGCTATTGGAGTGTTCCGCACGCCATTACTAAACACTGTAAAACCAGAGTTAAAGCCTCTGCATTACCTATGACACGGCGGAATACTTTGGTTAAAGCTATATCTTTCGAATCCCTAGCAAGCTATCTTGCAATCAAGATGGAGGAGGGGTTTGAGCCTTATTTGGATCAAATCAGCCCCACATTTGAAAGGTCTCTGTATGGGAAATTTCGAATTGGGATTCTGCCAAAAGCAGAGATGATGCATAGACGGGACACAGAGGCTTCACCTACTTCTATACCATGAAGGAATGGCACGGAGGATTTGATGCATTTGATTATGTTGTGTCCTGTGACATTGCCCCTGCGGAGGCGTTTGCTAAAAAAACACTCTTTCAGGCGTTGGGTGTAGATGCACGGAAGGGGCAGTGGCAATTTGGCTACATGCAGCCAATATTCAGGCAGTGTGTGCCTCAAGCCAATATCTGAAGTGGGTCTGGAGAATACGGACGAGTAAACAGCAAGGTCTGTGATATTAATCGATTTTGACATTTGTGCCTGCATTTTATCTTAATATGTTGTATTAGGTGTCTTATGTGTTTTATGCCACTTTATGTATGCTATGATATGCAAAGGTATGCGCGCTTTTATGACTTGCTTGTCGAAATAATGCTTATGAACTGAACAGGCAAAACCTATTTCTATTACTCGGAATAACACTTAAGGAAAGTGCAAATTTGTTTTGAGCATAGTTCGTTCGCTCTATTTATACAGTTTTGGAGAACATTATGAGATCCTCGGCCTGAACTTTACATTTCAATGGTTTCAGCATTGAACCCACACAAACTTCACGTAATATAACACTGTACCCATTTAGCTTCGAAAATGTTCAACATTACTTCAGAATGGTTCTATCACTTCAGCCACATGGAAAGAGATTCCCAGAAATACCAGAGTTTCGCATAAACAAATGCAACCATCAGACGAACAGTAGATCTTCAAACAAAGCAGCTGCCCATTCTCAGATGGTAGATTCGGTCACGGAGCAAATGTAAATGGTTTAATTTTTATAAGCCAGAAATGTGAAAAGGGAGTTGAAGCAAAGCTTATGCCTGTGTTCAGGGAGTACATGCGGATGCATTAAGGATGGAGACTGGAGCGGGAAGTGCAAACAATCTGTGCAAGACTGCTCATTAGATCTGATGTATCAAGGTTTGCCATGCACAGAAGACACGGACTCAAAACTGTGGAAAATGAAGCATTGTATTCTTCTCAGTCTTTGACAATGGGTCTCATTACGGTTCCATGTGATATAATCGCGGCAAAAATTGCTGTGATAACAAAATATCACGGCAAAAATCCTGCCGTTTTTGCGCCGCAGTCAATATAAAACATGCGGGGGACACCCCCGCAACCCCTGCTCCCCTTAAATCGTATAATGGGGCACACTTTTACCGGGTCAAACAGCGGCATTTTGCCGCGATATTTTTTTACTGCGACATTTTTGCGGCGATTATATTACCTGATTCCTTCATTACATAGTCTGGCGTTACGGAAATAAGGGTGCCGGTAGCAACGTACTTGCACCATTTCTGGATCACCAGACTACGGGAATGCGTGCAAGTGACACTGCTCCCAGTAGTTCTGACATGACGGGAGCACCGGCCCCTGCAAGCATGTTTTTCACGGAAGCACAAGCACCATTAGCAATGCTGCCTGTGCTCCTGTGTGCCCATTCCAATGGAGTCCTATGGGACTCCACAGGAATGGGGACTTACAGTTTCTGCCGCCTGACATCCCGGGGCGCCCGATCTTGTAATGTCCCGAGGACACTGGGATCTCAGGCGGCAGAACAGTGTTACGAGGTCGGCGGCAACCTGCTGGTAACACCCGCAGGTTATTGGCAACCTCGTAACGAGTTTACTTAAGACACACGTTAACATGCCACTACCCTTCTGCTTCAGTCACTGCCATGGTATAATTCAAGTGTTATTGCACACGATATTGGGCAATACAGCCTCTTATGTGCCCGCAAGCCAGACTTATGGGCCCAAGCAAAGCAAGGGGGCATAAGAGAGGCTGAGCGTCACTTAAGATGCCTTATTGCCCCACTTCTATTAGCACCCAGGAACGCGTGTGAGGTGGTCTCAAGGAAGCCTGTGACATACACTTTTGTCTTCAGTCCTGGCTCTGCTCCCATGTCTTGGAAATGAAGAAAATACTTAACTTCATTGGCTTTCAAGGACGAGGAAGGATGTCCTGGGGATTCCAGGAAAGAAAGGAGTGGCCTGTGAGGATGGATGTTGTCAGACTGGTGGGTGGAGTTTGGAGAACAGAGTGCGTAGGGCGACTAGTGTTGAGTAGAAGATTTTAATACTGACAGGCTCCGTGATACATGGCTACCCTGGCAAATATTGCCCGGAAGCCATGTATGCTGATTGGATGTCAGGATTGCAACGTTCCAACCTCGCTGCTAATTGTTTTACTAGTATAGCCACATCAGTGTAAAGCCATGTGTGATGTTGTCATACCTCAAGGAACCTGGCGGCTGTGGACTAAATGGAAGCTGCGTCCTCCATTACTGGTTCCTTTACGTACAACGAAACGCAGAGTACGAGTCTAGTCTTTTTAACGCATTCCGACGCCCGTTTATAAGCCGCTCACTTTCGGGGTCGGATGCGTTGCAACGAACAGTTTTCCTGATCGCCTGCGCTTTCGTACTCCTTGTACTCGCCTTTCAGAGTTTTGCCCTCTCTTTCTCGCCTCGCTTTCCTCCCGTCCTTGCTCTTTGTATTTCCACCATTTCTCTTGGCCTCCGTTCCTTACCCTTATCCTTCTACCTTCCGCTCCCTTCTTCCTCCTGTCCCGTCCTCCCGTCTGGTGTTCCTTTACTTCAGCCTTACCTCCCTCCATTTCCTCCTTCCAGTCTTACCTACGAGTTTACTTCCCGTGTATCGACCACATTCTGTGTAACGGACTGCCTTGCCTTATCCCAGTGACTTTGTTGTTCTTCCTGTGCACCGACTCCTGCTTGCCTACGGACTGCCTGCCTTTTCCTGTACATTGTTGTGGCGATCCAAACTTACTACTACTAGACCTACCCTGGTTGATCCGGATATTCCGAGTTCACTCATCTCTTCAGTTGAAACATTCCTTTCTGGGGTTTTTTATGCCGCCGGCTTTTTCCCCACCGTATTACGGCTGAGGAGGGTAGCCACAGTTCACCCATTGGGTGTCACTGTGGCGTCCTTTCACGGTCGTCCTTCCCTGCAAAAAAAAAAGGGAAAGAATCGCACACAAGACAATCCGAAGCTTGCTTCACATCGAAAGATCAGAGGTGAGGAGGAAGGGGAGGACAGGGGATCAGACTCTTCACAAGCAGAGGAAGAATTCTCTGACAGATTGCAACGCCAGCAAATCCCTATGGCTACTCCACAACAGGTGCAGGAGTTAGTGGCAGCGGTCCAGAGCCTGAACTTAGAAGTTCAAAATCTTAAGGGCGCTAATGCCGCCTTACAGCAGAGGATGGCGGAACGGGACCCACCTACCTCGGATCTTCCTCCCTTGCCCTTAGTCTCGGGGAAGTTTGAAGGGACGCCCAAGAATTTGAAGGAGTTCTTGGATGCTTGTAACTTACATTTTTCATTCCGTTCCCATGCATTTGCTTCCGGACACGCTAAGGTCGGATTCATGATTACTCACATGTCAGGCAATGCTCTGGCCTGGGCTACCCCACTGGTCAACAGAGCAGATCCCGTGTTACAAGACTATGAAGCATTCAAGACATTGATGAAGCAGACCTTCCTACGTACTGAGAGTACGTATTTGGCCTCGGAGGACCTGTTGGACATTAGACAAGGGAACTCCGACTTAATGTCCTACATCACGTTGTTCAAACAAATAGCCGCTGAGGCGGGCTGGCAAGAACAGGCACAATACGCCATATTCCGGAGAGGTCTGCGTGAAGAACTCAAAGACGAACTAGCACGCATAGAAAGACCTCTCACCTTTACAGATCTCATCACAGCTACATTGCGAATTGATTTCCGATTAACCGAACGACGAGCAGAGCGTCGAAAGACAAAGATGGGGATCCCTATACCTCCTGTTTCCCTCCCTCTGACATCACCTTCCTCGACACGCTCCACGCGAGAAGAACCTATGCAGATAGGCACGACTCGTGCCCCTCTCACGGTTGAAGAACGCAGAAGAAGACGGGAAGGAAGTCTGTGTATGTACTGTGGATCTTCGACGCATTTACTTCGAGACTGCCCAGATGTACCCCCGAGACGCTCGGGAAACGGGCACCCTCGGTAAGTTTGGGGACTCACTACCGAGGGATGAGTCCTAGTCCCTTTGTGACCCTTTCAATCACTACATTGGAAGGAAGTAATGATGACCGACTCATGGTGATGGCAGTTACCCTACTTATCGGCAAGACCTCCATTCAGACCCAGGCTCTTCTGGATTGTGGGGCCGCTGGCAATTTCATAGACACTCAGTGGGCAGAAAGCCACGGACTCATCCGAGTAGCCAAGACCGAAGATCAGAAAGTGGAAGGTGTTGATGGAGAACCTTTAAGCTCAGGCCTGATTACTCTTTCCACAGAGATCCTCACTGTGTGCATCATGGAACATTCTGAACGTCTATCCTTTGACATTATCCGAGCAGCACACTTCCCTCTCATTCTGGGCATAGGTTGGCTCCGTCGACACAACCCTTCTATAGATTGGACCAGAAACCTTTTAAGTTTTCACTCCACCTTCTGTAAAAAGAACTGTCTGCCCAAACCTACCTTTACTACTATCCAAACCACCAACGGTACAGAATCAAAGACAATACATTGTTTACCTTCCTTTCTCAATGAATACACTGATGTAGTTACAGAGAAGATACCTCTTGAGCTTCCTCCTCACAGACCTGAAGATTGCAAAATTGATCTGCATCTGGGGGCTTTGGTCCCTTTTTGTCGTATGTTTTCTTTGACACTCCAAGAAAGAAGATATCTGCGAGAATACCTTGATAAGAATCTGGCCAATGACCTGATCAGGCCTTCTAGATCTCCTGCTGGTGCCTCTTTATTTTTTATTCCCAAGAAAGACAGACTAGAACTGCGTCCGTGTATCGATTACAGGGGACTAAACAAGGTAACTACAAAAGACAGGTATCCCATGCCTCTCATCTCAGAAATCATTCACGCCGTTCAGTCGGCCACGATATTTACTAAACTAGATTTACGGAACGCATATCATTTGCTTCGTATTCACTCTGGAGATGAGTGGAAGACTGCGTTTAGGACCCCCTTTGGACTTTATGAATATCAAGTAATGCCATTTGGCCTTGTCAATGCCCCTTCCATTTTCCAACGCTTCATGGACAGACTTTTTTCTGATCTCTTGGGTCATTCAGTACTCATCTACCTAGATGATATCCTTGTTTTCTCTCGCACACAAGAAGAACATGTTGCCCACGTCCTGGAGGTATTCCACAGGTTGCAAAAAAACCATCTTTCAGTTAAACTTGAAAAATGTGTCTTTTCGGCTAAATCCATTTCCTACTTAGGTTACATCCTTTCCTCAGAGGGCATTGCAATGGACCCTCAAAAAGTCAATTCCATCCTTGACTGGCCATCCCCTAAGACGGTTAAGGACATTCAGAGATTTCTTGGCCTTTCTAACTTCTATCGAAAATTCATCCCAAATTTCTCTCTACAGGTACTTCCTATGACCACTCTTCTGAAGAAATCCTCCTCTCCATTTCAATGGTCTCCTCAGGCGGAGAGGAGTTTTCAACGACTAAAACAGACCTTTTGTTCAGCTCCTGTCCTAAGACAACCCGATCAGCACAGTCCTTTCATCGTGGAAACTGACGCCTCTTCAGCCGCTGTAGGAGCAGTCTTGCTACAAGAACACCATGGTAAGGAACACCCGGTGTCCTATTTCTCCAAAACCCTGAACATCAGTCAACGGAATTACTCAGTTATAGAGCGAGAGTTACTCGCAATGAAACTAGCCTGTGCTGAATGGCGTCACCTCCTCCAAGGTGGGGAACATCCTTTTACCCTTCGGACTGATCACAAAAATCTGCAAGTGTTACGTCAATTTGAGTGCTATAACACTAGGCAGGCAAGATGGGCACATTTCTTTGCCCAGTTTGACTTCGAGATCACCTATATCCCAGGTGAACAAAACCTGGTAGCTGATGCCCTGTCCCGGCGCAGTGATTATCTGTCTGAATCGGAATCCACAAAGGAGTTGATGTTTCCTAGAACAGTAAGGATTGGAGTTGTTTCTACCTTTTTACAACGTGTCAGGGACAATTCAAGAGGAAGATTCGAGGATGAAATGCATGACAACCGGTCGGAGTATGTCATTAAAGACAGACTTTATCTGGTAAAAGATAAATTGTATGTACCCACGCCAGCATTAAGGAAGACGGCGTTATCCTGGTGTCATGACTCAAAGTTTGCCGGACATCGTGGTATTCGTTGTACACAGGATTTTCTAATACGACACTTCTTCTGGCCCAACATGAGAGAAGATACCAAACAATATGTACAATCTTGTACCACCTGCCTTCGGAACAAATCCACCACGCAACGACCCCTGGGATTATTGGAACCCTGTGCCATTCCTACGGGTCCTTGGTCCACTATATCTACTGATTTCATCGTTGACTTACCAGAGTCACAAGGTTGTACCTGTATCATGGTGGTGATTGATTCTTTCACAAAGTTGGCACATTTCTCACCCTTGCCCAAAGTACCTTCTGCCTCCAGTATGGCGGAAATATTCCTGAAGGACATATTCAGGTTACACGGTCTACCCACTAAGATCATTTCGGACAGAGGCAGCCAGTATACATCCCATTTCTGGTCCGCTCTCTGTAAAGGTTTGGGTATAGAGAGGGCCCTCACCTCGGGATTCCATCCACAATCCAACGGACAGACGGAACGCCTTAACGGGACATTAGAACAGTATCTCCGGTGTTTCGTTAACCAACAGCAAGACAATTGGGTCCAGATACTTCCTATGGCAGAATTTTCCTATAATCACGCCAAACACTCTGCCCTCGGAATCAGCCCTTTTTTCTGCACTTATGGTTACCATCCCCGCACCTTACTTCCATTAGTTGACATAGAGGGTTCTGTTCCTTCGGCCGAGGTCTCATTGGCAACTATCCGAGAGGCACATAACCAAGCGAGGCTGGGATTGAGGGAGGCCCAAGAAAGAAACAGGACCCAAGCAGATAAACGCCGCAGACCAGTTCCAGAATGGGGTGTTGGTTCTAAAGTACTCCTGTCAACCAAATTCCTACCACGTTGGGTACATCCTTCAAAACTATCCCCGAGATATATTGGGCCCTACAAAATCTCTCGGGTTATAAACCCTGTGGCCTTTCGTCTTCAGCTACCATCAAGCTTACGCCGCGTTCATCCGGTATTTCACACTTCTCAACTAAAATCTTTTGTTGAAGATAGATGGACCCGAAAGACAAGCCGCAACTCTGTACCCAACGACCCTTCTAATGATATCTATGAGGTGGCCCAGATATGTGACTCCCGGTATCATAGAGGACGCTTAGAATACTTGATTCGTTGGAAAGGATACCCTATTTCAGAAAACACCTGGGAACCTAGATCACATTTGAATACCCCCTTGCTGTTGTTCAAGTTCCATCGCAATAATCCGAGCAAGCCAGGAGGCGTGGACCTTAGGAGGGGGCATACTGTCATACCTCAAGGAACCTGGCGGCTGTGGACTAAATGGAAGCTGCGTCCTCCATTACTGGTTCCTTTACGTACAACGAAACGCAGAGTACGAGTCTAGTCTTTTTAACGCATTCCGACGCCCGTTTATAAGCCGCTCACTTCCGGGGTCGGATGCGTTGCAACGAACAGTTTTCCTGATCGCCTGCGCTTTCGTACTCCTTGTACTCGCCTTTCAGAGTTTTGCCCTCTCTTTCTCGCCTCGCTTTCCTCCCGTCCTTGCTCTTTGTATTTCCACCATTTCTCTTGGCCTCCGTTCCTTACCCTTATCCTTCTACCTTCCGCTCCCTTCTTCCTCCTGTCCCGTCCTCCCGTCTGGTGTTCCTTTACTTCAGCCTTACCTCCCTCCATTTCCTCCTTCCAGTCTTACCTACGAGTTTACTTCCCGTGTATCGACCACATTCTGTGTAACGGACTGCCTTGCCTTATCCCAGTGACTTTGTTGTTCTTCCTGTGCACCGACTCCTGCTTGCCTACGGACTGCCTGCCTTTTCCTGTACATTGTTGTGGCGATCCAAACTTACTACTACTGGACCTACCCTGGTTGATCCGGATATTCCGAGTTCACTCATCTCTTCAGTTGAAACATTCCTTTCTGGGGTTTTTTATGCCGCCGGCTTTTTCCCCACCTTATTACGGCTGAGGAGGGTAGCCACAGTTCACCCATTGGGTGTCACTGTGGCGTCCTTTCACGGTCGTCCTTCCCTGCAAAAAAAAAAGGGAAAGAATCGCACACAAGACAATCCGAAGCTTGCTTCACATCGAAAGATCAGAGGTGAGGAGGAAGGGGAGGACAGGGGATCAGACTCTTCACAAGCAGAGGAAGAATTCTCTGACAGATGTGCACAGAGTATGAAAGTCTAATGCCTTTTTCTGGTTTCGCTGCTATATAGAGCGGACATCTAAAGCTCCAACAATCTCTTAGTTTGACTTTTAGAGAGAGGCAGCCTTGTTTCTGAGTGACCTGTCTACAAGGAAAGAGGTAACATCTTAATGAACAGATTCATAAATCTTGGATAACCTACGGTTGCATGCCCAATCACCCCGGATAAAAAAAACTCATGATGTTCAAAAAGCTGATGTATTATTATTTTGGAAAGTTCAATTTGTCTCATGCTATAAATTGTAGCACCTCTATGTTCTTTGACCAGTGACAGAGGAAGGCAATGATTGAAGGAATGATACTAGCACATTCTGAAATGATGAGATTTTAAACATTTTAGTAATTTTAAGTATTCTGATGAATATTCGTCCTTTGTAAATATCAGCCTGATTTGTGAGGAATAAGTTACTTACCTGTAACTCCTGTTCTCCAGCATTGGTATCTTCCATTGGTTCATATGCTGTGAATATTTCCCCATCGTGAGGCTGGGAATCCTTGGTAACATAGAATAGTTTACATGTTTGTGCTCTAGTACAGTCATTTTGAGTCATATTGCCCACAGCCAATATGAAAACCTACCTTAACTCCTCCCCTGTCGGCCATCTTCAGATTTGGAAAATGCATGTGAGTGGCATTAAGAGCCAAAAGATGAGCCATGTGGGGTAGGTGGGAGGGTCGCATGTGAATCTATTAAAGATACCAATGCTGGAGAACCGGAGTTACAGGTAAGTAACTTATTCCTTCTCCAGCATTGGATCTTTCATAGATTCACATACCGTGAATAGATTACAAAGCATTATTACAACACTACATATGGGCAGAAGCAAGGGCCCTGCATAATTTACCACTGGAGACTTACTAATCTCATGCAAAAAGGTTGCAGAATCTCAGTCGACACAGTAGAACCTGTTTAGTGTATGCACCAATCTCCAAGTGGCTCCATGGCAGATGTCAGGCAGTGGGATTCCGGAGAGGAAAGCAGTAGTTGCAGCCACTGATCTGGTGTAGTGAGCCTGGGGCCTGCCAGGCAGCTGTCTGCTGGGCTGTGTATGGCAGTATGAAATGCAGGCTGCAATCCACCTGGAAATGGAGGACTTTGAAAGGGTCTTCCTGGGCACAGGAGGTCCAAATGAGACAAACAATTGATCCATAGCACGGAACGCCTAGGTATGCACCATATAGTACCTAAGGGCACACACCACATCGAGCGTGTGCAGTGTTTTCTCCGCTGGAGAGGTTGGTGTGTCACAGAATACGGGCATAACCACTTCTTGATTGAGATGGAAAGAGGACGGCACCTTAGGCCTAAAGGTCGGGTTATTAGATAGAACAGCCTTGTCCTTGTGAAATGTCAAATGAGGCGCTTTGGTGGAAAACTCCTGGCTCTTTCACACTTGCCTGGCTGATGTTTTTGCCACCAGGAACACTGTTTTCCAAGAAAGATGCTTAATTGATGCTTGGTGCATAGACTCGAAAGGCGGCCTCATGGGCCTTGCGAGTAGCACATTTAGTTCCCACGCTGAAGTTGGGCAATAGAGGAAACAGTCCATGTAGGAACTCTTTCACCAGCAGGTGGGACCACAGCGATGGCACCACTGTGGAGCGGTTGTACCGGGAGATTGCTGCCAGGTGCACCTTAATCGAAGAATGTGACAAGCCAGACTGAGCCAGGGACAACAGATAATGTAACAGATCTTCTTGCCGGATGGTCTGAGGTAGCAGTTGACGGTCCCTGCACCACACCTGAAAAAGTTTCCAATTGCTCTTGTAGCACTTTAAGGTGGACAGCTCTTGCTCAGGCGAGGTCCTCGTGGCAGTCTTGCGGACAAGACAGAGCTCCGAATTCTAAGATCACAGGAGCAAGGCCGTCAGATTGAGTGAGGCCTGGTCATGGTGCAGCACCGTCCCCTGGTTCCTGGACAGGAGCACCTAGTGTGGGCGCAGGTTGAGAGGAGCCACTGACAAGAGGGCGAGGAGGTTGGAGTACCAAAACTGTCTGGGCCACTCAGGGGCCACTAATATCAGTTTGCACCGATATAGTCTGAGGGTGTATAGAACTCGAGGCACCAGAGTAATTGGGGGAAATGCATACAGAAATTCCCCTCCCATAGAAACGCAAAGGCATCCCCCATGCTCTCCGGATGGGGGAAGCGGCTGGCAAAGTTCTTGCAGTAACTGTTGTCATAGCTGAGAAAGAGGTCGATCTCCGGAGTGCCCCACTTTTGAAACAGGTGAAGTTGAACCTTGTGCAGCTCCCACTCATGGCAAGAGTGCAACTCCCTGCCTAGAGAGTCCGCTAGAGTGTTTGGAATTCCTAGCAGATCAAGAGAAATGAGAACCATATTGCACTGTAGAGCCCAATGCCATAGGGCCGGGACCTCCATGGAAAGCTGTGTCGACCTTGGAACTCGTTGCTTGCAGACAAAACATTGATGTTGTGTGGTCAGTGTGAATCCGAACCACCTTGGCCGCCAGGAGGGGGAGGAAAGACGTCGGGGCCCAGAAGATTGACGTGCTTGTTCTTTTCCTCCTCTGACCAAAGGCGTCGGTGTGCTGGTCTCGACGGTATCCGGTCATTTTTTCAAAACATTTTTTCGAAATACAATTATGTCGAAAACATTTTGCTGAATTTATTTTTCGAATGTCTTTTTTTTAGTTTATAGTGTTTTTGTTTGTTTCGCAAGTTAAAAAAAAGGGTTAAAACAGGGGTTGGGTGGGAACCCCCCCATTCAAAAAAAAAAAAAGACATTTGAAATTTTTTTTTAGCCAAAATGTTTTCACTATAAACCGGTCCCGACAGTAGGGGCCCCAGTGTTCTAGTGAAGCATCCTTCATGACTGTGGCCTGATGGCAACCTGAAGGGGGTGCCTTGCACCAGATGTTCCCTCACCAACCACCAGCCAAGGCTCTGCCTGAAAACCTGTGTCAAAACAATACAGACGTCCCAGGACCCTGATGCTTGTATCTAACGGGCATCCAGAAAATCCTGCACGGCCTCATGTGTAGCTGGCAGTTGGTGATTAACAGGATTCATGATGACAAGATCCCCAGCAGAGATTTGTAGGGGTCACTTGGGCACGGCTGAGACAGCGCACCTTTTCCTGAAGAGTCTCCACCCTTTGCTCCGAGGGCGTGGTGGTGCAGTTTTGGGTGTTGAGTCTTGCTCCGAGATAGAGCGCCTGTTGTGATGGAACCAGCAGCAACTTTGGGAAGTTTATGAGAAACCCAGTTGCTGTAAACAAAGGATGGTGGCTGCGGTATTGACTTCTGTCAGCGGGTGGGAGGGGGCTCTCACCAACCAGTCGACTAGATACAAGTACATGTGAATGCCCCTCTGCCGCAGGTCTGCCACCACTGGCGCAAGGCACTTGGTAAACACCCATGGAGTAAAACACAGACCGAAGGGAAGGACCTTGAGTTGCTAGTAATCTTAAATATGAATCAGATTGTTTTAAAGACAATGGTCTAAAATTAAATCTGAAGAAAACTAAGATTGTTGTTTTCTAGTCGAAAAATAAAAACACTGATAACTTGTGCATTGATAATGTGGAGTTATCTGTGGCTGATTTATACTGTGTGGGATGTTTTGACCCACTTTTGCTCTGCTATGTCGCATCACTCTGCTATGATGGTGCCAGAAATAGCCAAATGGCCGCAAAACCCTTGTGCGCGCCAAAACCTCTGAAAATCGTGCTTTGTAAAGCACAAAAAGATGACTGCCAATCTGCCACACATGTTGTCAGTGGTGGAATAGTTATCTCACTCCTGAAATATGTCACTGGGCTCCACAACAATTGAAAATGGAGTACAGAAGGAAAAAGCAGTGCTCTGCTAAGTGAAACCCAGAATCTTGCTTTAAATCCGTTTCTCTTTGTTGCTGAAACTTCAGAATGCTGGTACAGAACACCCTCAAATATCAAAAATTCTTGCTGGGTGCTACAATTCACTTAGTTTAAGAAATCATTGCGAACTTACAAAGTTCTGAAAAGCGGAGAGCATAAAGAAATGTCCACAGCAAAAGTGGCCTGTCTGTGGATCTGTCAATAAATCTCTGGGTGCAGTACACTGGGCCACCTGAACTTTAACATGTATGAACTGAAAACAAATGTTTGCAATTTAAGTGGCCTGGTACTGATAGTAACCATATTGTAATTGTTTTGATCCCATGGTTTAAAATCTTGAATGAGAATTGTAGCTGTGATTTAATACAAGTTTGTTTTAAGCTAAGACAAAATTCAACAGATTTAACAATTAAAATTAAACCTGGTTGAAGCTACCAAATTGGAATAACAGGTTTTCTCACAGAAGGAAGGTATTTCCCCCACTGCAGGAAATCACAGAGAAGCGTTAATTATGGGGTTGGGAAAGAACCTGGTCTACAGAGGCAGGAGGAACAATGACTAGCTGCTACTAAGGAAATGTGAGGTGTGAAGACAGTCGTAAATGGCCTCTGCCAAGAGCAAGCAGGGAGGAGACTGCTCCTGAACTGCAGGGAGACAAAAAGAGGTGGTCACAAACAACCATCTGTGGCTGAACATTAACAAAGAACAATTTTATTAAAGACTTATAACTTGCCAGTTAAAATTGTGAAAAATATAAAAGTAACAGGGTTTCTGAAAGGTAAGATATCAGGAGAATTAATTCAAGATGGCAGACATATACTAGCAGATCATCAAGGTAGTCTACGGGACAATAACTGTCAGCTGGAGGAACTGTTGTTTATGTAGGCTTGACCCAAACACAGGTCAAGTTAAAACTGTGACCACAGCCAATCACACTCTGACAATTATAATACCTGGCCCCAGTCCCACTAAAACACAAAAGGGAACTGAAGCAAAGGCGAACTGTGGGAGTTAGGATTCGGAGTATGGTGCAGGAAAAGTTCAAAGCATAGATATGTGGAGGTGGAGAGGCTAGAGAGTGTAGAGGAGGAGGCGACAACAGAAATCAGAACGTAGGACAAGAGGAGAGAGAGCAGAAACATGAAAATGAGGAGAGAGAATGTGGAGTTGAGGAAGATGAGAGATAAGATGGAACATTTTGAAGTGTCAAGGAGGTGGGAGAGTGGAAGAGAGCAGCAGGAAGGAAGAGAGAGATGAAGTGAGGAGGTTATGGGAATAAAGAGAGATGTGGAGAATCAGAGATGCAATGCTGAGAGAGTGGATGAAAGCAGGTGATGAGGAGAAAGTGAGAATGGAGGAGAGGAGACAGAAAGAATGGGAAAAGAACAGTAAGAAGTAGAAAGAGTGGTCAGGTGGAATAAAAAGATGGAGGGAGGGAAGGTGTGGAAACAGGCGATAATTCCCCAATATTTATTCAGTGGTGGACAGGGCCAAGGTACAGCCTCAATTCTCAAAAGCCTGCCAGTCCAGGTTAGCCTCTCACATCCAGAAGAGAATAAGGTTAAACCTTACGGTCCAATGAATTTGAAAGAGTCGCATACCTGACCCCTATCAAGACAACCCAAGGAACCAGAGGTGGTGGCTCCGTGTAAACTGAGTCATGTAAGAACAATGTGTCATCCTGACAATTTTAAGTGCTTATTTGTATAGCGCTTACAGACAAGGGAAGTGCTTCAAAGCCGACAAGACAAGTGATAAATCAGAAAGATGCAGTGAGGGCCCAGAAAGATCTGTGGTAGGCTATACATCCCAGGGAATGTGACTGTTTGCTGACACACAATCTGAACCGCAATTGGGAAAGGGGTGAAATAGATGGATGGGTTGAAGACAACAATGTTAAAGAAGCCCAACTCATTTGTGAACCTCCTAGCACCCACCCCTGGTGTCCAGTGAAGAGCTGACTGCTGTGTTGTCAGCAACAAGAATAACAGGAAATAGTAAAAATACTTTGCATTGACTTGTTCGCTCTGATGTGGGGAAATGGTCCAGGGAGGGGATTGGAAACCTAGTGGTGATTTTATAGCTTTACTGTCTGCATTTGTTAAGTGTAGAACCTGGCAGGGTCAGAAACCTAACACTGATCAAAAACAAAAATCCCCCACACAAGGAGGAGTTAAATCATTGTTAATGTAGTGTACTTTGTATGTGTGGGAAGTGTGCATTAATGACACGTATTGAGGAACTCGTATATCTTAGCATAGACAATATATTTTTAGCATATAATCATCGAGGCTGTAGCTGCCAGGTGAAGCTGTAATTTAAAGTGAAGGCAATTTTCTTTTGGCCGGTGCACCCATTGTATCATGCTCCCTTGTTCCCTTCTCTTGTGCCTTGTGGTGCTTTGAAACACTGTCTTGCTGTATAAGTGCCATATAAATATCCAATACATAAAATAGATAAAACCATGGCATATCAAGGTAGCACCCTAGTGAAAATGTGGCTCGGAATTATAATGAACTTGTGTCTGCTTTAGTAACTATGTTGTTACTTTATCCATTTTAAGCTCGTTTTTTGCCATCTGCAAATTCCTGAGATGTCATCAGGGGCAAAGGGCATGTGCTGATCCTCCCCGTGAAGATATATCCAGGCTATGTGACATGACTTTCAGTGAGTCTCTCCTCCTCAACACCTAGGCCATCAAGTCGCGCCTGCGCCACCTGACTCGTTAGACACCATCTGCCCTCTCCTCCTCGCCACCCTGTACAGCTGTACCCCTACTCTGTGTCCCTCTGTATCCTACCCCACCCCCACTGTCAATCTGTTCTGTTGTTACCTCTGAAAATCGCTACATTATGCATCTGTACTGTTGTATTCCTCTGTAAAGTGCTCCATTGCTTCTCGAAGCTAGGTCAGCGCTCAATAAATAACATAATAATAATAATGAAGTGATGGCATCTGATGCGTCATGTTAAATCTGCTACTGCTGTCACTTTTCTGAAATGGCGTCCATGTTTTTCCCTATCACAGATTTTACATTTGACAACATCCAAAGCCTAAAGTAAATAGATGCACAAATTAGCTATGTCTTGCTGTCGTGTAACTCTACGTGCCCCATGCCGACACATGACGCTGCTCATTGTCATCTGCATTAATGCTTTCACCGCTTGACGTCAGAATAAATTGCGCGTGCCTGTGAACAAGTGGCATGCCGTCACTGCCTGACACTCTGCGGTTGGCACCATCTTGTACACGAATTGCAATAAAAGTCATTCACTGGCAAGTATTGTTCTTTATTGGACTCGGACAACACAAGCAGCAGGCAAAGATGGCGGACTGCCAAACAGATGTCAGATGGAGGGACTTCGAAAGGGAGAATGATAAATATGCCCCACTCACAAGTGATATCATATTGTTTAATTTAACCACGAGGGTCCTGTAAAAGTGCACTTTTACAGCCATGGTCAATAGGACTTTCTGGAATTTTGGCTGATAAAATGCAGACGTGTACTACCTCTGCTGAGGTTAGAACAACAAACACAAATCTGTGGGCATTCATCCATTTGTTAAGCTACTTATAATTATTGTAAACATGGCAATGCTTATGAAAAATAGCATAATTCAGAGTGTGTTTGTTATGCACAATTAGAATGGTTCTGTATTTGAAGAGCAAAGTGCGGAATGCATCAGGGGAACAAGCAGAGAGGATTTTCATTCTGAAGTTAATGCCAGGACGCCTCACACGTGGAAGCGCAGTTTTTGATGGCTACATATTGATACAGGGCCAGAATACAGAACCATTTAGCGGATTTTAACTGTTTGGTTGCCAGTACTTTTTGCCCTATGACATTGCAGCTATGTGCTAGTGTTCATGATTTGCGCACCGCCTTTGATAAAGTCATCAGATCTAAGTAATGGGCAGGACTGAACTGCCCTGAGGATCTTCTGAATGGTATGTGTAATGTTCATGAAGGAACTAAGACGTGTGAGAGATCAGGCCCTAATGGGTGACGTACGTCTTATTTTGGGATTAATGCAGGGGTCAGACAAGGATGTGTATTGGTCCCTCAATTTCTCTCTTTATATATGAATGGTCTATTTGACGAATTGGAGAATCCTAACTTGGATGTACCCAAGACTGATGGCCTATCCATACTTGCCTGTCCTACTGATTTAGGCAGTAGGCTACTGCTTTTAAAGCAGGCCTACCGCCTGCAGATTTGGGTGACAGATCCTACTGCTTTTTCCAGTAGCAAGTATTTTTTGTGACTCTAAGGCACGCTGCTTGAGACTGGGACTAGGACAAAGCATGCAACACATTCATTTGTCTGTCTGTGCGGTGGGCGGGTAAGTGATTACTTTGAGTGATCGGCTCAGTTCAATCCATTGACCTGACAGCTATTTGACTCTACTTTGCACTCTTGCTGGGACAGACTTTCGCCAAACCACCAGTGAAGACAATTGGCAGAGCATACCACCATACAACAGCATTTTCCTATCAGACGGAGGACAGTATCAGTCTTTCGTTCAGTATTCAACTTGCACTGCAGGAATAAGTATGTACTCAAAGGCTGCAGCTACAGAGCAGTGGTAAACATTGCCCATCAGCTCTGTGCGATTATCTTCTGTGAAGTTAGGCAATTGAAGTTAGTGTTAACTTACCATTCAGAAGTATACATTTTAAACATTGTACTTTTCATGTTGTGTTGTTTGAAGGGTTGTGCATTTTAGAATGCTCCAGTGGTGCCAACAATATATGCTTTGTATTTTCCGTTGATGTCAGCATTATTTTAAAAAAAAACGAAAAATCCTACATCTTTTTGGTCACAAAATGTTTGCAAGTATCCCTATCTATTCCTGCCTTAGCTTATTCAGACAATACTGCCTTAATAGCTAGGACTTCTCATTCCCTCCAATGTTTGTTAGACAGGTACATCAAATTCATGACTAAATTAGATCACGAAAAAAACCACCAAAAAATAAGCAGTTTTAACTTGTAGATCAGACAGAAAGCCAATATGCTTATATACATTTTTTAAGGATGGCCAACCGATTCCACAGATACACATCAATATATGACGGTAACTTGCAGAGCCTTTTGCAAGAGGCAAGAATATCTCAGGCAATAAGAGGCATTCATTGCCTTTGTAAACAATTTAACGCCCAGCCTATAGATATGTTTATATGGGTCTATGACATAAAAGTAAACGTTGTGGCTAAATATGGACCTGCATTAGGGGGATAGAAGAACTCTGATTTTACAAGTGCTGGAAAATAAATGAACTAAAGGTTTTCTTGAGTCTTTTGACCTCTGCTCCCACATTGGCTCTCTTGCCCCTGCATTCGCTGATCTCTGTAACCACTCTTTTGCCACTGGATCTTTCCCATCCTCCCTCAAACACTCCATTGTGCACTCCCTCCTGAAAAACTTTCAGCACACCCTACTTGTCCATCAAACTACTGCCCTATTTCTATCACCCCCTTCCTTGGGAAACTACTGGAGAAGCTGCCCTTTCCACACCTTACCTCACACACTGAACTTGTTGGTGGTCTCCACAAACATCAATCTGGATTCCGAGCATCCAGAGGCACGAAAACTGCTCTCCAGAACACCTGTGAAGAACTGCTCTCATCTCTGGACTCTAACTCTACAGCTGTCCTCATCCTACTCAATCTCTTCTCTGCCTTTGATACAGTTAAACATTCCATCCTCATAAAATGGCTCCATGATACACTTGGTATCTCGGAGCGGGCACTAGACTGGCTTACCTCCTTCTTAGCTGACCGTTCCTCCCAAGTCAATTTGGGCACCTTCTCCTCACCTACTTCCTTCTTCACCTGTGGTGTGTCCCCCAGGCCTGAAACCTCTCCCCCTGGTTCTTCAACACTTATCTTGCTCAGCTAGCATTGCTCATTTCCTCCTCATCCGCTAACTTCCATTGCTACGCATATGAGACAACTCTTTTTCAAACTTCCTGCTGACCCTCCTGCATCTTCCATCATCCCTGGCTGCCTATCTGCCATCCAGTCCTGGTGTACTCCCGACAATCTGCCTCAATGGCAGCAAGACTGAGATCATTCCCATCGGGACTCATGCTCCCTCTTTTTTCCCCTAACTATGTGTGTAAGGTGTTCGCTAAACAGGGGGCCGGAGGCTGATCACTTTCTTCAGCTGGCTCCCTCTTATGGAACAGCCTCCTCCTCCCTCTTGAGAGGGACTTCCTCAAATTCCAGAAGCTCCTGAAAACTTTACTTTTCACCTCCTCCTTCCCTTCATCCCTACTCTGCTAATCTCACAGTCGCTGTGATTGGTGGCCAGGGCTCTTAAGTATCCTCGGGTACCTGGCCTCCCATACCCAATTGTCCCAGCCTCTGCCTACCTCCCAGCACTTGCCTCAGCACCCACCGGCCTCAATCCTGTAGGTTTGTACTTTCTACCCAATGCGGCCCCCGGCTGCATAGCACTTACTATATTATGCACTTCATCTGCTGCTCACCCAAGACCATGGACATTCCAGCACTTACCCCCACCCTTCACTTCCCCTTCTTCTCGCTGCACTTGCCTGTTCTGAATACTCACAAGGCATAGTATGTTCGTCTTTATCTTCCACTGTATTCATTGTTTTTCAATCCCATGTTCCCTCCCTGTTGCCCTGGGGGTGCTTGTTAAGCAAGAATTGGTGTAGTTAGCCTGTGGGAGACTACACAACCCCTGTCCTCTTGGTATTAGGTAACCCACCTATTGGTATAGGTCTGTAATACACAAGTTGGTAGCGTGACTGAGCAGCCAGACTTATTTCAAGAGGGGTACATGTGAGCTGTAGAGCTGTAGCATCGAAATTCACCAATACAAGTATCCAAATAACACTTACACTCAAGGTTTTCTAGGAAAATAATTATTTATTTAACTGTCAGTTTTAAATAAGCATTCTTTAAAAAGGGCAATGTGTTACTATCAAAATACACTTCAAAATATGTTCACAGAATCAAGGCAAAGCAAGTAGATGCTCTTTAAAGATGTTTCATACACACTTCCTACACCCTGGGGTGACTTCACTAACCAGGACAGTACTGGCATTTATATATCACTTTTGCACTTGGTAAATTCTGAGGTCGGTAGAAAGGAAAGGTTAGAGGAAAGAAAAAGGTTAAACAGGTTCTCAGAGCATGTGAGCACTTCATATCTTCCAATGAAGTCTAGATAAAAAGGGACAGTTAGAACCAAAGACAATGGAATAGGAGAGTCCCCAGGGAGCCAGGCCAACCAAAGTCAATTGGAGCAAAGTCTATGGAGCTGAGGCACTTCTTAGATAGGAAATGTCTTGCACAATGTTAGAGAGTTTGTTGAAGCAAAATCCCTGTAGGGTCTCAAGCTGTTACACTTGTGAAAGTTAGAGCTACAATCAACACTAGAAAACGCAGCTACTGCAAGTCTCAACTGAAAAAAGAAAGCTACAGACGATGAGGTAAGTACCCCAAAATCAGAACAGTACCTTTGGTTAGAAGGAGAGGATCCATCTGGCTTCTGTTTGGTTGCAGGGATGTAGATCCTGTGTTCCTGGGCCTCAGTCGTGGGGACAAGAGGGAGGACGTCTGGAGGACTCCTGCATGCAATGCAAAGGTCGGTGGCAGCTACGGGTGTTCTTCGAATCAGCGGCACTTTGCGTTTTCAGCGCTCGGTAAACAGCACCACAGCGGACATGGACACCGGTTGGGCTTCCTTCACCCCTTGAGTTCAGCACTCACGTGAGGTGACTTGAGCTTGGGTCGTCCTGCTTCAGGAGGGTCCTCAGGTGACTTCTGGAGCTTTTGGCCGGTTTACAGATGTTGCAATTGACGGCACTCGGTTCCAGCAGCAGCAAAGAAGTACAGCCAGTTGGGGAAAGTCTTCCAGCCAAGTTTGTCTCAGGGTTAGTTGGTCCCACTAACCCAAGGGAAGAAGTCGTCCTCTCCGGAGCTTCTCTTGTTGATCATAAAAAGGAGTTTCAGCAGAGCAGCAGGGCTTCACTGGGTAGTTCAACGGACCAGGAAGATGCAGCAAGCTTTGTTCACGGTTTTATCATCGAGGTGTTCTTCCCAGTGGTATACTCTTTCTTCAGTCCAAGAAGCCTCGCCTTTCAAGCAGGTTTCTCCCATTTATGCACAGCCTAGCGGTCACTCACACAGCAGGGTGCCTGTCCTACAAGGACAGCCAGACAATCAGGACTGTGTGCATTCAGGTAACCAAGGAGACAAAGGACAGGGGAGTTTTGGGCATGTCCCTCACTTCCTGCCCTTCAAGACACACTGGAGCCAGAGGCGGTTTTCAGTACTGAAGCCTGCCAAAACAAACAAAGGGCTCAAACCTGGTTTGGCGCACAGAGTAAAACCCATGAAAGAACCCACAAACAAGAAATGGCAAAAAAAGATCGGAGCCGCTGTGGTTTCATCTCAGATAATCTAGGTTTTAAACCTCTGCATTCATGAACGAGATTGTGGCGTAAAAGGGAGTGTGCTTATATACCAACGCACTGGCTTATCAAGACCTCAGGGGTAGGTGGATGCAGTCCTTAGCTGCAATCAATAAAACATTCCATGTCTTCACTGGGACTAAGTAACCCTTTAATCAAACCGTTTGAAGAGGGGGCGCTGCTTTTATGGAGGGAAAAGACATGATTCGTCGAAGCTCTGAATCTGCAAAATCCACGGTCCAACACTTTTTCGAGCATTGTCTCCAATTCTGTTTGGATAACTGCACAGACTTGTTTCCAAACCCATGTAAGAGGGGCTTGTATTTGACTTGAGAGGTAACCGTCTACTGTAGTGGTTAAATGGAACCCTAGCAAGTCACAGGATTCAACACCATCCTGTTGTTGCGATGACAGTACAGTGAATGAATTAACTAATTTTGTTTTTTTTTGCCCACATTTGAATAATTTAGCAACATTTCTCCTTTTTTTTTGTTTATCCAATATTAGACCATTAAAGAAGGCCATTCTATTGGCGTTAATGTTTATTGAAAATCCCTTATCGCTCAGAATGTCAAATGTTTTTAATGTTGTATCTTAGTGTGCGTGTATATCTTATGTTTATCTGTATGTTACACCTCTATGAAACTGTATTTAAGAAAGAAAGAAAGAAAGAAAGAAAGAAAGAAAGAAAGAAAGAAAGAAAGAAAGAAAGAAAGAAAGAAAGAAAGAAAGAAAGAAAGAAAGAAAGAAAGAAAGAAAACGTTTGCAATGTCTAGTTACTATACTATGGTGTGTGAATATTTTGAACAACTGAAACCAGCAAAAAGGCAGCATGAAATCCTGAGTAGTATCAACACCCTACCGTATTTACTATTGAGTACATTTAATTTCGACCACGTGCTGATCACTAGGGTTAGAATCAACCTTCTGCATTTGAGAGCTACAACCTCAAAATAGGTGTCGCATCCAGGGCAGAAGAATTGTCTACTTTTCCCTGCTCCAGTGGAGGATTTAATCCACTTTGTATTGCTTTGTCCTCAGTATCACTCTTTCAGGGTTAACACTATATTACCATTGCTACATAATTTAGGCTTTGCTCAATGCCGGCCTGTGTTGTACTATCTGTCAACAGCTGAAGCACCAATAATTAGCTTGGCATTACAAACTTGCCTTCAATTTTCATTAAAGCACGAGAGCACTTCATTATCTGCTTTACAGTTATCATATGCTGTATGCCATAACCTTAATTTTGTGTACTAAATTCAGCTCTTTTTTACTATCGGTTTTTAAATCTACATTTTTAACTGTAATGTATTTTAAAATGTTTGTAAATATACACTGCTGTAATCTGTTTGAGTATTTCTTGAATAAATATGTGTGTTTTATCGACAGTGATCCTCTCTGAAATGAACTTTATTTGACTGACTAAAGTTAGCATAAAAGTAGATGCGTGCGGGGGGAAAGCGAGAGGACAAATTATGCTAACTGGAACCGCATGCAGCACAAACTGTTTCTAATGCACAACCGAATGTTAAGTGTTCTGCAAAACCATCTGGTAAAGTTAGCCATCCTATTTTGCCTGCCTGTGCATTTCTCTTCTATCACTCCACTGATCTTGATTCACTTCCAACTTTTCTGACTGTTGTGGCTTCTCAGTCTCCCTCCCCTTTGTAGTAGAATTGAACAGCTGTATTTGCTCTGACTTTGTTTTGCTGTGTGATGAATACAAGGATGTAATCACTCCTTAACCTGGGGTGAAACCTCCACATGTGGACAGAGGATGGCTGATGCTACCTGATCCTGATCCTGACCATGTGGCCGGCTTTATGAGGGAGGATCACTGGAGGGGTGGAGGGTAACTCTCAGGGAGAACCGATGGCATCAGTGGGGGAAATCAATATCCTCCTTCCTCCTTAAAGGATACTCCCTCAGTCCCCCAGACCTTAATGGCATGTTGTTACCCTCACTCCCCACATCGATGTAAAGTTGGTGTATCTAAACTTCATATTGCCACAAGGGAGAATATGTGTCCTACTGAGAAGAGTTAGAGGCAGGAATGGTGATGATCACTCCCCAGGTAACTTGATATCCATATTCCTCTGAGTAATCTAAAACCTAACTCCCCCCTCCAACACTACTGAAAATACTCCTTCAAACTCTGCATACAAGTCATCAAACCCACCGTTTAAAACTAATGAAAGAACTCCTTCAAGCTCTGTATACAAGTTATCTAGCACGCCACTTAAGACTTTTCCAGACTCTGTATATAAGTTACCATAAACTGACTTCCATTCTTCTAAGGATAAAAGTATTGACACGAGGAAGCTGAACTGAGTTATGAAGATTATTGAAGGTCCAGAACGTAAGCCGTGCTCTAGGTTGTTGTGAGCGCATATTGGCCGGCGAGGAATTTAAACAGGAATGACAGTTTACAGGACAGAACTGGCTGGAGAGGTTGAATCCTCTGGGTCCTCAGGGACTGCTGGGCAAATGCGAGGTTCATGGAGCCAACCGGCTCACGGGAGAAACCAAAGGAGGCAGACTGCAGAGTTAAGTACGCTGTGGGAATGCCAAAAGAAGGACGGCTTCCTGGAGTCCACTGTACCAAAAAGCAGCCTCTTCACTGCTGGAGCCCATGGGAGCACGGAACAGGCAAACCAGAGATGCAGGAAGGAGAGGAACCACAAAGCAGAGATGGCAAGCCCTAAGGAAGGAAGTGGGATGCAAAGCAGCCGCTGCAGGCTCATCAAGGGAGAAGTCATTCCCGCTACAGCCAACCGGTGAGTCTGCCGGAGAGAGAAGAGGACACCGGGCATTTCGGCAATGGGACTGATAGCAAACAGAAAGAAATAAAAATGCCATATTTCTTAAAGAAGCAGAGCAGAACAGATATGAGAAACTGTGAAGCTTGCAAGTGTGTGAAACATGTATATGAGAAAGCCCTGGCAGGAGAGTATAGCAGACTATTCAAGTCACAAGTGTTTTGTGTATCAGAAGAGTTTGCATATGAGAAAGGCCTGGCGTAAGAGTATAGCAGGCATTTCAATTCACATGTGTTTTGTGTATGAGAAGAAGTGTTTGCATATGAGAAAGCCCTGGCAGCAGATTATACTAGGCATTTCAAGTCACAAGGGTTTTGAGTATCAGAAGAGTTTGCATATGAGAAAGGCCTGGCGTGAAGTATAGCAGGCATTTCAAGTCGCACCTGTTTTGTGTATGAGAAGAAGTGTTTGCATATGAGAAAGCCCTGGCAGCAGATTATACTTGGCATTTCAAGTCACAAGTGTTTTGAGTATGAAAAGAAGAGTTTGCATTTAAGAAAAGCCCTGGCAGGAGAGTATACCAGTCAGACCTAAAGTGCAAAAGTATGCAGATGAGAAAAGCCCTCGCAGGAGAGCATACCAGACATTACAAGTCAAAAATGTTTGTGTTTTGATGAAAATAAAGCTTTGTCTATGAGAGAATACCAGCAGGAGACTACAGCGGGTTGATTCAAATTGGAAAATCTATTAAATGAACTATATGAAAACATTCTGATAAGGATACATCAGAAAGTAACTAAAGAGTGTGATTGAGATATATCACAAAGTAAGAAGAAACCTGGCCGGAGAGTACACCAGGTAGCTTATCAGTCAGACTGTCAGCCAAACTATTTTGTGTGTTAATCAGATCTGATCTGAAGTAACTTGAGGAACCAGTATAAAGCTGAGTGAAGAGAAATCCAGGGGAAGGCAACCACCCTCTGGGATTGTGAACTTTATCCTTCTGAAACCTTTATGTTGGAGTTGAAGCATTTTCCTTTTTCCATTTTCCTTTTTGAACATGTGTGCACCTTCCAAGGCCAAAAGACATTATCCTTTTCACCTTGTAGTTAATCTTTAGAATGTAAGGGTCAGAATAGCACTTTAGACACAGGACAGTTTATTTCGGACATCTTGACAAAGGATCGACCCATTTGTTCAATTTTAGGCGGGAAAAATACCTCTTACAGCAGTGACATTTTCCATATCCATTTTTGTTAATAAATGTCTATGGCCAAAACTATGAATCACCTTTGTCCGAGTTTCATTCCCGTCCCTTCACAGCTGTCACATTTTATTCTTCACATAAAACGATTTGAAAATGTGAGATGGTGTCTAATTTGTAGGTTAGTGATGAAGGCCTTTAAAATGTTTTTTTAATGAATTCATGGTAAAGACGCCTAACTATTTTCATGTTTTCATGTCTGATTAATTTACTCGACAGCCGCTAGTTCATACACTTGTGCATGTACTGAATGATCTCTTTGTTAGTATTGGCTATTCATACTTTATAAAACAATCCTATTCAAATGAGGGAACACCCACAGAAGGACATGGTGTTGGTATTTATTTATTTATTTAGATGCCTCTGAAGAATCATGTGTATTAATCTCAACAGGCAGACGTTTAGGGGAAAGTATAGAAAGGGAGACTGTCTGAATCTAAAGCGAGAGGCTCCAGAATGGTACCTTGCTGCATACAAGTGTTTTGTATTTTTCTTTAACCAATATGAAAAGGTAAACCTTTAAAATATGGGTATTTACCTTATCACATGAAAGCAACAGCAATTATGTGATGTAGATTTCACCAAAAACTGAACATTCATGGAATTGCATAGGTGAAAATGTGAGAAATTCCAAGAACTGGATTCTGCTAAAGTATAAACTCACAGCAAAGTATGCTGAAAGCCACTCTAAGAAATAAAACATTCTCCATTCATCTGAAATATTGTACTTTACAAACTCAAAGTTTGGTGAGGTTTGATCAAGGGGGGGCAAAGTTGTAGGGGGGTCCCAAAATAAATTTTTTCCCATAGACTGAATGCAGAAAAAACTTTGCTCACGCCTACAGCCCAAACCGCTGGACGGATTTTAACCAAATGTGCGGCAGGAGCAGCAGCTTGGTCCCAAAAGCGTGCTTTTGTAAATTCAGTGGGAATCCATCCAGTAGTTATTTTTTTTAAACGACTAAAAAGTAGGTCCCAAAAAATTAGTGATATCTATGTCCGCTCCGTGGACACACTTCCCTGTTCGCTCCACGGACAGGACTCCGATTGGCTTAGAAGGCAACGTGGTGTCTGCGGACATTGGACACACCCGCTGATTGGATGGTGAAAAGCGTGAAGTGCGTCAGATTTTTGGAAACGCCCGCCATCTTGGATTCGTGGACAGCGCAGTAAAGACACGCAACATTGCACTTGTCAAATGTATCAAATAATCTCTGGGGAGGTGATGTCATGATTCCTACCCCCGGGTACCCAGACCAAGTCCATCAACCCCGGAAGCAGGCATCAAGTTACCCCAAGCAAGCCCAACAACCCCTACTAGCGGCTATTTGGGTGGAGTCCTGGCGCCTATGGTGCCAGGCTCATATGGAGAGTCAGTCCTGGCGCCATAGGCACCAGTCTTATAAATTAAAACTTACCTGATGCAGACCATGCTGCAAACTTACCTGATGCAGACCATGCTGCAAGAGCTCCAAGCCAAAAGAGGCTTGGAAGGGACTATTTTACCTAGGTACTATTTTTTTACTCGGGTGGGGCTGGGGAGGAATACTTACCTGGGACTACTATGGAGGCTATTTAAACCACACCTGAAGAGCAGCACACGCTTCGCGTTATTCTGCATCCAGCAGCGTAACGCTCACCGTGCCTGCAAGTCCGCATCCAGTCTTCTGCCACGCCCGCCTCGTGTTTGGAGCTCCTAGAAAAAGGGAGAAAGAAGGAGAAAAGGTTAGAACAACAGCAATACCTTTGATCCTTACCTGAATTCCCGATTCATCGCGCCTTCGAGCTGGAAGAAAGACATTATTTTATGCGCATCGCCTCGCCTGCTTCAGCGCCGCTGAACTCACCGGCCTTCGCAGCATCTTCACATTTCACTGCATCCTCCTGCATGTTCCCGCCGCACTCCGGCACCTAAGGAGAAGACAAGAACAGCAAAGTGAGCCAAGGGAATACACAGAGGAATACCCCCCATTGACTTACCTGATTTTACCACCGGGGGTACTATTCTTCGTCACGGGTCGGCGCAGCTTCCACTGCATCCTAGCCGAACCCCGGCCCCTAAGGGGAAACAAAAGGACAGCAAGGTGAAACAAGGGACTAACAAAGTGAACCCTCCTCACCACAAAAGACTTACCCGATTTTACTGCCGGAGACATTATTCCCCGAGACTTCATACTTTCTCTCAGCGCCTGAATAAGGGAGAAAGCAACAGGTTACATATGGACATTACTTTATCGAACTGTGTTGGATAATACAAATCCTTACTAGAACATTACCGGTTGCCAAGAGGAACTCTTCAGTAAGGTCAAGCTGCAACTTGCAAGGAATTGGACAAGAGTGAAAGTCGGGCATTTGAACTCTTACGAACTACATACTTACGGCGTCTTGCCGGGAATATCGGAGTCAATATTGTCCTGGAACTCACCAATTCCTTCGAGCCAGTGAAGCAACTGGTTATCTACGCGCCCCTGCGCTCAATGCAGGATGGAGAGCTCATCTTTTTGAAATCATCAGGTAAGACTATAAGAGGGGACATCCAAGATGATCAGTGGGGAGAACAACGGGGTGGGGGGATTTACGCTCAACTCCACGGGTGGTTAAGTCCCTTTCTCCACTTGCAGAAGAATATTCCTACGGGCCAAGCAAACAAAGCTAGGTGGGCCGGGCCAGTCCAGTCCGTCATCTCGGCCCTACGCGTCACATTGGTGGAGATCGCAGCAGTCCAGTCCAGATCGACGCCTCTGTGGGAGCCAGGTGAGCGTAACAGGTGTGGGGTGATGAGGATGGGATAGGATATGGCTGCAAGAAGCAAAAAAAGAACAAGTTACTCTCTTACCTGGTAACGTTCTTTCGATGGGATGGTCCGACGACGTATTCCATATCCATGACAGGTAATGTCCACAGCTGTGCTGCTTCCGAAAATTTTTGGCATCTGCGTCCTGCGTCGATGACGTCGATGCGCCGTCCCCGAGGACCTCCTCCGACGGCCGACGTCACCCGATGTGATAAGTAGGACGCACGACGCCCGTAGCCTCAGTTGTAGTTTTTTCCCTCAGAACGTGTTACACCAGTTTTCTGCCAGTCAGACACACAAGGCCTTGCGGAACGCAAGCTGCTATCGCATAAGAAATTCTGCAGTGGGGAAGGTAGGGAGGGAGCGATATGAAATACGTCGTCGGACCATCCCACCGAAAGAACGTTACCAGGTAAGAGAGTAATTTGTTCTTCGAGGGGATTGGGTCCTCCAACGTATTCCATATCTATGACAGACTCCCAAAGCAGTACCAAGCAAGGAGGTGGGAAAAGAATTTAGAACACAAATTTAGCATGCCCAATCAAATTGCGGAATAAAGGACTGCCTTGCCAAAGGCCAGATCCTGCCCTCGGATGGAATCAAGGGAGTAGTGATGTACAAAAGTATGTACCAAAGCCCAGGTGGCTGCATCACAGATGTGACGAATATGAACACCCCTCTGCAGGGCAGTAGATGCAGCCACTCCCCTGGTAGAATGGGCCCGCAAGCCAGCTGGAGGGTCCTTACCCGCCAAGCGGTAACAGTCGGAGATAGCTAAAATAATCCAACGAGACAAAGTCTGTTTCGTCACAGCTTGTCCCAAACGCTTTCCAGCGTAACCAATGAAAAGTTGATCGTCCACTCTGACCCGGGACATGTGTGAAATATAAAAGCTCAACGCTCTCCTAGGATCAAGCCTATGGAGCCTCTCCTCTTCCTTACCAGGATGTGGAGGAGGATAGAACGCCGGAAGAACAACCTTCTGGCTCAAATGAAATTCCGAAACCACCTTCGGAAGAAAGGAAGGATGAACTCTAAGGACAACCCTGTCCTTATGAAACACAGTGAAGGTTGGCTTAACTGAAAGTGCCTGTAACTCACTCACTCTGCGAGCGGAAATAACCGCAACCAAAAACACAGTTTTCAGAGTTAACAGTCTCAAAGGGCAAGAATGCAAAGGTTCAAACGGAGCACCCATAAGAAACTTAAGAACAAGGTTCAAATCCCAACCGGGCACCAGAAAAGGTGACGGAGGGAACACATTAGTGAGCCCTTTCAAAAACTGAGAAATTAAAGGAATCTTAAAATAGGAACATTCTTCAGACGAGCGCTTAAATATGGACAGCGCCGCCAGGTAACCTTTAATGGTCCCCACTTGCAAGCCCCTGTGGGCTAAGGAAAGCAAAAAAGACAGAACCATGGGAATGTCACACTCAAAAGGATCCACATTCTTAACTCTGCACCAGTCGCAGAACTTTCTCCAAAGGCAACAGTACAGAGACTTTGTTGCCGGCCGCCTGGCCGAGAGCAACACCTCCATCACGTCTTCAGGGAGATCCCAATCCTTATACCTCAACCTTTCAGAAGCCAAGCGTGAAGGTTGAGGGATCTGACCTCTGGATGGGGAACCTGACCCCCTCCCGTGAGAGCAGATCGTCTCGGTAGGGAAGACGACATGGAGGGCAGATGGACAAGTCGAGAAGGTCCGGGTACCACGTCCTCTGGGCCCACACCGGAGCAATGAGGATCATCTGGGAACTGAACCTCCGTAACCTCCGCAGTACTTGCGGGATGACGGGGACTGGAGGAAACGCGTACAGCAGTGGGAATGACCACTCCACCATGAACGCGTCTCCTAAGGCTCCTTTTGGAGGAAATTCCCGCGAGCAGAACCTTTCGCACTTACGGTTGACACTAGAGGCGAAGAGATCCACTTGAGGGGTCCCCAAAGGGCGAAGGAGAATCTCCTGAGCCAGCTCCCACTCGTGAGAGATCGTGCTCTGCCTGCTCAGAGCGTCCGCCGTCTCATTGTCGTCTCCGGCCAGATGAACAGCCGAGATCGAAACTTCCTGCTGGATGGCCCAGAACTCGAGCTGCATCGCCTCCCTGCACAGAGGAAGTGACCCTGCCCCCCCCCCCCCATTTTCGTTGAAGTAGTGCATGGCCACCGTGTTGTCCGTTAGAGTCAGGACACTCTTTCCTCGCACAGTCGGCAGAAAAGCCTTCAGGGCAAGCATGACGGCCCTCAGCTCCAACAGATTGATATGGAGTCTGGACTCCAATGGAGACCAACGACCGCTGACTGTCAACTCGTTGGCATGAGCTCCACATCCCGTGAGGGATGCGTCTGTCACGATCGTCACCTCCGGCCAGGGCAGCCAAAATGGGGCCCCCTTCATCAGACTGCCTTCGACGGCCCACCACAGAAAGTCCTGTGCGACCGAGGGCGGCACCTGAACAGGGTCCGACATCCTGCCTGAGGACTGAGACCACTGGAGCTTGAGTGCCCACTGCAAAGATCTCATCCGCAGACGAGCCTCTGGCACCAGAAGAATGCAGGATGCCATGAGGCCGAGCAGTCTCAAGAACTCGGACGCTGGGAGATTCTGGGCAAGTTGAAACTTGTGCACCATCTGCTGAATGTGAAGAGCCCTCACCTGGGGAGGAAAACACTGCCCCAGGGATGTGTCGAGCACTGCTCCGATGTACTGGAGCCGCTCTGTTGGCGTCAAATGGGACTTCTTTAAATTGAGGGAGAAGCCCAGCTTGTGAAGGGAGTGACAGGTGACGGACAGATGATCCAGGACTTGCTCGGGAGAGCTCCCCCTGATCAACCATTCGTCCAGGTAGGGGTAGACGTGAATCCCCCCTTTCCTGAGATGCAATGCTACCACCACCATGAGCTTGGTGAAAACCCTCGGGGCGAAGGTCAATCCAAACAGCAGGACCTGAAACTGAAAGTGCGAGTCGCCAACCGCGAACCTCAGGTACTTCTTGTGCTTGGGATGGATCGGCACATGGAAGTAAGCGTCCTTGAGGTCGAGAGACACCAACCAGTCCTGAAGTTGAAGGGCCTGGAGGACTTGAGAGAGAGTAATCATCTTGAACCTGTCCTTCCTGAGGAGTTTGTTCAAACCGCGCAAGTCCATGATGGGTCTCAATCCCCCATCTTTCTTCGAAATCAAAAAATAAGGGGAATACCATCCATTGTTCCTCTCCGCTACAGGCACCAGCTCTATGGCGCCTTTCTCCAGCAGGGCTTGAATTTCCTGCGCAAGGAGCGGATCCGGACTCTTCAAAGAGAGGTTCCCAGGTGGATTGTCGTGAGGCCTCTGCCGAAAGGGAAGATAGTAGCCATGGGTTATGATCTCCAGAACCCACACATCTGAAGTAATGGCACGCCACTCTACAAGATGCTGCGCCAGCCTTCCCCCAACTGGCGAACCATGGGAACTGGCCTCATGACTGATTGGTAGCGGCTGTGGCGTTGCCTGAGGGCAAAGAGGCAACTGCCCAAGCGGCCTTGGCACCTCGAATACCCCGTTTTCCACCTCTGGCACTCTTATGGTGGCCTCTTTGACTGATAGCTCCTCTCGCTTTACTGAAGGACGAGTAATAGCGAAAGGAACCCTCCCTCCATTGTTGTCCCCTAGGACAAAAAGGCGGAGGTTGTCGAACTGCAGCGCCCAATGACTTCGCTGCAGCTTTGGAGGTCTGCAACCTCTCAAGGCTCTCGTCAGCCTTGCTGCCAAAAAGATGTTCACCGTCAAAGGGCATGTTGAGGGGCCGGGACTGCACATCAGGAGCAAACCCAGACTTCCGCAACCACGCAAACCTGCGTATTACGGTGCTCGCCGCCATGGACCGGCTGACACAATCTGCCATGTTCAAACCCGACTGAACGGCCTCACACATGGCATCCTTGCCATCCTAAACCATAGCAAGGAAACCATCTCGTTCGTCCCCTTCGGGAATATGTTCAGCCGCTAATGCAACACAGTTCCACAGAGTGTGTGTGAAATGAGACAAGGCACATACAGAGTTGGCCGCCTGACGCGCCATACCCCCTGAAGAAAACACTTTCTTCGCCCAGCCGTCAAAACATTTGTCCTCCCTATCCGGAGGGATGGTAGGATACGACGCCTGCTTTGCCAGGGCCGTAGCCGCCTGCACCACCAAACTCTCAGGAGTGGGGTGCCTGGACAAGTAGCAGGGGTCGCTACTGGCTGGACGGTATTTTCACGACAAAGACTTGCCCACTGCCGGGAGACTCTCCGGAGCAGTCCAAGCCGCCTCCACCCTTCTCTGCAGAGCCATGTGAAATGGCAGTATCGGGTCAGTGGGGGGACCAAGATCAAGGATGTCCGTGAGATCATCCTGAACGAACTCCCCTGGGGGAGCCGACCATCCCAAGTACTCGGTGACCCGAGACATAAGGCGCCGGTACAAAGAATCGGCATGAGTGCCAGGCTCTGGCCTACAAAACTCCACCTCCGGAGAGGTGTCCAGTCCACTGGCATCATGCAGTGACTGCCTCAGGTCATCAAATTGGCTATGGCCTGAGAGAAGCTCATCTGGCACCGTAACTGGAACCAAGCCTTCATCAGAGCCTTCATCACCCTCTGAAATGTACTCCAGGCGGTGAGAGGAAGACATCTGGGGACCAACGCTATGCCTGACCTTAGCCAGAGCCTTTCTAGGGGCTAACCACATGCCACGGGCCCGTCCGACACCACCGCCTCAAGAGTTGGCGTCAGCATCGACGGCGTCGACAAAGGCCTCGAAGCCGGAGCTCCGAGTGTGTCTCTCGACGACCTAGGTGCCGACAGCGTCGACGACCCCCTCGGAGGTGGAGCCTCGAGAGAGATCGTCGACGACCTAGGCGCCGACAGCGTCGACGACCCCCTCGGAGGCGGAGCCTCCAGAGACATCGTCGACGACCTCGGCGCCACAAGCGTCGACATCTTCCTCGAAGACGGCACAGGATCACGCGGTCTCGAGCGCGTGGAGGACCGGGACCCGGAACGGGCATGGCGAGAACGGCTACCCTTGTCCGAGCAGGACCTCTCCCACGAGCCGTGCCACCACAGTGTTTTTTATTTCCTAGCTGTACCGGGAGGATGGACTGCCTTAGTGTGTGAACCATAATTAGTAACCGGCGAGGGCGCAATCAGAATGAAAGAACCATTCTGATTGGCCCTCGCCAAGGCATTACCCAGCCGGGAATCCCTCAGCCGGGATTCTACGACCATTGTTCCCGGCAGGGGGCCTGGCAGCTCCTCAGCCAATGATGAGGCTCAAAGCTGGGCCATCCCCAGGGGGACTATTGGGTAGCTTTGCTCGATCCTATAACTATGGGCCATGGGGCATTACCTGAGTCGTAATGCCCCCGCCGCTCGGGGCATATTGCTTAAATATCACAGTCATGCGCTCTGTTTAGATTTTATAGCTAATTATACCTCCATTACAATCAACCTTCATTTCGTGAACAATAACAGGACTCCTATTAAAATACTTCTGAATTTTCTCTGCATACCTGTTCAAATAAATACAAACGACGATGCAGGCACACTTCTGTCTGAGAGAAGAGATGCAGGAGGTGTAATTCAAAATATAATTTCACTGAATGAGGAATGCAGCTTGACCTTGCTCGTCGTGCTGGGAATATCGACAATCTAGCATTAAGGCGTCCTTTGTGCACCTTCTCATATATTATTTTCTCTTGGCTGCATAGGAAAACTCCCAATTACGTAAATGCTTAAATAGCCAATTCAATTGCAGTCGTCCAAATTTTGAATTGATCATTGGGTAGAGGGCATTAGAATTGTGGAAACTCTGCTCTCGCATGCTTACCCACTTAGTCCAATGTACACACACTCACAGTAACCCGCCTCGCCCACAAATGGGGAAACTAAATATTGTTTGCGAGTATAATCTCAGAGAGAGAGAGAGAGAGATTGTCATATTTAAGAATCTGACTACAAATTTAATATAAACAAGTGCACTGTAAAAGCCCACCCGACGCTTTTATAAGCAGCATGATAGACCAGATCCAGGAGAAGACCACAGCTCAACTTTATAAAGATGTATGCAGGGTGGGTATCAGTTTGCTATGCAGGGAAGATGTGCTTCTATATAATAGGCCCTTTTCACTGGCAAAGATAATGATCCTGAGAAGGTGGTTGGGTTTTGAACCTCTACCCCATTCAACTACTGAACTGTGGACATAACATTAAACCAAGTCTTGTCCTTACGATGACGTTTTTATCACTACAAAATAGTAATGATGAAAGAACACTCGTGGATTAAAAGGTAAGACTCAACTAGGAGCATTTTGTAAAAACTGGGAAACATTCTATCAGGATATTTTCAAAAATGATTCACTATTCACCTTTTTCAATGTAATAAATGTATTTAGTTCTTTGTTTTCTCTCTCTCTTTAGGCTTCTCATTTTTTAATAAAACCTCCAATGTAAAAACGAAGTAACAAAATAAAAATAAGGGACTAGAAAGCATTTGTAGAATGTCATTTTCAAGCTTAGCAGGTGAATGCAACACGCTATAAAACCCGTATGCACTTCATTTAGTACTTTGCATTTAACCCATGTCTAAAATAAACCTGCAATCCTAATCTGCAATTAGGAGGAAATAACAAATGAGAGGTATTTGAACTACCTCTTGTTTTTAGTGTTGGCACCATACCGGCTCAATGTGTCCCTTAATCATGCTTGCCAATTCACATGGTTCTGATTCATTGTTGAGTCCTCAAAGAATGTGGGCATTTCCTTCAGGCACTTCAGAGGAACTTCTTTTTCCTCGCGGCAGATCACATACTTAAGCAATAGAACCAGAGCGTCGGGGGCTTACCTATGGGCCCCGGGGCATTACCTGAGACGGTAATGCCTCCGACGCTCGGGTTCTATTGCTATTAGTACCCCGGCCCGCAAAAATTGCGTCACCGGGGCACTAAAAGCTTTTTTTTTGTCCTGAAACGCTGCGGCGTTTCGGCGCTGCAGCGTTTCAGGACAAAATAAAACGACCAAGAAAATGGCTGCCGCCATGGAAAGGGAAAACGGAGTCCGTTTTCCCTTTCCATGGCGGGCATCGGGAGTGGACACGCTGGGAACACAAGTGTTCCCAGCGCGTCCGCTCAAGAAAAAGGATCAAAAATAAGGTAAGTGGGGTTGGGAGGGCGGGAGTGGGAGAGGAAATAAAAAAAAATTTAAAAAAGTACCTGCGTCCCCGGCGGGGACGAGGGAAGCCTCCAGCCGTGTGGAGGCGCGGAGCGGGGATGGCCCCGCTTCGAGTCTCCACACGGCTGTAGGCTTTCCTCGTCCTGCGCCGGGGACGCAGGAACAAGAAGGTAAGTGGAGGGAGGGGGTGGGGATTTAGAAAAAAAAAATCCTTACCCGAGTCCCCCGCGGGGGGCGAAGGCAGCCTCTCAGCCGCGGGGAGGCTCGGAGCGGGGATGGCCCCGCTTCGAGCCTCCTCATTGGCTGAGGGGCTGCCACGCCCCCCGCCGGGAACAAAGGCCGTGGAATCCCGATGAAGGGAATCCCGGCCGGGTAGTGACCTGGCGAGAGCCAATCAGAATGGCTCTTGCCTTCTGATTGTCTCTCGCCGAGTTACTAATTCAGAATATAATTGTTCACTCGTATCTGTGCAACCACAGACCAATTCCAGAGTAAGGCGTGAGATGTTTTAAACTGTGCACTGTCACAACAATGAAGCTGATTTCAAACATATATCCCATTGTCATGATCCCTATGAGTTTCCTCCTAATAGTTTATGTACACTTGAAGCGGACTACTTGGAATCCGTTGATACACATTTGCAAGATGAAATACTTCATTATACAAAAAAAATAGAAACACACATTTGCTTGAAACCCCCTTACCACTGTATTTGATGACACGGATGGCTGAATCTCCTTCCCCGAATCTCGTGATTGGAGTTAAGCGCACTTCATATGGTTCCGGTTTAATGAGCTCTGTCAAATTGTTTGTGATCAATTCTCCTTTTGGGATATTGCCATTTACTGGAATTTCTTGCTCCCACCATCTTTGATGACCAGCCTGAAAATGAAATGAACAATTCTTTAGAGCTCCACAGACTGAAGACACAAGCAAAAGTCACACATAGGACTCTCATATAACTAGTCCTTCAAATGAAACTGATCTGCAGGATTAGATTTACAGAACACCGAAAGCATGAGCTTCATTATACAAAAATTATTCAACATAACTATGAGCTAACCTGGTAAATTATTTGATGAGTTTGTCATTATGTTCGTATTCAATATCAGTATATTAACAATCATCAACTAGATGTTCCGAATTTAATATAGTAAGCTTCATACAGGTGGGCGGTAACACTGACATGTGTTAAATTAAATATTACATAGCCTGAGAGAGCTTGACATAGGAGCACAGCATATCTTTAAGAAGGGATATGATATTATGACTCAGATAGGCAAATAGAAAGGGTCTAGCTTTGGTTTCCTACTTCTCCTAAACAAACCAGCAACACATGAATCAGATGCATAGATTCTGATAGGCAGAAAGCATGTAAGGCCTAGCTAGTTTACCAATTTTCCTGTCTGGTGTCTTCCATATACAGGGCATTTCTCAAACTCTAGGCTTGGTGATATTCTGAGTGGCGGAAACAGCCACCTGGTGGGGCCAGATTGATCAATTTTATGACAAATTTACTGGCATGGTTAATGTGCTCTGTTCCGCCAAAACCTATTTGGTACAAATACAAGACTGCTTTGGTTACAGAATTGCCACAAAGTAACTGTATTTCAGAGAGGGTGTCTTATCAATGTATTATACATAAACACATAAATAATCCCTTTTCACAGGTGCCAGAGTTGTATTCACTGTGAAAGACTAGGCAGTCTGAATACCGGGAAAGTACTACGAATACCAATCAAGATGGAAGAAGGACTCACATGAATTGACTATGTTTCACCATTATTGCCTGCATTGTTACATCTAAGATTCTGGTTGGTCACCCAATTATATCCTTACAAAAAGGCATTGATTGATTTACTCTATAGCCCTGGAAGGGCTAGGTGTCCTTGGTTAATCCACTTCAAAGGGTATTGCCCATTATAGAAAGTAAAAACCTTTCCCCCCGGGGGCGTGGCCTGCAGCCATGAAGTGAGCAGCATCTTCTCTGTGCTCCTGCATGATACTGTCTAAATCCACGCTAAAACGGAAGCTAATTTCATCCTGGAGCTGGATTCCTGAGTAGGAACATACGCTGCATGAATTGATGGTGGCGGAGTGGGACAAAAATCCTTGCTTTGCAGATAAAACACTTTGACAGGGGCCGCAAGAAGAATATACCAAGATGGTGGCATCCATCTAATAGTGCACGGAGGGAGGCACGAACTTGAAGGTGCACTTCAGCGAGGTAGCAGGGAGGATACATCAGCGCGCAAGTTGGAGCTGCATGCCCTCAGGGACTGCACATGGGACAACTGGAGAGCAATGGGCACACCACTCAGGCCTCGACGTGGAACCTGCTGGAGTGCCAGAGAGAGTGGAGGTGTAAGGCAATGAGTGCCCGGGTTTGCTGCCGGCTACACAGCTTGAGCTGATATACGTGTTTGCGACATTCACCCGGATAGGTGCTTGGAGATTGCAAAGTGTGCACGAAGCAGACCTGACCTGTTATAATATGATATGATATGGCATTTATAACACGCCTATACACAAGTGTTTCAAGGCGCGATGAGGCAAGGGAGGGGAACAGAGGGAAGACAGACAAAGATCCTACTAGGCCAGGTGTCATTCAGATCACGCAAGTGCATGGGAAGGGGGAGAGTGCGGAGGGAAGGGGGAGGAGACAGTACAGTAGATGGGATAAAAGAATAAATAACAATAGTAGAAGTACGGCCAGCAGGTGGCAAGGGTAAATGCAGACAACATGTGTCAAGTGTTGGAAATGGGACTGTAGGGATACAGAAACAGTCCAACAGTCCCGAAGTGCGGGGGTTGGCAGGAAGGCAGTGCAGGTGTGCGACTGGTGGGGGAGGGGAACCGGGCCCAAGATCAGAGGGTGGCCAGGTAACTAGTGCAGTTTTGGTTTCAGCCAGGAAATCAGCAGGGGAGAGGAGGAGAAAAAGCAGAAGCTAAGAGAAACGTTTTGAGGTGCTTCCGGAACCGGAGAGGATTCTCCTTAAGTTTCAGGGAGGCAGGTAGGCCATTCCATTGGGAGGCCCCAGCCGAAGAAAGAGATCTACCACCAACTCGTTGCTTGGGGCAGGGACTGACCCTGAGGGAGTTGTAAACGGATGAGCCAAGAGTTCGAGAAGGAAGATATTTAGGAACAGAGAGATGAAGGTATTGAGGCCCCAGAAGGCCTTGTGGACAATGCAGAGGGTTTTGAACTTAATCCACACAGCCACAGGGAGCCAGTGCAGAGATTTCAGTCCTGGAGAGATACGATCCCTGGGCTTGAGGCCAAGCACAAGTCTTGCAGTCCTGTTCTGGATGATTTGCAGAGGGCGGAGAGTAGAAGCAGGCAGTTTTAGAAAGAGGCTTTGGCAGTACCTTCTGCACAAGCTATTTGTCAGAGTTGAGTGGTTAGAACAGGATGAAAAAGCCTGATTACAAGAAACAACACAACAGGTCACTGCAATGAACCTGGACACGGGGAAGGACGGTGGCCTATTACGCCAAGCTTTGAGTGAAGCCTAGTCCAGCCTAGAGAGAACCAGAGCTCTGGTGACAGTGGGCTTCTGGGGGAAGGATAGGAAAGGAAGGTTACCACTGAGGAGGTGCAGCTGGTAGTGTGACTTCTTAGAGACATCAGAGATGTGTGGAGAGAAGGAGAGTTTGGAGTCGAAGATGACCCAGAGGTTTTTAGCCTCACAGGTGGGAGCAAGAAGAGGGCCAAGAGAGGGCGGCCAGAGAGTGACAGGAAAGGAGGCAGCAGGTGTGCCGATGAGGAGAATCTCGGTCTTACTGGCATTAAGGCAAAGATCATTGGCGGCCCACCACTAATGGATGGCGGACAGACAGTTGGAGATGACAGAGCGAGAAGAGGTGGCTGGGGGTAGCCTGAAAATGAGCTGAGTGTCATTCGCATAGCACTGGAAGTTGGGGCAGAGCGCGCCAATGCTGTGGGCAAGAAGTGCAAGGGAGAAAGGTTAGACCCCTGGGCAACACCACAGGTAGAGATAGAGATGGAGGAGAGGAAGGACCCAAGCTGAACCTCGGAGGGTCGATCAGAGAGGAAAGAAGTCAGCCACGCCATGGCCTGACCGGTGATACCCAGGTAATCACAGAGACGGTTGAGCAGGATGGCATGGTTGACCGTGTCAAAGGCAGAAGAGAGATCTAGTAAGATGAAGACACAGGGGGTGTTGGAATCAAGGTTGGAGAGTAGGACTTCACGGATGTTCAGGAGAGCAGTTTCTGTGCTTCTGGCAGCTCTGAAGCCAGACTGCTGATCATGGAGACAGCCAATAGATTCAGTGTGGTGATTGAGCTGGGAGATGGCCAGCTTTTCCAAGAGTTTACCCAGGAAAGGAGTGATGGAGATTGAGCGATAGTTAGCCGAGCAAGATGGGTCGGCAGAGGGTTTCTTAAGAAGAGGGTGCTCAAGGGAGTGCTTTAGGGGGGAAGGGAAGACTCAGGTGGCGAAGGAGTGGTTGCAGAAAATCGGCCAGGGCAGGAGCTATATGGTCCTTGATAGTTTTGGAGGAACAGGGATGGACATGTTTTGACAAGACTTTCATAGATGGGACTAGTCTAGAAACCTCGCCTGGGGAGAACAGGGGAAAGGCAGAAAAGGAGGGAGGAGAGGTGGCCGAAGAGGGGCCAGAGGAGGAGCAGGGAGTAGAGGGAGGAAGGGGAGAGGAGGAGAGAGAGGACAGGAATTCCTGAGTTTTAGAGATGAGATGGGAAGCCAGTGCCGTGCAGAGGGCCTGGGAAGGGACAGGAGAGGCAGAGACTGCAGCAGGATTGGCCAGTTCCTTGCAGATTTTAAAGAGTTCAGCCGAGTTGTTAGTTGCCGCAGAGACGCGGGCTTGGGTGTGAGCTCTCTTCTTGGTGAGGACAGAGAGCCGGTACTGCCTTTGGAGCAGGCAGGACAGTTTGTCAGAGGATGCACAAGAAACACGCCATTTCCTCTCAGCCACCCTGCACTTGTGTTTAAGGGTGACGAGGTCTGAGTCATGCCAGGAGTTGCACTTGTCTTTGGGCTTCAGGCGGAACCTCATGACAGGGGTATTGAGAGTATCAGATATAGCAGAGCGGGCCATGGAAAGGACAGTGTCAGGGTGTGGGTCAGTCAAAGGGGGACAGGGGCGTGAGAAAGTGGCGGAGAAAGCCTCAACTGACATGCGCTTCATGGGTCAGATGACCGAGACGGTAGGTGGTAGTGATGGAGTTGGCATGGCCTGAGGGGTAGAGAGGGGGTGAGCTGGGAGGAAAGGAGAAATTGATCACTCCAGGAGAGAGGAGTGGTGAGGGATAGAAAGGGGAAGTTCTGAGGAGATCAGAACATCCAGAGTGTGCCCTGCAGAGTGAGTCGGGTGAGGAGAATAGACAGTGAGAGAGATTCACAGAGGTCCCGAGAGAGTCCAGAGGAAGGACGGGAAGCATCCAGGTGGATGTTGAAGTCTCCAAGAAGGAGGAGTTGAGTGGTCGAGACAAGGAGGGAATAGGAGAGGTCCGCCCACTCAGTGAGGAAGGAGGAGATCTGACCAGGTGGCCGATAGATAGTAGCCACAGTAAGGGAATGGCTAGGAGAGAGCGAGAGCCTGCAGACGAGGCATTCGAAAGAGGAGTAGGCCTGCGTAGGAATGACAGAGGCAGGAATCCACTCAGTGATGATCAGGGCTACACCTTCTCCCGGGCGGTTGGACCTGGGCGCAGAGAGGATCTTGTAGGTGTCAGCGAGGAGAGTGTCAAAGCTTGTGACAGAGATGGCCGTGAACCATGTCTCGTTGAGACGAGGACATCGAGGTCAAGTTCCTCCAGAAGGCGGCAGATGTCGGAGGAGTGTTTGACAGCTGAGCTAGTGTTTAGAGTGGCAATATGGAGAAGGTTGCTGTCCTTGAAAGACTTCCGGGGAGGGGTATAAATCAGAGGTACACCCTGCGGAGGTGCAGAAGAAGCCTGAGGGGTGGGGGAGGGGAGAAAGGGAAGGACGAGAGGGCAAGGTAGCCAAGGAGGAGGTAGCAGCGGGAGGCGAGGAAGCCGTTGAGGGGGCAGAGGGAACAGGAGGAGAAGGAAGGAAATTGATGAGGTGTGGGAAGTGTATATCGAAGAGGAGAAGGTTGGCTAGAGGGCCTTGGACCAAGATGGTACCATTCACATAAATATTAATGATGACCTTAGAGGAGTGAAAGGAGGCCAGGAGTTCCACCAATAATGGGCGAGGAAGAGAGCACAGAGACCATATGTAGAGTCCATAGGTCTGGCGAGGGACCGACAAAGAGGATGTCAGTGAAAGTTTCTCTGGAGGAGGCACTGGTATAGGTGTCAGAGATAGGGAGGCCTAGGTTGGAGACCAGGATGTCCTTTTTAAACTTGTTCCTACCAGATTTTGTGAGGAGAGCAGGATAGTCGATAGAGAAGCAGTTAGAGAAAATAGGAGAGACAGAGAGCACCATAGAGAAGGTAGGGAGAGGAGATAAGAGGAAGGGAGAGGGAAGGGGAGAGGACACAGGACAGGGTGCACACAGGCGAGAGAGGCGAGATAGGTTGAACAATTGGACAATTGGACAGATTTCAAATATTTTCACGATACAATTTTTAGAACAGGAGAAAAAAAAACACACCTAAGTTTGAGAGTCCTGAATAGTGGGAAAAAAATCTAGGTTTCACAATGCAATTTTGAAAACAGGAGAACAACACACCTATATTGCAGATGGAGTGGCAGCAGCAGTGAGGAGATCCCTCTCCATTGGGAATTAATACCTCTGCTGTGCTGATTGGATTGGCACAGTGAGTACATCTGTTTCTCCCCTGAAATCAGTGGAGACCCTGAAGGACAGGGATCCTGGTGCTGGGTTTATTGCGCCGATGGGGGCTAGGAGTGCTGCTGCCCCCCCCTGAGCTGCTGTACCTTCGAATCCTTCACTTTGGCCGCTCTGCCCCCAGAGTGGGCGCTGCGTCATGAGCAGTCCCTCAATTGTGTGCTTGGGGCAAAAGAATGGGGCTGTGAGGAGGGGTTCTTGAAGCGGGTGACGGGTAGTCATCACATGTGGAGGCAAATGAATATGAGGAAAAACCACTGACCTGAAGCTGTGCAGACTGCTGCCTGATACTTACATCGCCTGGCTAGGTGAACAGAGCAGCGGAAACTGAGGACTGCTGCGGCTGCTGCATTTGCTGTGGCTACATTGCTGCAGACATTGAACATTTGGATGCCAGTTTCAAGGCATTCCACTGCCGTACGCCCCGTGGGAGGTGGGGGGGTGGGTATGGGAGCCAGTTGGGTCTGACTAAGATGTATGGCATTGGGCTAGTATTACACTGGTTCAAGTGTGTGTTTGCCTGTTGGGCTCTTTCTCCCTCTGTTCTCTTCTTTTACAGCATTGTTTTTATGGTTTGTTTTCTTGGTCCTGTCGTATGGTCTGAACCCTTAAGTTGATTGGAACATGTGGTTGTCACAGTGGCTGATGTTGTCTGCACTTCTCGTTAACTTCCTCCTGTGTGCAGAGGAACAAACCTCTGACATACTGCAATTACCCTGGCCTATTATTGGGAGAGAGTCTGCAGTAGAAGGAGGGAGAAGTGCCGGGTATGGTAGAAGGTGTGGGGTGCGGTGGTCTTTAGGGAAGTACGAGACCCGGAAAACATGGAGCATGGCGAGTAACGTGTTGATTGTAACATGGAACATCCAGGGTCTCAATAGTTCTACTAAGAGGATAAGGGTACACGCATACCTGTGCAAGATGGGGGTAGGAATCGCTTTGTTTCAGGAGACCCATCTCTCTAGAGACAAGCAAAATCTGATTGCCAGGAAGTGGGGCGGGAAGTTGTATGGCTCTCCCTTCTCTGCATATGCTGGGGGGGTCCTAGTGTGAAAGGCAATGACTGTTCCCTTCAAACCGTTGGATATTAAAAGTTATGATGAAGTCAGAATGGTGTTAGGGCACGGGTTCCTGGAAGACAAGGAGGTATGCATTATAAACTCATATGCTCACAATCATGGTGCCACAGCCTTTTTTTTACTCCACTTTACTGGAGGTTATCTATTCACAGACAGAAACTGTGAATATGGGAGGGGACTTCGATTGCACCCTGGACCGGCTTGTATACAGATCCGATAGTAAATTATCAGAAGCCTGCACCCCCAGCTAAAGCTTTAAAGGCATTGTTGCGGAGCCTCAAATTAGTAGCTATATGGAGGCTGACACATGGGAAGTATCTCGTCTGCTCATACTATTCTGCACTACACAGGGTACACACCCGCACTGATTACATCTTGACAGGGCGGGTGATCCTGGGACAATTTATTGATGTTCCTTATAAGGCTAGGGTTCTCTCTCACCATGCCCCGCTGATAGTTACATGGCAGAGGAGATCATGTAGGGCCCCAATCCCTACCTGGAGGTTGTGGGCGGAAGCGATGTTAGATGATGGGTTCAGAGAATATTTGGGGGAAGTGGTAGACAGTTATTTTGATACCAACACAGGCAGTGTGTAGGACCAGCACTGTGTGGGAAGCCTTTAATACAGTATAAGAGGAGAAGCAATAAGTAAAATAGGTAAAATGGGTGGTCCCCGGAGGGAGCTGTTGGACTCAATAGCCAGAACTGAGACCCAGATTGAATCCGCTGAGCGCAGGGGCGGAGGCAGAAGATTTGGTCACATTGCAGCAGAAGTGCCTTGCGGACTGGGGATCGGTTGGGTAATTTCAATTTCACCAAACACATGCAGAAGCAGAGGGTGATAAACCAGGTAGGCTTTAGGCATGGCTGTGTAGCAGGGAGGGAAAGGGGAAATGATCAGCACTATACATGATGACAAAAGGGTCACTAGGCAAGCACAAGGCGAGAGTAATGAGGTTTTCTATCAATATTATGAGTCTATATTCATCAGTGGCGCAGGCTAGTGATTCTGACATTAGGGAAACACTATCCGATATCAATCTACCTCACCTTGGTGAAGGCACAATGAGAAATGCTAGATGCCCCATTTTCTGTTGAGGAACTTCTAGTTGTCATACGTGCACTACTGTCTGGGAAATCCCCAGGGGCCGACGGATTTCTAGGGAAATTCTATAAAGAGTATGCAGAGGTACTGGCCCCTAGACCCCTGTAGGTGCTAGAAGAGGCTTATGAGACCAGCATGCTACCACAGAGTTTGAGGGAATCGAGAATAGTCTCAATACTAAACCCAATAAATCATTGCTAGATTGCAGATTTTATCGACCCCTTTCCATGGTCAACCAGGACTGTAAGACCCTCATGGAATTGCTTGCAGAAAGACTGAAGAACGTGATTGGCACTTTGTACACACAGATCAGACTGGGTACGTTCCTGGTAGGAACACCTTGTGGAAACTGAGGGGACTGTACCACCAGACACCTGGATCTGGACTTTGCCATTGCCTCACTAGATGTTGTTAAAGCAGTCGACTCAGTCAGATGGTACTGGTTGTATGAGACCCTGCAGCAATTTGTCAATGGGTTGGATTTCCTGATATGGGTACGGCTGGTATATACGAAACCAATGTCTAGGTTGCATGATAAATTAACGGATGTCATCACTCCTTTCTGTGAGAAACCGGAAGGTGTCTCATGTGCTAGTCCCTACGGATCCCTCTCTCGGGTGGCCAGGACACGGCCATCACCTTTGGATCCACACACTGGGGGTGGACCAGTGCGGGAGGATCACCTGGGTGAGGGGTCTTCAGGGAGTGGGACACTGGATGGTGAGAAGCAGTATCCCTCGCCCTGTAACACCTTCACGCCATCCAACCAGGTAGGATACATGGGGACTTTGCCCCCCCCTTTTCCTTCTCAAACATGTTCACATGGAGAGCCCGCTCTGGGAGAAAACAGACTTGCACCCGAGCAGTGTACCTGACATGTCCCACTACTATGATCAGGCGAAGTTAGGCAATTACTGACAATCACTCACACCTGACATCCATTAAAATTCCCCACACGGATAAAAGGCAGAGCACGAGAGAACACTCCTAGCGAGGCAAAGCACACAAAGGAACAGCAGTTTCGAATTGGCAGCTGAATGAGGGGAGAAAGAAGGCAAACCAAGAAGGGTTCGCAAGGAGGGAAATACCATTGACCTTTTCAGCAAGAAACCGTTACTTTGAAGAAACCTTTGAGTCAGAAAGTGTAAGGCCAGGAAACCAGACTGAAAAATCCTGCAGTGTGTGTCAGAGATACCAAAGGCCGTCCTGTGTAACCGACCAAGGTGGAGAGGAGCAGCAGCCGCCAGGGTATCATCCTTGGCTCCAAGAACAAAGAAGCGCCAGAGAGTTCAACACAGCCAGTGAGTTGAGGAGACTGCTGCAAGACCGGTCTGTGTTGAAGTCAAGGTTGCAAGCAGCAACATTGTATAATGAGTGCTGGAACGAACATTGTTAACCACGTGTGATGAAATACGCAAGTAAACTTAAACTGCTGATGAATGTTTGAACTTGAGAAGGAAACATACAATACCATTGACACAGTGGTCCGGCACCTCAATTGAAGGTCTCTATAAGGTATAGAGAAATGCAAGTAGATGATTGATGAGAACATTGTGTGAAGTGAATCGAAGTGGTCCTGAGATTTTTCAAGCAAAACTCATTGCACATTAGAAAGTCTTCTATTTTGATAACAAGAGGATCCAAGCTGAACGAAGGAGAGCCATGGTCTGAGCCCGAACGAGGGAGACCAAGGGTAAACACTGTGGTAAAAAGGGGGTCCAAGCCTGAAGGAGGGAGACCCATGAGAAACACTGGAAGCAAAAACCTGTACATGTGAAGATCCTTACAGGAATGGAACCTTGATACCTGTTTGTTACGACAGGCCCTCAGCAGTAAGAGATTGTTATTGGAAATTATACTTTGGCAGAAAGCTCTGATATTAATGCTTTGACCTTTACCCTCATGGCAAAGAAGCCAGAGTGTGTGAGAAGATCGAACATGCCGCCTTGCCCCGTGCTGAAAACTTGAAGGGAAGCCAACTGCTCAACCGTCCTGACATAATATTTCTTGAAAACTTTTCTTTTTGCATACTCTATTGTCCCACACCCTTTTGTATTTAGAAGTAAAGATCGGTAATAGGTCTATTAGTATAGGCCCTTTTATTTTGACAGAGCCTCGACTAGGAATGTGTTATTATTTGATGGTCGTAGCTTGCTCCAATCCTTAGAGTTAGGTTAGATAGACATTCACCCCATTGAAGATCAATGAACACTCTTGAACTTTGATCACTTGTGCCTGTCTTCACTGTTTGATACCATGCCTTCATTAGATTTCCCTGCGGCAAGCTTCCCCTATGTGGTCAGGGGTCAGCAGCCACTTTCTGATCCTGACTGTGGGGGTGGCTATATGATGGAGGACCACCTGGGGGTCGCGGGGAAGACTCGATGACATCAGACAGAGAAATCACATTCCATCCTTTTTCCCTAAAGGATACTTCCACTGCCACCGACCTTAATGGTATACTGCTAACCTCACTCCTCCCATCTATGTAAAGTTTGTGTATCTAACCTCCAAAATCCCACAAGAGGTGATATATGCACCACTGAGATGAGAAAGATATGGGGAATAGTGAATGTCGCTCCTCCGGTAACCTGGTATCCATCCTCTCCGAATGATCTGAAATCATCAAAATTGTCTGTTACAACTGCTAAAGATGTGTCTTCAAACTCACCATACAAATCATCAGGTTTGTCATGCAAAACTACTGATAATACTTCTGGAGACTCTGCCTACAAGCTGTTGCAAACTGACTTCCCTTTTTCCAATTAAAGATATACTACCACAAGGAAGCTGAGCTGAGGAATGAAGATCAGTGATGAACGAGAACAAAACGCAGTGCTCTAGTAGTTACAAGTGCATATCAGCTGGTGCAACATTTAAACTGGAAAACCAGTTTACACAGGAGAGCTGGCTGGAGGGGTCAAGTCCTCTCAGTGCTGACTGAGGGACTGCTGGGTGAGTACCAGGTCTGTGAAGTCAACAGGCTCAATGGAGCAACCAAAGAAGGCAGACTGTGGAGGTCGGTACACTGCGAGATCGCCAGAGAACGAAGAATGACCCCGTGAGGCACAGTGGTACCAAAGAGTCACCTCGGCACCGCTGCATCCCAGGTGAGGATAGAAAAGGCAAGCAAGAGCCACGAGATAGTCGAGAACCACAAGGCAGAGGTGCCAAACCCAAAGGAGGAAAGCGGAACACCAGCAAGCTGCTGCAAGTTCACCAGCAAGAGCCACGAGACAGATGAGAACCACAATGCAGAGGCGGCAAATCCGGAGGAGGAAAGCAGGATGCCAGCAAGCTGCTGCAGGTTCACTGCGGGGAAAACAATACCGGCTGCAGCAGACTGGTGAGTCCACATGAGAGAGAGGGAACATTGGGGCATTTTGGCAATGGAACCGAAAGCAAATCTAGTTGAATGAAGAAAATGAGATGGAACGAAAGTTACAATATTTGTGAAGTGTGTGCAAGAGGCATATAAGAAAGTTCTGGTAGGAGAGTATACCAGGCATTTGACGTCTCACGTGTTTTTGTACAAGAGGGTAAGTGTCTGCATGTAAAAAAAAAAACCTGGCAGGAGAGTATAACAGGCATTGCAAGTCATAAGAGTTTGTGTCTGAGGAAAGCAAGAGAGAATCCCGGAAGGAGATTATACCAGGTAAGAACAGATTGAACAATCTATAGTATATGCTGCAGGACAAAATCCTGATAAGGATATATCAGAAATATAGTAAAAGCGTGTAATTGAGATATCAAGAAGTAAGAAGAAACCCACAGGGAGAGTACACCAAGTAGTCTATCAAGAACCAGACTTTTTAATCGATGGGGTTTGGCTTGTTATTTCTTAATATGCTGACGGTATGCTCCTATATATCACACATCCCGAATTGAATTTACAACACTTCATTAATGTGATATATTTTCAGACCTTTCCGGCATTCACGTTAACCATCAAGAATCCAGCTTGTTCCCACTGGCTGGGGTGACTGGCTGCCACCGGAGTCACACTCTCAATTTAGCCCTGAAATAGGAGATAGACACTTTAAGATACCTAGGTGTAAATGTGTGGCATGACTCTCAGGCCTCACATGAATATATTACTCAGAAAGCCTTGTATGGTGAAATCCATGGTTTTCTGGGGAAAGCTCCCCTGCCAATCATAGGACGTGTTGCACTCTTGAAAACTGAATTACTCTTGTGCCTACTGTACCACTTTCTTAACATACCTTTCAATATCCTTAAAACGTTATCTCCAGGGAATTAATATGCGGGTGGCAGAGAGGAATGGGATTGCGCTGGGTACTTTGCAGCGAGACTATAAGGATGGAGGAATCAGGTTAGCCCACTTTGAATTGTATTACCTTGCAGGGCAGCAACAGTTCGTAATGGGCTGATAGGCTGACAAGCCCTCTTTGGACATTACTTTATTGCAACCTTCTATTGAACTTTACTTCCTGAAGGAGGCACCGTGGGTACAGGAGACTCAATTCACCCATTTGCCCCGCCTTTTAACATTGGGTGAGATCATGTGGCACAGGGCCTGGTGATTGAGTGGAATCACAACCCTTACTCTCCTAACAGCTCTCTGATAGCCTTGCTAGATAGTGAGTCCAACTCTGTAAAGGTGATCAGGGGGTACTTGTAGACCTGTGATTTGGCAACAGTGGGAGACCTGTTGCAGGAGGAGAAAGTGATGGACTTTGAGTCCCTGGTACAGACTTCGGGTATACATAGAGGCCTATGTGGGGTTGCTTAAAGTGATGAAAAAGAGATGGCCAGACCTCCAGGGGATATGGAGTGTGACCACCTTCAGGAGTGGATGAAGTGTGACCCAACATTTGAAGCTATGTATGACATGCCAAAGGGGGGCATGTAGAATATATGAGTTGCTGTCAGGAAAATTGTATGAACCTGCCCTGAAACTACACATATAATGGGAAGCTGATCTGGGTAGGACCCTCACAGATGCAGAGTTGGCTCGGACCTTAATTTATACAAAAAAGCTTTCTTGAATGCCCGTTTTAAGTTATTGTAATTGTACATCACACACAGGGCATACATGACCCCACACAAAATATCCCAGTTCCAGGGGGCCCGACAGCGTGTTTGCCCTAGATGCACGAATGATAAGGCAGATATAATGTATGTTCTGGACTTGCACAATGGTACGAGAGTTCTGGGGTGCAATCGCAATCGCAGATAAAGGAGCCAGAGGTGGAAGTGAGATGCATGCCTGGCCCCCATGGGCCTGTGTATTTGGGATGTTCCTGCGAGGCAAGAAACATATGACCCACTTCTCTAGGATGAAAGACTTGGTTTGTGCGCTTGCAAAACACAGGATTCCAATGTCTTGGAAGTCAAAGGAAGGGCCTATCGTTAACCCTTAGTAGAGTGACATACACCGATGGGCAATTGTCAAAACGTCTGTCTGGCATAGCGCAGTGCATATGGGGTTTGAAAGAGGTGAGCGACGACGTGTACGTATGGAACGCCTTTGACGCAAGCAATGTTTGCCACTTATGTCGATATGCCCCCATTGACAATTGATATAGATTGGTGTATCATGTTGGAACCCACGGTGTACTTACGGGTTTGCTTAGAACACAAGGGCACGCCACAGCTGAAAGGATTGGGTGGCAGGACTGATACTGTACAGGCAGGAGTTATTGTTAGTTTTCTTTTGTTGTATTTACTCTTATTGTTAGAAAAGCCGTCTGAAAGCAGTATTCACCGCTGTAATTGTGAGAATCTAGTACACTGTAAAGTCAAAAGGTGTATTCGCTGCATGCTTTAACCAAAACAATGCAAATTGCACCCCTCAGACAAGACTATGTTTCTCCAGAATAAGAAGACCCTTAACAACAATATATATCCTGGGTGATTGGACATATGGTGACTAAGGCCTTAGATAAACATCTGTCTCTATAGGGCCGCTTGTGATTAGCATAGAACCTTGTTGCGAGACAGGATCAAGGCAATTACACATAGGCAGATGTATCTTACATTTAGGTTAGGGATTATCCATATGTTAACATCTACTGTTTAATGGGGAAATGTTTCTAGCTCTTGCCCAGGGTGCAATGACTCTTAGGAATCAGAGGTCAATTTTTTTGTTTCTCTGTCCCTTTTAACCGTGCATTAGAAGCGAATGGCTCTGGCTAATACTACAATTACAGAAAGAAGCAGGAAGACTCTGTACTCTGGACCAGAGTATTACTGTAAATCACAAATCTGAATAATATGTCATTAACTGACTTTTTTGTATCATGGTGAATACAATTTGATACACGTTTGTGTTAAACATAATTTGCTCGCTGGACATCTTTTCAGATTTCTCATTCTGGCTAATACACAAAATAAATTTCAGATTTTTAACCCGTCCTTTTCGAGTCCTGTAAATCGGCTGATCTGCAGAGCCCAGTACAGGCCGTTGCACGTTACAAGGCTTGGAATGGGGCGATATTACCCGAGGTGGCTGACAGACCCTTGCGTCATCAACATTTAAAATGGACTTTGAGGACAGTACTGTGTGGCGCCAGACGGCGCAGCAAAGGTACATTTTTATTTTTTTTTTAAAACAAAAAAATAAATACACTAACCTCGTGCCCATATAGGAAACTACACAGGTGCTAAGAAGCGAGGGGGTAGCGGGAAAGTGAAGCAAAGCTGGCTACCCAGGCAGCTCGGAACGCAGGCTTGTACCATAACATACAGCAAGCATCCCGATTGGCTAGCGCCCCCCACCCCCCTTGCAGGGGGATAATAGTATACAAAGAATTATTTTTGAGAACTTGCACCGTAGGTCATGCTGATCTTTAGATGTTAAGGCAATGGATTTCATACGCTTCCTGATGGTTCTGCTTATTTTTAAAGAAGCATTTGAGAGAAGATACACCTCCAAAACCATCGTATATTGCATTGGGACCCAATGCCCATAATACACCGTGTTCCCGATGACGACTATCCAGAAGTGGGTAAAGCCTTTATACTGCGCGTCTGCTGGCCAGACACTCCAATGATATTGATATATATATATCTCTCTCTCTCTCTCTCTCTCTCTCTCTCTCTCTCTCTCTCTCTCTCTCTCTCTCTCTCTCTCTCTCTCTCTCTCTCTCTCTCTCTCTCTCTCTCTCTCTCTCTCTCTCTCTCTCTCTCTCTCTCACACACACACACACACACACACACACACACACACACACACACACACACACACACACACACACACACACACACACACACACACACACACACACACACACACACACACACACACACACACACACACACACACACGCACACGCACACGCACACGCACACGCACACGCACACGCACACGCACACGCGTCCGGTGCACTCGATGATGTGATGATTTTCTTATGAATAATGCATCATGTGCGCGTTGCATTTCCGAGCCGCAGATATGTATAGCTGCCCCATACCACTAGTTAGGCATTTTATTAGAATTTAATGGATGAGTTCGCATAAGTGGGAATTAAACTTGCAAACGCCAGATCGGCACAGATTTTCCCAGCTCATTCCTTGCGCAGCAGGTTTAAACATCATCTAATAGGTACTAGGACAGTGTGATCTAATCCACTTTCATCCTCCTTATTCCGCGGGGAGAGGGGGAAAAACACACATCTTTCTACTGGAGTCTTATCATTTATTATATAATTTGCAAAGCCAGAGGAGGAAATGGCAGAGATACAGAAAGGCCGAACATGCAGATGAATAAGCAGGTGCGAGGCAGCTTTTAAATAGCACACTGCTCCCTCGAGCTTCCCCCAGTGGAATGCAGCAATCTGTGCAGCTCGCTTTCATCTCAGCCATATCTGAGCCCAGCGAAAGAGCACGCTCCTCTGCGAAGCCGCTGCTCAGATCGGGGCCAAATGCAGAACAGACCTAGATGGGGAAATGCATTCACATCATCATGTACTTTTTACAGCTAAATTACGATCGTATTTGAATGTGGGTCAACACTGCCCAGGCAATGATGAGCCCTCTGCAGCCTTTGCCTCCACAGATGTTTTGGACTACAACTCTCATGACCCCTCAGCATTGATTATGCTGGCTACGGCTGGTGGGAGTTGTAGTCCAACATATCTGGAGAGTCAAAGAATTCAGGCCCTTTATTTAGGGACTAAATCACAGAATGAGAAATGTGTTCTGTTGTTTGCTTTCAACAGCACTGCATCAGCCTGCATGCTAGTCCCCTCGATTCACAGCGTTTGGATAGAGCCCCTCCTCATGTGTTCGTAAATGTTGAGTGCCCACATTTTCCTTTGGCACTAGATGACTGCACCCATGTGAGCGGGTGGCTGACCACCGTACACATCTGAAGTGAATTACGATTTCATTTACTGCATGGCTTGATTTAAATAAATAATAGAAACGCTGACCATTTGCATGGCCATTTAAAGTTGTGGCTGTTAAGTGCAGGTATTGAACTTTCCCTTGGGACAGTGAAGACGTTAAGAGGCATCTGGGGTGCACTACGGGATGGGGCAGCCTCCGTGACAGCACACTACTCTGCGTAAAGCGTGGTTGTAGATCCTACTGAGTGGAAGAAATTCCATAGAACATGGTATTTGTTCCATGTTCGTTCTCAGTTTCACCCCAAGTTACCAAGGTTAATCCAGACGTGGACCCCTTGCTCAATGTGCCTTAGAGAGGCTCAGCTTCACCTCACTGAGGAGGCCCAACAAGGCCGAAACACGTGCCTGTGGCTTCGGTGGTACTCTCATTCAGCAAAGAGGAGCCTAGATTTTCGATGCTGGGACAGAGACGGATATGCACATGGGTACTTCTCTGTGCCTCTGTGAAGGGTGCATTGAGCTAAAACGTGGTTGTAGACCCTCCTGAGTGGATGACATTCCATAGAACAGGGTATTTGATATATGTTCGTTCTCAGTACAGGGGCTCCCACGCTCCTTTTCTGCTCTGTGTCCCAGTCTGCCATGGAGAGAATGTATTATCACAATACCATTTGCACGCAATGATTCCATTATGTGAATGAAAGTCCAAAAATGTTCTCCACTTAATGAATCTTTAATAGCGGCTTAATACTGGAGAAAAATCTCTAAGCACAGGACTTTATGGATTTCTTTCAAATATCTATCTATTTTGCTCATCGCTTAAATATCAATGAAGGTGTTCCCAGTATTGGGAAATATTGGCTGCTATGTGAAGAGCTTCTTTCCATGATAAAATAGGTCATATTAGTGATAAGAGTAATTATTACTATGATTCATAATAACAATGATAATCATCATAATAATAATGGTTTGAAATATAGTGCTGCTATGTGCTTATTACCGTCTTTATTACCCACAATGGTGTACTCAATGTATCGACTTTGAGGTTTTTGGGATGAGTCCACCCAACCGGAAGCACGTCATCATCCGATTTCCAAAGCAAGAGCGCTCTGCTTGAGCTATCCTCGGCACTAGATCAGTTGTCTTTCATCTACTTCTCCTTTCTGTCTTGTATACGGCACAGGAAATGAGCCAGCTGCATGGATTCAGCTCGCTGCTCAAGCATAAGTAATCCGACAGTTTCTGGAGACCTGCCAGGGAGTTGGCAGGCTCTGCAGGATCCCCTTTGACCCAACAAGGGCTCATTGGCAATCTAACATGAATTGGAAAAGTCAACAGTTTGGGCTTCTGTGTAGGCATGGCATAGGCATTTTCCATCAATGGCATCATAGTAATAAAATGGTAATCGCTGGTGTGATTAACGGGGCATATTATGGTAGTGACCAGGAAATGCCTATAAAAGTGTTGACATTTCCAATGTGTTTTTTTTAACAGGAATTCAGTGCAGTGACAAGTGTGAGGACACATATCACTTGCAAATAGCAGGTCGAGATTGTCATAGGGACTAACATGGCGGTGGACGGTGACTGGGTGGATAAAAAGCCAAACACCACTCACGGACTGTGTGTCCCTCTTCCCTTCCCATGGCCATAGTTTTGCCTTGTATGCAGGACTTACAGCACCAAGTAATAGCCAAAACTAAATGTGTCCGCTCTGTACTGTTAAAATATTTAACAGCATTGTTTCATTGCAGAGATATTAAAATTGAACTCTGGGAATATTTGTCAAGCCCATAAAGTGCCTCATCCAAACAACTTTCTGAATGGAAGAAACAGACCAGGGGTACAAGGAGACTAACATAATTCGGATAATATACTATCCACAAAGCATTTGGGGAGAGCTGCCTGGCTTGTCTCTGGCAATATCGCTATTTTCACTGTATTATGCCTTTTCTGGAGAAATGTGTCTTCCTCCCTTCTGTAAACAGTGATTATTCTCATATCTGTAACACAAGTGCAAACTCTTTTTGATTAATTTACTGGGAAAGGTCAATATGTTTGTTTCTACTGTAGCCTCAAGTGTAGCTATGCTCTGACAGTACTTACATTTTCAATTTTCCAATGTTGTTCCAGTTTTACATTTCTTTAACCAGTGTTGTGGATATTCAAGTATTTCATTTCACGGCATTAATCAGTCAGTCAGATAACTTTATTCAGCCGTAGGACCATCAAAGTGCATCCTAACTACAAACATTTAAATAAATTCCATTGTGCATTATAATAATAAAACATTTCAAGCATATACAATAATAGCCATGTGAGCAGACCCCCGACCATATAACAATGGGTGCCACTATGTCCTCACTGCACCAGGCCAGTGACTACTGTATCAAGGTGGGGCCTGTGCCCCATATATTTGGCCTGCTGAAGAATCACACAGACCCGTCTGGGTTTTTCCCTAATGGGACAGCGTTTGCTCCAAAAAGCTGTCTGGGCTTTGGACCATCCAATTAATGTAGGTCTGTATCATTTATGTTTGATATATTCTACTATCTAACTCATTGTCTTGGTGGAATAATCATCCATATAGGGATCATGACAGCATTGTTGTATTCCTTCCTTCATATAATGGCTTGCAGTTAATATGTCCACACTTAGCCATTTTAGTCACAAGATAATTCTACCATTGGAATGTTGCTTATGCTTTTCCATAGCAATCACTTGTTCTCAGAAAATTTGCTTTGTGCATAATAAGTCTTTTTCAAGATGCAAGTCCAGAGCGGAATTCAATTCCCTCACCATATTTGTAAAATCAAGGGATCTTTGTCTGGGTAAAGTTTTTGCAAAAAGTCTCTCAATTTCTTTGCCTCTTTTCTAGAGTCTTTACCCTCGTTTTCTTTTCTTGTTAGATTTTAGAACATATATTGACTTTAACGTACCCCATAGAGAAAAATAATTATCTCATAATAAAACCTCTTTAGTCTCCATCAATTCAATCTTCATTTAGCAATTCTATACATTGGAAAATGTTCCAAAGTTGGGGCTTTAATCTACATCTCCACTCCTTTCACTCTCACTCAGCACCATGGGAGCATTACATCTGCATTGTGGAAGATTTTGATCTTTTCATTACTGGACGTAATCATTATTTGCGTACCCTGTGAACATTTTAACAAGCAAAATTGTCTGTAGTATAGCTCTCTCCTTTAACGAGATATCATTACTCGTTGTATAGGATGACAACTCTTAGCGGCTTTCCTTATTGAAAACATTAAAATACTATGCTTTCAAAACTCAGCAGAGCGGCAGGTATGCATTCAGTGCATTTATTCAATTATTTTGTGACATTTACTCGCAGGTGTTATGGCCAAATCTAGTGCTCCAAATGTATAATCATCAACACAAAAGACCAACCTGTTAATGTTTCTGGTTCTTTATGAGCTCGCGCTTTGTGAGAGACTGCTCAGTAAAATATAGGAATAATCCAACATGAACCCTACGTGAGACTCATCTTACTCTCCCTCTCAGGCCAATGAGCTATTCCAATAATACTGATTAGGTCAATCATTATTTTTATTAAGGTTTTCATGCATAGATTTCTGAATACTGAATTCAATGAGACAAAGGTTTATTTGACATTTTTTGTCTTCATTAAAAAGACTTCTTTAAACCAATGTCAACGTTACCAATGACAAATTATTTGTCAACCTAATGTTGGGAACTTCACTCATGAAACTGATATATGCTTGTTGCATCTGACCCTTTAGCTAATGCAGGGTGCCACCAACTGAGCTACTGAAGGTCCTGAAGTAGGCGTTTAATTGTTGGAATGCCGAAATGTTGATGACACTATCCATTACTATGGCAAATCAAGGGGGTTCTGGGAGTTTCTCTACTACCGGCCTATATCCTGAGTTAGAGTCTCAACCAGAGTCTTCAGCTCACCATCCGTTCAAAGAAGAGAACTTTCCACTACATATCAGTCTTTGTCCTGCCCAAGGGCAGTCCATCACCGAATTGCCTGTCAATTCTCTTCTGAACAAGCGTACCAAGAGCAACCCCAGACACGTGTTTCGGCCTGTTTGGGCCTCGTCAGTGAGGTGGAGCTGTGCCTCTCTAAGAACAATGAGCAAGGGTTCCACATCAGGATTACCCTAGTAATCTTACCTATCCCCCACAGAAAGTTAAGAAGCACCTTTATGAGTTGGATTGGACTTAGAATTGAGATACGCTCTCCTCATATAAAATGTGTAGCCATTTTGTTTACGACGTGAAGAGGTGTAACTCCATCTCAGCCCTTATGCAAAAACATCCCTCCAGGAAATGCAGCGTCACAATGATCCATCTAAAACTTGATTTATTCCATACCAGAGATATGTTGAGGGCAAGATAAGGGATTGCGATGGTGGTTGGATTCTGCTGCTTTTTTAACGATAGGTTGGAATCTCTTCATCTTTTTATTGAATGTGTACACTTGAAGGTATTGCGTTGGGAGATCTTGGGAAAAAGTTCAGAACCTTCAGGAGACTTAGCGTGTGAAAGGCTGTGGCATATTTTATTATGTGAACCAACAGTGGCTCTAGCAATAGCTGCATTCACATTTTTTACATTTAGTACTGCGTGATGGTTATTAATTGTTTGTGCACTTTGTTGTCCTGAAGTTTCATGGGATTTGCTTTGTCCGATTCCCCATTTTTGCACACCAATTGGGATATTTAACTGTTGGAAATGTACATTGGGGGGGATAATGAATTGGTCCTTTCATGTAACTACATATGCACTTTTATTCTGTCTCTCCTTGGATGCGTTGCCTATTAAGTGGCTCTATTTATGAATTATGAAAGGTTAGTAAATGTTAGATCTTTTAGTGTATTTTACAAAACTTGTTTGGGTAATTTCATACTTTTTTAAACTCTAACGGAAATTTAGCCGGTTTGAAAAAAATGATTTTCTTCTCAATTGCCGTAATTAATAAATTGGATATGTGAGAAGCTTTGTTTTAACTGAAACACAGAAAATACATATAAATAAATACATATTAAAATTACTTTGGTTTATCAGGAAAACCAGAGACTTCTGGGAAAGGGTCTGTGAGAGTATGGGCCTAGTATTGGATTGTATAATTCCTAGAAGGGCTTCCCTATTGATTCTTTGGGATGTCAGCGTAATAGCAAATCTGTCATTTTCAAGAAAGTATGGTTCTGTGGAACTGCATGCTTTCCAAAAAGATGATCCTGTGTGCATGGAAATCCACCAATTCCTTCTGTATCGATGATTGGGTGGAGGAATTGCTGACCTTGTCCACGTATGAGAGGGCCATTTTCAAACAAATAGGGGAGTCTGATAAATTCAATGATATATGGGGACTGTTCCTGGATACCTATGGCTGATATGCTTACGGGATGTGTTCTTTGAAATGTTTACATCCAAGTGATTTAGGTTGCAATGATGGTATTATGATAGTGTACTGTGGTATAGATATTATGCATGATATATGACATGTTATATATATTCGTTTTTATTTTATTTTTTATTTTTATTTTCATATTTTTTATTTTTTTTTCTTCTCTCAGTTTCATGTCTTGAATATGCTACTTACTAACCTGACTGCCCTACAGTTGACTAACTCTGTGTGTAATGGTTATGTTTTTTTATTTGATTAGCCTTTGCCTTTTATTGGTGCTAAAATAAAGAAATTATAAGCTTTACAAAATTATTATCCTATTTTAGGCACTACTTATTCCCTTAGCCATGACTAAGTTGAAGTTAACATTCTATTCACTAATGTGGTGGAACGTCTTCATTAGTTCACATGCTAAGTAACAACTCCAGTAATTCTATTTGCGCTTCACAATTTAGATGTTCATAAACACCTCAAAGTCCCTGGACCATCACAACCAAATGCTATCATTACATATGGAGGAAAATACTATTAGTGAGACCTACAACAAATATATATTACAGAGCCTGCGGTAGCGGCCCTATACTTATGGTTAAGTTGCTGAACTCATAGAAAGAGCACATTTTGGGTGGCTTATAACTTTTCCCCCACTGGATTAATGTTCACCAAAGTTTCCTAAAAATTATATGGCGCCCTCGGAATGTAAGGTGAATGTAAGGTGAAGTTTGGTGTGGTTTCATCCAGGGGGGGCAAAGTTATAGAGGGGTCTCAAAATGTGTGAAACCGCTGGACGAATTTTCACCAATTTTGCATCAGGAGCGGTGGCTTTGTCCCGTAAGTGTGCTTTTGTAAATTTGGTATAAATCCCTCCAGTAGTTTTAAAAAAAAAATTATCAAAAAAGTAGGTAAAAAAAGTAAAGTAAAAAAAAGTAGGTAAAAATAAATTAGCGCTATCTGGGTCTGGTCCATGGACTAATTTTCTGATTCGGAGTCTGCGGACGCCTCTGGACCAATATGGTTCCAACGTGATGTCCGCATTCATCGTACGCGCTGACTGATTGGATGGTGAAAAGCATGGGATGCGTCATATTTTAGAATACGGTCGCCAGGTTGGATCCGCGGACTGCTGCCGTTGTCCGCAGATACGACAGTGAGGAAAAAGTGTGGAAAACACATTTGGGGTTATTTGCTGGCCTGAAAGGGGGTCTGCAAAGTGTGGGGGAGAGGAATAAGGTTTACACGGGGCTGTTTTTATAAGTGAAAACAGGGTTTGCAGGTGCTGCTGAATCCACGGACAGCGCAGTGAGATAAAAGTGAGGAAAACACATTTGGGATTATTTTGTGGCTGAACGACGAGCTGGGAAGGGTGGGGGAAGAGGAAATAAGTTAATATGGAGCCATTTTTGTAGGTGAAATAAAGTGGTGCAGGTTTATTTCTATTGTGGTGGTTGTGGCCAGTATAGGTAGAAGGGCTGCCTTGTGCTATTTTGTTCGTGGACACAATATTAGTCTGCAGATCTGCACATGCCGTCAGGGTCTTTTAGGGATGCCTGGCATGTAAAGGTGGACTGCGGTGACGGCAGACAGTTGTGTATGTCGCAGACATCGGGGGGCTTAGCCAATCAGCTCCTGTGGTTAGGGTGCACAGGAAGAGAGGGTAGCAGGTGTTTTCTTTTTTTGGGTGCAGTGAAGGTGCCTTTAGCTATGGCTATGTAGAAACAGGGTGTGTGGATGGTGGGAGATTCTTGGATGCATTCATTGAAGGGTTATACTGAATCTTGTGGCATCTCTGCTACTATTGGAATGGAAGAAGTGGACGTTTCGTGGTATGCAATTTGTGTGTTAAGCTAGGGGACATTATTGCCATTCTGTAAATGTATGGCTCACTTTAAACGTCCAGATATTTTTGTTGTGCATTGTGGAGGCAACAGTTTGGGTTATATAAGTCCGGTATCTTTGCAGCTTGCCATGAAGAATATGTTGAGAAGCCTAATGGAACTGTTTCCAGCTGCGAAGATTTTTTTCGCACATCAATTCCTCCACAAATGGAAGAAGCTAGGCTTGTCAATAAAGGTCTATGTGGTTTTGTATATGGTTTAGGGATGGCATTGTTTGAGAATGAAAATGTGAAGTTGGGTGGTGTAAATACTTTTCAGAGTGATGGAGTGCATTTAACAGATGTTGGCCCTCATTACGATACTGGCGCTAAACCATGGTTGGCGCCGGTATTGTAACTAGTCCGCCAATGTTCAATGGGGAATTACTACCCCATTCCAAGGTTGGTGGGGCGGTAATTCCCCATTGGACATTGGCCCTTCCCCATTCCCATTTTTGCCCCATAGGGCTCAATGGGACTGGCGAAGGCGGTAAGTGCGGTACTGCAAATTGCGGTACCGTACTTCCCTCGAGAGTCCCTTTGCGGGTCCCTACTTTAACGGCTGGTCTACACCAGCCGTTCAGGTTGGGTCCCACAAAGGGACCTCGTAGTAAGGCGCTAAGTGGTTAACGGCGCCGCAGCCTTTTACGGCGCCGTTAACCACTTAGCGCCAGGGTCGTAATGAGGCCCGTTGGAAATTAGATTTTTCATTGGAATGTTAAAAACGCATTGAAAAAGTTCATGTGAACAAATTAAAAGGGAAGATGTGGGATGGATACTAAATCATTTCTTAGTAGTTGTAGGACAAACGTGAGGAAAACAAAAAATAATGGACCCCCAAAAAGGCTATTTTAAGAGCCAGCATTGTAAAATAAATGCTTTTAATTGATTTTAAACCTCACCACCCCCTTCAATTGGCCATGCCATCCGCAGACAACAGGGTAATCCGCAAACACTATATTTTCAAGCTGGGTATTTTAAGAATACTAGGCATGGAAAGGGGACTACTGGTTTTGTGGGCATGCTGTACAGGAAGACTGAACAGCACGAGTGAAAGACAAAAAGGTAGATGTGTTAACATTTATTTTGTCCAGAATTGAGAAAGCAAGGCGCAATGTAAACAAAGATTTATGTGCTTTTTTGTAGGATGTTGGAATGACAGCTTTTCAGAGTGAAATTATAAAGTTTCACTTTGTCAAAAACGTTTGAAGAGATGACTGATGTTGGCAATCAGATTTTTCTTGAACATTTTCAAAATGCATTGAAACAGTTTCTGTGAATATATAACATATGTATTTGCGTTTGTATTTATTGTGTTTATATAGCGCTTCAATCCAAAGCGCTTTACATTATAACAACAGAATACATAGAACATTGAAGTAGTACTTGTAGAAAACAAAAAGGAAAAACAGAACAAAATGAAAGCACTTCTTGTGAAAGTTAGAACAAATTATGAAGTTTAGTAGACATTTTTTACTTAAGTATATAAAACCAAATAATCCCAAAAATATATAGAAGTCAGAAAGTTAAAAAAAGGTTATTTTAAGAGCCACCATTTTTTAATGAAATACAACTTAATTGATTTTAATTCCCCCAATCCGCGCCTGGAATTGTTGTCTGAGCAAAAAAATAGTGTCTGTGGACCTTAAAGGCTGAAAAGGGTCCTCTGATTTTTTTTTTCTTCTCTTTTTAGAACTGTGAAAGGTGGCTCCAAAAGGAATCTTTTTTATGTCTTTCAGGCTTTTATGTTTGTTTGGGATTTTGTTTTCTTTTTCGGAGACGTGAGGAGGTAAAGTGGGGGAGGGAAGTGAGGGAAGGGAAGTAGATGGTAACAACCACAGATACGGAAGGGCAGGTGGACAGGGGAAGATGTTGGGTGGGCATAGAGACCCAAGCTACTCCTCACTGATGAGCCCCAACAAGGGCAAAACATGTTTGGGGATGCTTGTGGTCTCGTGCAGAAGGGATGTGGCCTAGCAGTTCGGCTGGAATGCCCCTTTTGGGGTGGGGCCAAGCCTGATTTGCATATGGTCTTTCCCCTTCTGTAATGGCTTGGCAGGCGAAGAACGGTGGTCTGGAGGGTTGCCCAGAGCATTGCCAGTGGTTAAGATTCATTCTAAACCTTCCAGCCATCACCTCTTTGTTTTTGCTTTGTCACCCCGAGTGGGACGGGTATGCTCAGACGTGGGTCCCGTGCCTGCTGGGCCTAGAGACCCAAGCTACTCCTCACTGATGAGCCCCAACAAGGGCGAAACATGTTTTGGGATGCTTGTGGTCTCGTGCAGAAGGGATGTGGCCTAGCAGTTCGGGCTGGACTGCCCCTTTTGGGGTGGGGCCAAGCCTGATTTGCATATGGTCTTTCCCCTTCTGTAATGGCTTGGCAGGCGAAGAACGGTGGTCTGGAGGGTTGCCCAGAGCATTGCCAGTGGTTAAGATTCATTCTAAACCTTCCAGCCATCACCTCTTTGTTTTTGCTTTGTCACCCCGAGTGGGACGGGTATGCTCAGACGTGGGTCCCGTGCCTGCTGGGCCTAGAGACCCAAGCTACTCCTCACTGATGAGCCCCAACAAGGGCGAAACATGTTTGCGGATGCTTGTGGTCTCGTGCAGAAGGGATGTGGCCTAGCAGTTCGGGCTGGAATGCCCCTTTTGGGGTGGGGCCAAGCCTGATTTGCATATGGTCTTTCCCCTTCTGTAATGGCTTGGCAGGCGAAGAACGGTGGTCTGGAGGGTTGCCCAGAGCATTGCCAGTGGTTAAGATTCATTCTAAACCTTCCAGCCATCACCTCTTTGTTTTTGCTTTGTCACCCCGAGTGGGACGGGTATGCCCAGACGTGGGTCCCGTGCCTGCTGGGCCTAGAGACCCAAGCTACTCCTCACTGATGAGCCCCAACAAAGGCGAAACATGTTTGGGGATGCTTGTGGTCTCGTGCAGAAGGGATGTGGCCTAGCAGTTCGGGCTGAACTGCCCCTTTTGGGGTGGGGCCAAGCCTGATTTGCATATGGTCTTTCCCCTTCTGTAATGGCTTGGCAGGCGAAGAACGGTGGTCTGGGGGGTTGCCCAGAGCATTGCCAGTAGTTAAGATTCATTCTAAACCTTCCAGCCATCACCTCTTTGTTTTTGCTTTGTCACCCCAAGTGGGACGGGTATGCCCAGACGTGGGTCCCGTGCCTGCTGGGCCTAGAGACCCAAGCTACTCCTCACTGATGAGCCCCAACAAGGGCGAAACATGTTTGGGGATGCTTGTGGTCTCGTGCAGAAGGGATGTGGCCTAGCAGTTCGGGCTGGACTGCCCCTTTTGGGGTGGGGCCAAGCCTGATTTGCATATGGTCTTTCCCTTCTGTAATGGCTTGGCAGGCGAAGAACGGTGGTCTGGAGGGTTGCCCAGAGCATTGCCAGTGGTTAAGATTCATTCTAAACCTTCCAGCCATCACCTCTTTGTTTTTGCTTTGTCACTGTCATGAGGGCAGGACGATGGAAGTGTTGGACACGATGGAAGCGCCATTAATTTACCCTTCACGGCGCCCTGTGCAGCGTTCTAGCTGTTACGTTCTGTGCGCCTCATATTGAGGTTAGCCACGCCCCCTCCTTGCGTTGCAACTGTTTCCTGTTCTTCGCTACACGGTTGCCTTTGGTTCCCGTGCCCTCTGTGTTTTCCTCCCGTCTGACATTTCTCTTTCATAGCGTCGTGGTTTCCTAGCCTTATTTTTCCGCCTTTGGCGTTACCACTCTCGGTATCTTTTTTCTCTTTATGTGTATTTCCTCCGTTTCTCTGCCTCCACTCGGCTTCTCACTTCCAGGTAACTCCGCCTCTTTCTCTCGGCATTTTCGTATTGCCTTTCCTCCGGGGCATCGTTACTTTCACCCTACCATTTTCACAGCTCCTTCCAGCTTCTGTTTTTTTCACTGTGCATACTTTCTTTTTCTCCTCGTAAACATTTGGGTGATTTCATCGGGATTATCTGGTTCGCTCCTTGGTTTCTATTTATTCTTGTCTTTGCGGTATCACATCTAGTTTCACGGCTTCGGGTTGGTAGTGTCTTTTGTCTCTCTCCAGTTTTCATTACTCCCTACCTGCTGCCGATCCTGTATTAGGTGGATGAATGAACTTGGTTTCCCAGCCTTCTTCTGTCGGGTACTACGCTGGATTTGTCACCTGGCACTTACCGGATTCACAGCTGCAGAACCTCTTGGCCTTATTTCCTCGCAGCGCTTAAAAGAGCGCACCTCAGTGATTGTTTTCTTCCCGGAACTGAAAGATCGTTGGACTTCCATTCAGCCCTGTGCACATTCAAACAATTCAGGGTTTTTTTCTGCCACTGGCTTTTTCCCCTAACAGGCTGTGCAGGGAATCCTCCGCCTTGGTTGCTGTCTGCCTTCTTACGCAACCACTGTGGCGAGTTCCCGGAACAGACCGTATCTCTTCTCTAAAAAAAAAGACTCCGGACCGGACTACGCCATCTGCTGAGGCTGAAATATCTTCCTGCGAATCAGACACCGAATCACAGGTGAGCCCCACTCGTGACAGTCACCCCGAGTGGGACGGGTATGCCCAGACGTGGGTCCCGTGCCTAGAGACCCAAGCTACTCCTCACTGATGAGCCCCAACAAGGGCAAAACATGTTTGGGGATGCTTGTGGTCTCGTGCAGAAGGGATGTGGCCTAGCAGTTCGGGCTGGACTGCCCCTTTTGGGGTGGGGCCAAGCCTGATTTGCATATGGTCTTTCCCCTTCTGTAATGGCTTGGCAGGCGAAGAACGGTGGTCTGGAGGGTTGCCCAGGGCATTGCCAGTGGTTAAGATTCATTCTAAACCTTCCAGCCATCCCCTCTTTGTTTTTGCTTTGTCACCCCGAGTGGGACGGGTATGCCCAGACGTGGGACCCGTGCCTGCTGGGCCTAGAGACCCAAGCTACTTCTCACTGATGAGCCCCAACAAGGGCGAAACATGTTTGGGGATGCTTGTGGTCTCGTGCAGAAAGGATGTGGCCTAGCAGTTCGGGCTGGACTGCCCCTTTTGGGGTGGGGCCAAGCCTGATTTGCATATGGTCTTTCCCCTTCTGTAATGGCTTGGCAGGCGAAGAACGGTGGTCTGGAGGGTTGCCCAGAGCATTGCCAGTGGTTAAGATTCATTCTAAACCTTCCAGCCATCACCTCTTTGTTTTTGAAGATGTTGGGTGGGCCTTAAATATAAGATAGGGGGCAGTGTTTCTCATGTTCCTTGACTGCAGCTTCAAAAGCACTTTGAAACTGCTCCCCCTCAAGAGAGGTGTGTCACAGAATATACAGAGAACTGTGACCTTTGAAAGGTAAGTATCGACAGCCTCTTGTATGGTCTGAGAGGTATCTGGGAGGAACCTCTGCTCCACAGGAGTACCTTGTGTGGTGGCAGAAAAGGTTGAGGAAGATGGGGTAGAGGAAGTTAACTGCTATTCAGTGACAAAGGAACAGACTTTCTCAGAGCACCCGAGTGGTTGGATTTGGTGTGGTGGCTCTTGGAGGTGGTGCCGAAAGAGTACTGCTCAGGTTGTTTTGGAGTAAGTATGACCCTGCACTCATTGTTTTTCACCTGGGCAGCATGAGCCTTTGGTTCTGCCCCAACTGTGGCAAAAAACACCATACCCAACACTCTCTCTGAGCGCTGGAGGTAGGTACTTCCTCTACCTACTCTTACAGTTCCTCATTATCTTCATCACATCCACACCACTGGACCTGTTGCCCTGCCCAGGCCTTTCACTTAGTGATTGCGGTGGTAGTGGTGGCCTCTGGGAAGGAGGGATGGCCATGAAAGATGCCATTATTACATTTCTGGATGTCTGTTGGAAGTAGCTCCCCAGGAGGATTCTGTATGCTGGTGTGCCAGATTATAAATGACTAAAAGTAGTGGGTGGGTACCTTTAGAGGAACCGTCCGGGGACTACTGAGCCAAAAGTAGGCCTCGGATAGTTGTAAAAAAGTTGACAGATCAGATAAGAATGGGTCTAGGAGCTCTGAAGGGGTAAACTTTGAAATTGAAATATTGTAGAAAATGCAGTTTCAAACTGGCCGTGGTGATGTACACTGTCTGTAGACGCTTTGCCACACTTCACAGGGCGGGTACATGATAATGTCTGGAGATGTGTGTGGCGGCGGGTGTTCACGGACCGCGTTGAGTGGGAGAGGCTGGGTGCATGGCAATAAATGTCTGGAAACAGGTGTGCTGTCTGTGGAATAATTAAAAATACATTATGTGAGACCGGACATGTGCAGACACGGTGCGATGTGTGTGGACCCCAAATAGTCGTGCAGTATGCAGATGGGTAATCAGAATGAGAAACATAAATGGGAGAATTTGGAATTTATATAAAGTGATGATCGGGTGAGGGAGATATGTTTATTCAATGAATGGTAATAATATTATTGGTTAAGTTGTGGAACTTCTAGAAAGAGTACTTTTTGGCCAGCTTATATATTTGGTGCCGTTCAACACATGCTCACCGAAATTGTAGACAGGTGAACGCTTATTGGATGCTTGAAAATATGAGGTGCATTATAATTTTTAAAACGCTGGCCATATTGGATGGGCGGATCACGGCCTTTGTGCGTCGACAGTGCGGTGAGGAAAAGGAGTGCGGAAAATATATTTGGGGTTATTTTATGCATGAAAGAGGATCTGGAAAGGGTGGTGGAGTGGAAAAAAGTTGACAGAGATCTTTCTATAGATGAAAAAAGTTCTGTAGATGCTGGGGTGTGTTCCATACATTTTTCTGTTTGTGGACATTGTAGGGTTTGGGGGGGTCAGGGGGAGTTTTGTTATTTCAAGATGTATTGTACATACTTGTCATATGGTTTAATTCTGTTGTTGTGGCCAGTGGCCATATTGTTGGGGGCACGGCCATAGGCTGTGCCCCCAAGAATCTTGCCACTGGCCACATGCACTATAGTAATATGTGTATAGTTAGCATAGGCAATATAAGTGGATTATGTCACATGTGTAATATGGTGGAATGACATAATTGAAGTGTATATGGTATTTATGATTGTAGTACAATTTAGGATAGTGATCGTCAATCTTTGCTTTGCCTTTCACATGGTGAACCATGCAATCCTTATTAAACGGCTACATGATTCCTTTGGCATTATGGACCGGGCACTGGACTGGCTGACCTCTTCCGTCATTAACCGCCCTTCGGAGCTGCAACTGGGCCATTTCTCCTCCATCACATCACCCTCTACTTGCAGTGTTTCCCAGGGTTCTAGGCAGAACTACTGCAACAGCCTCTTCCTCAACCTCCCCCTTTGTTCGCTACACCCCCTTCAGATAATTCAGAATAGGGCTGCAAGACTCAATCCTGGCATCAAGCCCATGAATCGTATCTCTGCAGCCCTAAAATCTCAACATTGGCACCTGGCGGCCACAAGGGTGAAAGTGAAGACCCTGTGCATTATCCAGAAGGCTTTTTGGGGACATTATTTACAACTTTGCCTCTCTAAATACTCTCCTGCTAGAGCCCTCCACTCCTGTAACTTGAATTATCTGCTTGTTAAACACTTGTTAAAACAGAGAGCTGGAGGCAGATTTCTCTGTTCGGATGATGCCTCTATTTGGAACAGGCTCCCTGCCCCTCTTAGACTTGAACCGGACTGCCTTAAGTTCCAGAAACCTCTCAAAATGTTGCTTTTCTCTTCCTCTTTTCCTCACTGCCTTTACTATAAACGTATGCTGCTGCCATTGAAACTGGTGCCCTGATCCTTTATAAACCTGACAGGTTTCAACATCACCCTTTCTTCAGCACTGTGCTTGGGGATCCTCTGACTTTGGTACTCCTTGGCACTTCCTTCCCGGGCTCCCTTCAGCACTTGTGCATCCCTGCACTTCTCTCACTGCACAATGCATATGTGCATTTATAGCAGCACTGTGTACAATGTTTTTGCATAAGGGAAATGCAGATGGAACATATTTCTAGATCATTGGTGTCAGTTGGTGTTTGGAAGTTTCATATGTTAATAAGGTTACATGTAGACTTTTTGGAAGTGATTGCTGGATGGATGTGTGTGTGTTTAAAAGCAGGCAATGAGGGAGTGTTAGAAATATAAAAGTAAAAACCGTAGAAGGGCTGTAAGGTGCAATGGTGTGCACGTGCCATTCAGATCTGTTAATGATGCCTGGCCTGGAAAGGGGACTGCAGAGACCACGGATAGTCATGAAGGTGTATGGATTACAGTCCTTTTTGCATACTAGAGACAAGTATTTGTGACAGAAATGTTTTTGTCCTTTTTTCTTTTTCTCTACTGTACAATCCTCCATGATTTCCATTAGGATAGTACAAAACGGTAATAGAAATGTTGGAGAAATTTATTGAGTCTAGCTACTCTATTGAAACATGTAAAGTAGATGGAATCCATAAGATTTTTGTTTTTGTATTTTTTAACAGAGAGGTGGCTCCAATAGGAACCTTTTGTGGAGTTTTTTGATGTTGTAATTATTATTTTTTTTGCAGGATAGGCCAGGAAGTAAGGTGGGGAGGGAAATGAGGAAAGGGGCCCCCAACCACAGATATGGAGGGGTGGGTAAACAGGGGAAGATGTTGTTGTGTGTTAAATCTAATGTAGATGGCAGTGTTTCTCATGATCCTTGATCAAAGAATCAAAATCACTTTGAAACTGCTCCCTCCTGCAGAGTGGTGTGTTGCAATATATACAGAGTGCTGTTGTCTTGAAAAGATATGGATCAACAGCCACTTTTATGGCTTGCAAGGTAGCTGATGGGATTATGTGACCCACAGGGTAGCCTGTGTGGCGGCAGTATTAGTTGAGGAAGATGAGGTAGAGGAAGACCGCCTGCTACATCTGGAGAAAGGAAAGGCCTTTCTCAAAGCATCCCAGTGGTTGGATTTGGTGTGGCGGTGCATGGAGGTGGTCCTGTAGGAGTACTTAGGTAAACCCCCAAAGAACTGCCACACCCATAATTATCTCTGGGTGCTGGAGGTAGGCATTTCCTCGATCTCATCTTCCTGGTCCTCTTGATTATTTTCTGAATCATCATGCTTTTTCTTATTTCCAGGCCCTGAAGCTGGTGGTAGTGGCTGCTGGGGAGGAGGAATGGCCATGGCTGATGCCATTTTTTAAGTTAAATAGCAGCTAAAAACCCATCCCATTTCCCTACAAGATTTAACCCTTTACCCCACCCCCACATACTTTTTCATTATAAAATGTTTGTTAAGTGTGCATTCTACATAACATTTTCATTATAAAAACTGTATACCCTGGGTGTACTGGTAAAAAAAACATGAAATTCAGTGAAAAAACGTCATTAAAGGGACTTTATGGTTAAGTTTCACTTATAAAAACCTATGAAATTAAGTGATATATTTTTTAAAGGGATGTTATGGTTACAAGTAAAACCAAAAACCCCCAGAAATGTGTCAGTTATGCTAAGATAAGCAACCATAACTCGTGCCACCACCGTGCACAGCTAACACTAACAACCAAGACATCGTAGAACCGCAAGCGCAGTGCTTAATCGGTGGGGGGTGTACTAGATAAAGGGCCTGGAACTTGTGATGTTCGTGAGGGACCAGGTCACCAGTCTCAGTGGCAGTGGTATGAGTTAGCAGAGAAGGGATTAAGTAAAACAGGAAAAGAAAAGCAGAGTTTTCAGAAGTTTCTGGAACTTAAGGAAGTCCAGTTTAAGCATAAGAGGAGCAGGAAGGCTGCTCCAAAGAGAGGCACCGCCCGAAGAGAGAGACAAGCCTCCCACTCTCTGTTTCAAAAAGCGTTTGACAAGCAGAGAATTGAAGTTTGAGGAGCAGAGGGCTCTAACAGGGGAGTATTTAGAGAGTCAAAGTTGGAGATATTATAGTCCCAGGCCGAGAGAGCCTTGCCAATAATACAGAGGATCTTGAATTTCATCCTTGCAACCACCAGGAGCCAATGTACACATTTTGGGGATGCAGCAATACAATCCCTGGGCTTGAGGCCAAGGATTAGTCTTGCAGCCCTATTCTCGATTAGCCAAAGGGGGAATAGACAACAAAAGGAGGATGTTAAGGATGAGGCTGTTCCAGTAGTACAGCATTGAGAGAGGATTCTTATAAACGTAGAGCTTCTGGGGGGAGGTGAGAAATAGTACAATGCTTGTAAGGAGGTGAAGCTGAAAGTGAACTTTCTTTACAAGCTCCAACATGTAAGGAGTAAAGGGAAGGGAGAGGATTTAAAGATGACCCGAAGGTTGTTGGCCTCACAGGATGGTGAGAGTAGAGGGACCAAACAGAGCAGCCAGAGGGTAGGAGAAAAACAGTGCACAGGTGTCACAATAAGTAAGATCTCCATCTCCCTAGCATTGAGACAGAGATTGTAAGCCGCACACAATGCCTGGAATAAAAAAACGAGAAGAAATTAGTAGAGGAACGTTTAAGAATAGCTGTGTGTCATTAACTTAACACTGGAAATGAGAAAAGAAGAAGGACATTAGGTGATCCAGAGGGACAAAATAGATATTGAAGAGCCAAAATGATAATGATTGAGGCTAACCACCTCTAGTTCGGAAGAACCTCAAGACCTTCCTCCTTGCTTCTGCTTTCTCCCCCTCTTCCCTGTGATCTGTTCTCTCTCTGTGAACCTGGCGTACCCTCTGTCTTCTGGGCCCAGGTACCTGCTCACCCTGCCACCCTCCCACACTGCCTACGGGCCACCCCCTGCACTGGGGTCTGTATCTGTACCCATACAGCCCCCCCACCATTTCTTTCTACACTTATCAGAGATACCCTGTCAGCTGCCTTCACTCAGCCCTTGCCCTCGCTGGCTGCACTACCATGATTTGTTGTCTTTATTATTTATTTATTCATTATTATTTATCTGTCTTTCTCATTTGCTCCGCACTTTCCACTCCCACCATGCACTTTACCCTATCCCTCTCCCATGCACTGGCGCATTCTCAATGTCACTGGGCCTAGTAAGATCGTTGTTTTTGTTCTCCCCTGTTCCCCTCCCTTGCTTGGTTGCACTCTGAAACACTTGTGTACGAGCGCAATGTAAATAAAATATCAATATCAATAGGATAGAACCCTGGGGTACTCTGCAGGTAAACAGTGTGGAGGTGGAGTAGAAACAGCCCAGTTGTTGCTTGGAAGGGCAGTTAGTAAGGGAAACAGGTCAGCCAGTCCAGTGGCCGGTCCATGATGCTAAAGGTATCATGTAACCATTTAATGAGGATAGAATGGTTGACCGTGCGAAAGGCGGAGGAGACATCAAGGAGCACTATCCTCAAGTGCACTATCATAAATACCACATACACTTCAATTATATAATTCCACCATATTACAAGTACTGTATACTCCCCCCACAGTACCTATAATTACTATACACATATTACTATACCATGTGTTGCCAGTGGCCAGATTCTTTGGGGCGTAGCCATAGCACCACAATATAATTAAACCATACAACAAGCATGTACAATCCACCTTCAAATAACAAACCTTCAAATAAGACTCATGCAGACCCCCCTGCCATCCAAATGATGTCTGCGGACACTAAAATTGACTGCAGATTTGGCGGCACCTGCACACCTTTTTTCCACTATAAAAACAGTTCCATGTCAACTTTATTCCACTCCCTCACCCTTTCCAGTCCCTCTTTTGGCCACCAGATAATGCCAAATGTGTTTTCCAGACTTTTCAATCACCACACTGTCCACGATCAGCAGCGATGTCCGCGGACTCAGTGGCACCTGCAAACCCCTTTTTTAACCTCGAAAAACATCTACATGTCAACTTTATTCCACTCTCCCACCCTTTCTTGTCCCTCTGTCGCCCACCAAATATCCCCAAATGTGTTTTTCAGACCTATCTGTGGACATGGCGACCGTTAAAAAAAATATGACGCACCACACATTTTTCATCATCCAATCAGCGGGTGCGTATGATATCCATGGACAGCATGCCACCCACTGATTGGCCAAGATGTGTCGTGGACCCCAAATCAGGAAGTGACCGCGGACTGGACCCAATTATCACACATTTTTTGTTACCTACATTTTCTAAATGTTTAAAAAAACTACTAGATGGATTTACACCAAATTTCCAAAAGCACACTTTCGGGACAAATCTGGTGAAAATCCGTCCATTGATTTGGGCTGTAGGTGTCAGTAAAGGAAACATTCCATTGTGTCTATGAGGATTTCACTACATTTTGGGACCCCCCCTTAGAACTTTGTCCCTACAGGACAAAACCGCACCAAACTAAGCAAACTTCGTCTGAGGCGGCCATATGCACAGTTTGGTGAGGATTTGCCAAACAGGACCAACGTTATAAGCTGCCCAAAAAGTTCTTTCTCTATGAGTTGAGCAACTTAATCATAACTAAAGGGTCGCTGCCACAGGCCCTGTAATATAGAGTCAACAAACATTGCTAAAAGGTTGGTACGGTTAAGTTGTTTGCACAAAAATCTATAAAATATATCTTTGTTAAAGAAATGTTCCAGTGAGGTTGTCCTAAAAAAATCATCTTAAATTCATGGAAAAAACATTAATAAAGGGACTTTTTCATTGCAGTGCAAAATTTCAAAACAAAAGAAAATATCGAATTATGGTATGCTACAGAATCATAACTTGCACTCACACCATGCATTGCTCATACTCACACAGAACATCACAGGTGACCTCTCAAATGACCTCATCAATGTCACCACATATGACATCACCAATCTCTAGAGAGTCTGACAGAAAGTGCTTAGTAGGGGATGTGTTTAGTGTGCTGTGGCCAACATACATATGAACGGTGACATGGTAGTCCTAATATGAAGTAGCCCATGTATGGCAGAATGTGTTTACCCAAACAGAAACTGGCTACTGAAGTTCTGTTAAGACTATAGCAACCTTAAAATACATTAACATAGGCAATATCAACAGTCCAGGCCATATAAGAACATTCCTGGTGTGGTGGACTGGACATTTATGAGAATACGTCCAGGCATATTAGAGTTCTGAGTAAGGTAAAACTCGGAGTCAAGGGCTAAATATACATCTAAAACTGGGCATATGTCTGGATATAGAGAGTATAGTTAGGAAATTGGTGCGTATAAAACTGGCAGTCTGATAACTTCTGGTAAGGAGGAAATGAATTCAATATCCAGACCATGAACATAGGACAGTGTCATCACATATATCAGGTTGTTATTATGTATTTGTCCACCATAAACAAAGGCACATCTTTATGTCATATTCCTTGTGTGTTACCTAGAAGACAAGCCCTCTGCTTAATGTCACTAAACAAGAAAAACTGGCAAATCCATTGTGTGTCCTGAATTTATTGTGTAATATGTTTAACACGTCACCATGTACATAGAATGTATTTGGTGATGTCACATGTGATGTCAACAGCGATGTAAATGATGATGCCGTTCGTGATGTAATCTGTGATTTAATTTGTTAGGGCATGAGCAGTGCAAGAGGGGGCACGAGTTATGGTTGTGTAGCTTACTATAGCTGGTGAAATTCTAAGGTTTTTATATTTTGCACTGCAATCATAATGTCACTTCAGCAAACTTTTTTCACAGAATTTCCCAGGTAATAATGGCAATTTAAACACAACAATCCCTTTGGAATCTTTGTTTACTGAATTTTAACTGTGACTGAAGACGTTTTATGATGTTCTTGCACTATATATGATTAATAAAAATAATTTAAACATATATAAACAACTTCAATGTTCCTTTAAGAAAAAATATTGGGTGCAGTACAGACTGCTGTGTCTCATTTTGAGCAGCGCATCCTGGGTATGCCCATTGTGGCCTAATTACCAGAGGCGTGGGAGTTGGCTATGTCCCAGGTCAAGACAAGCAACCTGCAATAGCCAATATATGCCCTTAATGGGTCTATGAGCCACTGGCCGTGGCCAGTGGCTACATTCCCTGCTAAATCAACCACAGTAGCCAATGTCCTGGCCCTGCAGTGATGCACAGTGGCCACTTCACTCCCATGATGGGCTCAGGTGCCACTGGCCATGATCTGCTGCCATGCCCAACAGCCACAATTCTTATGGAAGCCACTGGCTTGCATAAACCTCTGTTACCAAGCAAAACAACAGAGGTGGTGGCTTGAAGGTTGAGAATTAAAATGCACCTCTGCCATTGCTCTGAGCAATCCCTTCAGACCATTGTTCTTCACCTGCCAAGCCATTTCAAAATTGGAAAGACCATATGAAATCAGGCTTGGTCCCACCCCCAAGGGAGGCAGTCCAGCCCACATTGCTTCGCCATGTCCTTTCAGCACTAGACCACAAGCATTCCCAGACATTTGTTGGCCTCTTTGGGATTCATCAGTGAGGAGTAGCTTGGGTCTCTAGGTCCAGCAGGTACTAGACCCATGTCTGGGAATACCTTTCCCACTCGGGGTGATTATGCAAAAAAAAAAAAAGAAAAAAAGGAGGTGTTGGCCAGAAGGTTTAGAATTAATTTTAACCTCCGGCATTGGCTCTGGGCAACCCTGCAAACCATGGCTGTTCGCTTGCCAAGGCATTACAAAAGGGGAAAGTCCATATGCAAATCAAGATGCCCCTCCCCCTTCTTGGGGTGGTACCAAGCCTGATTTGCATATGGTCTTTCCCCTTCTGTGGCGGCTTGGCAGGCTGTAAAATGATGGTCTGGAGGGTTTCCCAGAGGTATGCCCGTGGCTAAGATTAATTCTAAACCTTCCAGCCATTAGCGTTTGCATAAACCCTTGTTATTGTGAATTTCAAAAGCTTCATATGTATTTCTCAATTTTGTAAGCGAAATGGAACTTAATTAAGCAAGCCGCTCATTGTATCAGGAGCATATGGCATTGTACCTTTGGAGGCTGAACTATGGTGTTTTTGCAGTACTGAAAATGATGTTCTGGTCAATTGCGTTTTATATACTCACTAGACAATTGATTGAAATGAAGGTAAAATATCTTCTTAGGCTTTGGTTTAAATGTTGAAATTGAGGTAAGAATTCCCCTCGGCTTTCACAGTTTCACAAGGACAGAGCCACATAGATGGAAAGAAATAAGCAGTCTCTAGTCAATTCAATTCAAAGTTTTTTCGGAAAACAACGGAATCCATCAACCTATCGAAGACTACAACAAAACACCTAGAAATGACAAACATTGTTGTACACCTTCAGAGACATAATGATCTTACGGATGAATTAACACATTGGCGCAATTGTCTGTGCTCGGTGGAAAAAACGTGTCCACAGTATTTAAAATAAAGTAGTCAGGCAGTGAGAATAACTAAAATAGAGCAGGGTTGAACTTGAATTTAACTGGGGCATAATGTTCTTTATTTGAATTGAGCGATAAAAAGGACAAAATAACATAAAAAGGATAATTGGCTCAATGGCACTTTTTATTACATACACACAATTCTTAACCCTTACATCTTCCTGTCCTAGTGATTTGAGGGCACAAAGCCACATTTGGTCAGTACAAGCTACTGACAAATTAAGTATATATAGTTTAGAAATCGTACAAACAAATAGTCATAATGATGACATGTAACCATTTATACTCCCTGGAGTAAAGCCTTCCAAAACGAGAGGAAAACCTGACCAGGTGCATAGTACTAGACTTTGAGGGTTTATCTGTAGTTCCCATGCACCCATGTACTAGTTTCTGTAGAGCCCTAGCATTTCTGGCCATATAAACTGTACATTCAGGATATAAGAGCACAGTGAGCATACATGAACCCAGGGGAGAGATGTAAGGTGTAGCAACTTCCAGTGTGGCAGCCAAAGAATTGGCATATAGAGAAACACTCACCCCAGTTACACCCCTTTGTTGGAGTTAAAAGGGGTTCATAATAGGTCTCCTCAAATGCACCCACAAGCTACCAAAATTATCATTGTGTAAATTTATCAAAATAATGACTCTATTTAAACCAAGATCCAAAAGAGTCACCCAATGTTTAAGCCTGCTCACACACTGAATGGTAGTGGACCAGTCCATGAAGGCCTCCATGGCCATGCACTTTCTTGCACATTGAAATATCGAGGTTCAGCCATTATGTGTTAGTGCCTAGACCTCCATGAAGCTATGTTGTGTCCAACACAGAGTTGACTGCTAGTACCCATTACTGAACCAGTGCAAGAATAATGTAGTAGTAAAGTTTGCAGTTTGAAACATCTAACAATGAGATATGGCAATAAGATTATTTTTTATTTTACCAGTCCCCTTTATTGTGAATTGAATTCTTACATATTATTTTTATGTTAAGGGAACAATTTCATTTAAAAGAGGATTGAAACAAATTAAAGGCCATTGTCAAATGTGGGCCAAAGTGATATACGGAATTGTGGTATATATATTGATACTCCAATGTGTAGCAGGGTTTGTGAGCCAGTTGACAGTACAGACACCATCAAGGTGTCTCTGTAACAAGCCTTAAGTATTCTTTCATCATGTTGCGCCCAGTTACCTACGGGTTCTGTGTGCCCTAGAAATCAATAAACAAACAAACAAGGTGGTCACGTAGAGTGGGCCCATCCAGTATTGCCAATTGTCTTCATTTGAATATCCTACCATGAAAGAATCGCACTTGCCAATAATTGTTAATCTAGGAAAGCATCTTTAAGGGACATTAATAGGTAACCAAGTAGATTTTATAATTACCCCCTTGCCTCTGTCCTGCACAAGGGGAAATCAGGGTGCATTGGACCCTGCTTGACTCCAAGGGCAACACAGACAGGATAGATCTCTTTGTTGGTTCTTTTACCCTATGAATGGATGTGCTTGGAGTATGTATCAACAATAACATAACAAAGAAAGTACGCTTAAAGGATGTGTAAGGGAGTGACCTAACAATTTTGAAAGTTAGTGGTGTTCAGTATAGTAAGGAATGTGCCACATTTCCCTCAGGGAATGTAAAGTGATGCTGATCTGGTATGCATATCTCGGAATATGTTTCAGAAATGTTACTTAACATCAAATTACTTCAACAGAAAAGTACATGTATTTTATATCCTTTAGCAATTTTCTCTTTAGCCTCAATAACATTCATTGTTTTAGTGGAATTTAACCTAGTAATTTCATTTGTATTTTTTTTAAAGTCTGGATTTTAGGTGACTTCAATTTTGGCTCCAGTAAAGCTTTTCATTAATCTTTGATTTTGGCCCAAGTAATGCTATTCATCAATCTTTGATTTTTCTTGCATAGGTAATATTGTCCCTTATTGGTACAGAGTTGTATCGCAATTTCTATAAGTGTTTTAAATGCTGACGGATTAAAGGTTTTTCCATCATGTTCTCATTATGAGCCCTCAATGGCATACTTAACTGTTCAAAAACGGACTGAATTCCAAATTGACAGATGTTTCGAGGTACTGAGGGTTCTGCGAGTGGAACACTGAGGAAGATAGGGATATGGGTTACATTAATTTGCAGTGTGCAGTTCTGACACAGACGTATGGGCCCAAAATGCATGTTATACAGGCACAAAGAAAACACTCACAAAGCACCTGACAACATCCATCAGAAATTGGAATTTATGTGCAATTTTGTCCCCAAAAACTGCAAAGCGGGAAGTTTCATCCCGCTAAGTTTCATTGTGGGAAATATGATTTTTCTTTTAACGGGGGGATGTTGGAGTCCACATCTACCCTCACACTCTCCTCACCTTTTACCACCTCAGCATAACACCACCCCCTCTTTATAGATTTATTTATTTTACTTTCATGATCAAACTTATTAGGATTAAACTTAACACTTACATTTTGGGGAATTAATCCACTGACTAGCAGGATGGGCAGGATGGTATGGACAGAGGCTTTGGGGTTGAATGATGCATATTTCTCATAGAATGATTCAGCCTCGAAGTTTGAAAACATTGAAAATTACCATTTAGCAAACCCTCTACAATGTCATCTTCTGAATTACATGTTTAGGGAGGCTTTTATAGTGAATGTCCCTCTGTAAAGCTCCATTGGGAATAGAAACATGTGCATTGTGTACTTTCTGTGGAATAGTCTGGCATATGTGTGTACATACGGCTCCTCTGCACTCCTTGTTTGTTTATCTCAATCTCTTGGGCGTATTTCAGTATGTCATTGTACCCTATTCTATAACAAACATTTGAGAGGCCATTATTTATGCAATGAAAGCTTACACATGATGAAACAGCCATCACAATATGTACTGCATCACAATTCTTACTCATAACAATAATAGTGATCACTTGCTTTTAGCAGACAGCACAATCAAAAATATATGTGTCTGAATTTAGAGTCATATTAATCCTTCCCTTGTTCTATGGGTGATGGAATTAGCCAGATGTGCACGTTTGACCAAAACATGTGAGGCAAATGGATTATTGTATTCATGACCAAATTGGCATATGTTGTTGTGCTTCATTGCCACCTCAGATGGCCAGTGCAGTGTGTATTGGTTTGTTTTAGTTGGACATACATATAACTTGTTTACCCTGCCCAATGTGGCAAGTTAGGTTATGGGGACAACATTATTTATTGTCTCAGGGTTTGGTGCAGCAGGTAATAGCTGAAGTGTCCCTTGGATGCATGGATCTGGCACCCACCTACTGGGCAGGAGTTATTCAGGTGCTTGGTGACTATAGTTCAAAAGCTTGCCTGCACAAAAGGATATGACCTCTGGGATGGGTCTCACAACATTTAGATTGTAGTACCCTGATTGGTATTCACACAAGCTGGAGTTGCCTGAACGTTTTCTTGACAACCAAAGAAGGAATGACTGGATTTCATGTTTCGTAATGGAATGTAGTAGGGGTGCAATATCCTGCTCCTTTACACCAGTAAAATGAGTACATGGGGACCTTCATTGACATGGGGTTCAAATGGAAGCCAGTGTCATAATTTACATCATACCCAGATTGCCAGAGCATAACCTCAACCCCAATGTTGTGTAAATGCCAACCTTAGAGGTTGTGGTAGGAATTGCAGCAGATAATAGTGCTGTACCAAAACAAGGCTCTAATGAAAGTTGGGTCTCGGTGCTTTAATACAAGAGAAACAACTACCCCAGAGCACCTGACATGCTCATTATTGGACAGAAATATTGCCATGGGTCTATGTTCTTGGAAAATCTATTAATGTTTATTACCCTAATGTGCATGATAAACATCAGATGCTATCAATATCTTCCAGCCATTGTTTCTTTAAACCAACAAATATTTGGAAGCTGGTTTTCATACATCTGGTCGTGGATGCCACCGTGGCTAGCGGATGGCCTTAAAGAACTAGTGGGATGTCCAATACTAGGAATGGAATCGCTGATGGGAATAAAGTTATGGATGGCAAGGTCAAAACGTACAGCAGAAGAAATGATCGGTATGCACGTCCTCATGCCTGCAGAAGATGAACCTCACACGGAAGTGATCCTCAAAGAACGTGAATGGCTACGCCAGCAGATAGTAGAAGCAGACTTGTACCCGCCATCTATAAAGGTTGAAAATCCACGAACTTCAAAATCATACGTTGGAATGTGGGTCTATTGTAAGCCCGGTGGTGGGTGTGTATACATGTATTGGTCATTTGAAAACCACATCAACCGCTACGGACACCTGGCAGGGATAACGAAGGTCTGGCGACTACGTGATGATAAAAGAGTGGATAATTTTGTGGTCAACAAATCGACCAGAGGGGGGATTGAAGAGGGAAAATGGGACAGTCCCTTCCCCGACCCACGTACAAGCTATGGCCGACGACGTTACGACCAAAGTACCCTCAGTGAGATGAGTTTGCACCTCTGTCCACGGCCTCGGATGGCAAGATCCACCGTACCCACACTCCACCTGCGAAACCAGGCCACATCCCGCACAAAGCATGAGGTGGGAACCAAGACGGAGCTGAGATGGACCACGTGGACCAGCTTGACTAAAAAGGCCCACAACCTAAGCCACCATCATTAGAGATGACACAATGACATTGCCGCAACCCACAGAAACACATGTGCTGTCACGCACCTGGATCAGACACACACCAACGTGCATCGTTGTTATTTTTCACATAGGCCACCACTCGCCTCGCAGAAAAGCAAGACACCGGAAGAGTTTGTGCATATGTTTGCAGACGCTTCATGATACTAACCCTGATGACAAGGCCCTATACCTGAGCAGATGTACAAGGAACCATACTGCACACCCACATCCCCTGCTCTTATGGACATCATGCCACATTATATAATGAAGCCAAAGTAGGCCTCAAACCAGAGTCGACAGACCCAGAGTAACTCGTACAGAGCCCAAGGTGCTGAGCATGCAGAACAGCCCTGGCTGAAGCCCTTGCAGCCAAGGTTGTGATGTTGCACTTCACATTCCGTGCTCTCCAAGCCAAGGTGACACCTGACACTGCTGCAGCCATCCTGAGCAAAATACAAATCAAATCCCCATAATTCTGCCTCAGCCGTGGTCTCTCAACACGTGACCAGGCCGAACTGATCCAACGCCAGCCCCCGAAGACTGAAGAAGTCCTGGTGTCCCACAGCTGGGACACAGCTCGCAACAAAGTTGTACCAACTCAGACACCGGGGGTGATGGAAAAGGAGCGCTATAATGGCAGTAGCAGGAGCTGTCCATTGTCATCCACTGACACATAGTCACACATTATTGCTAACAGCAGGTACATCGCGGGCTGTGAACGACGATGGTCCCAGGCTTGGGGGCTCGCTGATGGACCAATCAGGGCACGTGGGCTAAACATGGGCTAAACACTGACGATATCACCATACAACCAATCACTGACTCTTTCCATGTCACCTTTTAGAAGTAACAACTGTTAGGGACGAACCAAGCGTACCACCTGACCTCTACTCTACCAATAAAACTTTTCACTATATGGCCCTATGCTGAACCTACCACTCAGGGAACCAACCCGGAGTGGTGGTAGGTTCAGGGATGGGCTTTCGCAGATGACGCACATTGTTACATCACTCAGGTAGAAAATGGGCCTGCGAGCCCGATTGCGCTGAGAAGTTGTCTGAACCCTACGCTCCATGTACCTGTCCCTGTCTGTTTTCTTATAATAAAACATCAGTAACTATTGTTCTTGTGTGGGCCTCCTACTTCTTTGGAAACGGAAGGAGTTAGGGCCTTCCGAGAGCTGGAGGTCTGTGGACCCCGAGTACAGCTCTGCCGACCACCAGAAATTACCCTAACAAGGGCTTAGTTGCCCACCTGATGTTAAGTAACCAATCACATAGGTGGGACGGCAAACCTGTGGATAATGATGGGCGCTGGCGGGATTCGATAATCCAAGAATTAGCTGATATGCTTATAGTTTAGGTTCATCATCAGGTCAGAAGAGTCATGTCAGTGTTTGTAAATTGTTGCTTTATTATTGTTTTCAACAAAACACCAGAACAATTGGAAAACATTAACGTGGCCAATGATGCCTGTTTTTCAATATAGGTGAGTGCACACAGCCGACGCGCGTTTCGACCTAAGTCTTTTTCAGGGCTAATTGGGTAGAATGAGGCTCTGGATAGAGCTGATGGCTTGTCCTCCCGGATCAGAGTGCCAGTGTGGCTGGATGGCCAGTTCTAGTGCCGATTCGGCGGAATGGAACCAAGGAGTCCGTGTCACTTACCATTGGCCACGTTAATGTTTTCTGGTGTTTTGTTGAAAACAATAATAAAGCAACAATTTACAAACACCGACATGACTCTTCTGACCTGATGATGAACCTAAACTATAAGCATATGAGATCATTCTTGGATTATCGAATCCCGCCAGCGCCCAACATTATCCACAGGTTTGCCGTCCCACCTATTCTTTCAGCCAATTGGGAACCTCAGAGTTGGTCCCCAGACAAACCAGGAGCCAGGCTGCAGGCTAACACACCATTGTTCATAAACAAGGTGCGCAGTGGACAGGGAGATGTTCACTCAGAGCCAATAACCCATGCGTATACGTTTTTGTAGTTTGCCACATAGGATGACGTTGGTAATGCTGAGGGTCAACGCACTGATGACACATTTTGCTTGTAAAAGTACAGTTTTTTCTTAAATGCATTGAGTTTGAAGATCAAACGTTTGCGTTGATGTTCGTTATGCTCCCTGTTTTAGATAATTGACATTAAAACAGTCTTCCTTTTTGTCAACTTCCTGAGTCGGCTCTATTATTTGATGTATGAGTAAGATCTGCATCCCCATCCATCTCAAAGGTAATTGCTGCGCATCAGAGGGGCTGGACTATCCAGTTCACCATGTTAAAGGCAAAAATGCAAATACATTTCTAAAAATACTTGTGCTAAAGTGCTAAATGAACTTTGAATTAATATTGAGTACATAGAATACACTTCTTTGTGAGTTGAATATATTAACTTTGTCTCAGTGGTCTGTGAGTTAAGAAAGGTCATATTAGCCCACATTATGAAAAGGACAGTAGAAATTCCACCAGTGCCAATTGTTACCCCACATGCAGGTGCCGTTCATTCTCTGCCTCATATCTCTTTTCATTTATTCTCCTCTTTCATCAGTGTATATTCCTACGTGTTGTGGTGAGTTAGAGTTATTTACCATTCACTACTAGGGGAGAAGACCCAGGGCACAGGATTTGTCTGGTAACAGCTGATGATGGAGCAGATGTGCTATTCACTGATTCTTGTGAAAAATGGGAGACTGCTACCTACACCGAGGTAGTACACCCGCTGGCTGCTATTCAACAGAAATTCTAGCAGGAAGAATCCAGAGAGCACAGTATTGTGAAAGAGGTGGCTTCGACTGCAGGGTTACACCACAGGTGCCTAGAGAAAGGGTGAAAGCCCGATGGCTCAGCCCTTCTAAGAGAAGCATAAGAAGGAGCGGCCTCTGGCAGGAGGCTGATAATATCATCTGCCTGATAGGGGGGGCGGGTTTTCACTCAAACAGCCAATCTGGAGTGGCAGAGGTAAAGAAGCTACCAATATAAAACCCAAGGTAGGGGAAGGAAGAAAATCCCCTTATGCATATGAGAGAGAGGGGGAATAGGCGTGGGAGAGAGGGGGTGCGCGAGAGAAAGAAGGACAGAAGAGGAGACAGTGAAAGAGAAAGACAAAGAGAGAGGTAAAGAGAGAGAGGTAACGAGAGAGGGGGAAAGATTGAGAGAAAGAGTAATTTTTCCACCTGGAGCCTGCCTAAGGACTAAAGTCATCCTAGGTGTTCTTTGACATATCTGAGAAGGACCGATGGCCCTGGGGTTGGACGAAAAAGCAACCACAACACCAAGTCAAAGACACAGCAAGGTCTGGCCTATGAGAAAGTGAGTATGAAGAAAAGCTAAGACATTGTGGAGTGTTCCGAAAAGCCAGGAAGGAGACTGCCCAGGGGAGAATCTGCACGTATTTTGTTTATAGAATAGCAATGGCATTGACAGATTAGGATTTATGTTGGCTAAGAATTTAGAACATTCATTTTTGAGGGCAAGGTTAGCCAAGTGGCTAAAATGGCTTCTGGTGAATAGGGGTATTCATTCATGATGATGTCATAACTGGTGTGAGAAGGATTGTTTAAGACTTCTCTGTTTTGGCCTCAGTAGTCCACACACTGGGACCCATCTAGAAAGCCACACCTGGTGTTTTTCCACCACCTGGCAGGTTTATCTATTATTAGAGCATGCCATTGACCGACCCTCTAGAAGTGTTTTTTCACCCCTAAACCCTAAATGTGAGATTTGTTTACAAACTAAAATACCCTGATTACACTGGTAATATCTCTTCTCAATTTTCAACACCCTTGCACTGAAGAAGCACATTTTTTCTTGTGTGCTGGTTCACAATTGTTGGGCAGTGTCACCTATATTTATCGCTCACAAAAGTCACATTAACACCCCAAAAGGATTAATATGTATGCAGAACCGAGGGTAGTGTGAGAAATAAACTAGACAAGACTGCTGGAAAAAAAAGCATATTTAGAAAAAAACATGTTGCTGATGATAGTGCTCTTGGTTTTTTTCAATCGGATTTGAATAAAAAAATCGAAAAATGAGCTGTACTTTTTGTCACATTAAATGAGAGAAAACAAAGTCCCTAAGCTATATTTTTGTGTAACGCATGACAGCGTTGTTTAACTCAAGAATTAATCTGCTTTTCTAAGGCTTCTGAACAAGGTGTTTTCAACCATGCATAATCCTCTTATTATAGCTAAACATTGCATTACCGTTGACAATTCTTTGTATGCATCCACACAATGCTAGGGGAGGAGTACATTTGGTGGAAAGTTTTCATTTGCAGTAAATTATTTTCTGGACAAAGATATGTTGTTCTCTCTATCCCCAAATTTCTCTAGCACATCTAATAATACAGTGTGAATATGTAAACAGCCACAAGGCTCGCTTTATTTTTTTGCAAATATAGTTAAACTATTTGTATGAATTTCACCGTTTGAGTTATTTGTGTTGCTAGGGATAATGGAAATAGCTGTTTTCCTGTATGCAGCATGATCTGTGGAAAACTAGACATTGCACTTGAAGACTTGTAAACACTATTATCTTTGTTACAAGGTAACGGGTGTGTGGCCAGATCGACAATGTTATTGCGAGTATTTCACACTTCCACATCTCAATTAAAGTGTTATCATACGAATTCATGTGTAGCATCAACTGTCCATTTTAGGACATCCTTAGTTCTCCCCTTCCTACATTTCTCATCCACAGCTATTAGTTCTAGTACACAGTCATCCCCATCTACATTTCTCATCAACAGCCATTAGTCCATATTCAACAGTCCTAATGTTCACTTATCAGACTTAGTGCTCAGTCATTGTTATTGGTGCTCAGACACCATTCTTGGTGCTCCGTCAACATTCTTGCTGCTCAGTCATCATTCTTGCCGCTCAGTCTGCATTCTTGGTGTTCAGCCATCATTCTTGGTACTCAGTCATCATTCTCAGTTGTGAGGCAGGCATGCTATTTAGAGAAGGGATGGGATAATACCTAACTGGCCCTAACTCTAAGGTGAGAGCAGTCTCAACAATAAAGAAAATAAAAGGAAGCCCAAGTCTGTCAGGCAAAAAACAAAGGTGCTGTCTGACTCAAACCTATGCTTGCCTCACTTCTCTAGAATGACAATGTGCTGGAAAAACTCAAATAGTGTTCCAAGTAAAACAGGATGGCACTGGAGCTTTTCAGCAACTCCCCTCCCCAAGTTCAAGACACTGAGGTTCACCACAGTTCAAATAAGTTATCAAAATCCCAAGAAAAGTTCACAATATCTTCTTACAACGTAGGGAGGCTTCTCGGGACTCAAAGCCCCTTCGGTTCAGACTCCTTCACTGGGCCTCTCAGGCTTCCTTAGCCCAAGCCTAGACCCTGTTGGTTTCACAAAGTTCAGTTTCAAACTTCAAAGTATTCAAATCTTCACACTTAAAGTTCAGCTTTTCAAAGTACGAATCCTTTAGGGGTTCCCTTCACCATATTTCACAAAGCTTTCTTCACACGTTTGGTGGGGTCTCCATGGGTCATGGCGCAGTTGTCAGACCGCAGGGTCCAACCACTACAGGTCGCGCAACCCGGGACCCAGGGCTTCGCTTCAACCCTCTCTTTGGCAATATCAACTTTATCTTCTTGTTCAGCTTTCAAATTAATACTTCTATACTTTAGTTTTCCTTCAAATATCTCTTCGTGGGGATTTCACTCACTTTTCCTTTCTGGCGTGGCTCCCCTACTGATGCTCTCTATTTTGTTTGCTTTTCAGTTCACGCACAGCTGCCCTTTACTTTAGGAGCTTCCTACACTTTCCTTTATTCAAACAGAAGCTTTTTCGAGAGCGGGTAATCAAACATGCGACCACTCTGTTACTTAGTATCTCCTCATTATTATGCTTTCTCTTCTTATCAGTTTCATGATAGCTGCTTCACAAAGTTCAATAGGTGCGTTCCTCTTCCTACGCACAAGCTTGCAACTTTGTATTCACTCGCGTGTTCACAAACCAGGTTTCCTTGACATACAGAATCATCGGTTGTGATTTGCTTTGACGGTTCTTCGCTGTGAGGTAAGGGTCTCACCACCTGCCCCTCAGGAACTTCCGGGCTGGCTCGTTAGCCCCGGGCAGTGAGCAATTAATTCTGTTTGCTTCAAAAGGGACCAGCATGCCTTCCAGCTTTCTCTCACTGATCTTCCAGGCTCCTTGGAGACACGGCTCTCTTGCCACACCGTTGACCTCTACTTCACCATGCAGACCTCCAGTGCCTCGGCGTACCGCTCTTCTGCTGCCAGTCCTGGCTGTCTCTGGCGCTCTTGTTCTCCTCCCAAATAGCTCAACTTTCTGTTTCAGATTGCTGTTTTTATACTTCCAGCAAGAGTTGATAGGTGACTGTGGTCAGCTTCAAGTGCCTGACCCCATTAACGGGACACATGTATTGAGAACATGGGAGTGCCTCAGCTTGCATCTTCCTCTTCCCAGAACTATAATAGGGTTTCCCATAGGAAGCATGCATGACTCCTAGCTCCCTCTTCTTCGTCTCAGTACTTGGATGATGTTGTGTGAACTTACACTAGTCCATGAAGGCTGAGGGGATGTCGGGTAGGGGAATGTCAGAGAAGGGGGCAATCATGTCTCACCCGCTGGTATTTACTCCCCAATCCCTGAGGACCCTCCACACAGTTGATCCTACCTTGTTACTCCATCCACAGGGTCGGGATCCAAAAAGCGATTACCCGCCCCATGACAACTGTGTAGAGGATCCCCGGGGAGTAGACAGGGAAAAACCCTTAGGTTTTTCACACAGTCCACAGTCATAGTCACAGTCATCAGTCCTACTCATCATCAGTCATACCTATTCATTGGTCATTGGTTCCACTCAGTCCTCAGCCATTATTCCCAGTTCTTATTAATAATTCCCAGTCTTCAGTTATCAATCTGTAATGAGATCAATATATGTAATTTAAACTTACTTTTATTTATTTATTTGATCAGGGTATTTGACTTAAATTAAGTCTTTCACCTCTATATAAAATTATCAATAAGAGATGAAAAGAAAAGAGATACAAATGATCTCCACACACAAATAATACGTACTGTGTTAGTTGGTTCTTCTATGCCAAAGAAATTGCACTGTTTGTATCGTCCCATCTACCACCCCACCCTGCCTGACAATCAGGGACAAGAAACAGGATGTTTTAATCTGAATATTTTTGTTGCATTTAAGAGAATAAATCGATGAGTTAAAGGCTGTCCTCTAACTAGCAATGCAGGGGAAGTCACCCACAAGATTACAAATGAATAAAAACAGATGGTATTCAGAAAGGAAATTAAACCGTCTGTTAAAAATATAATATACAACTTACTTTGCATCATCACATCACCGGGAAAACTTTAAAGTGTAGTTAAGTTGAACAGATTTATTGCAACAAAACCCTTAAAATTCAGCAAATGTGGGAAGTCATGAACGGCTTAACTCAGCACGCTCCCGTTGATGTCCCTCATAATGCCAATTGCATTTCATTGTGAATCCCTTCCCTTATAATATTTATGTGCTCATAGGCTATGCAACAGGAATGTGCAGTTAAAATGGTCATGACTTCACACATCTGCTGAATTTCAAGGGTTTTGTTGCAATAAATCTGATCAACTTAATACTTAATAACACTTTCACTAAAGTGTTTTGGGTGAATTTCAGGTGTTTTGTTCTGCCATATTTTTTTTACGTGACACTGGCCATAGCCTTCGGCTGTGTCCACTGTACATGCTGCCCCAAAATGTTTATTTTACGCCCACTAGATGGCAACAGCCTTTGCCCATGGCAACTATACATGTCTTTTGTGCCCACTAGCCAGGCCATCCCAACACTATCGGGCCACTATCCATGGCCTTTGGCCATGGTCAGCGGCCACGGCCATTGGTCATGTCCACTGCACATGTTTCCCCTCTCTTTTGGGCTCACTATATAGGCTATTCGGCCCCACTTTATAATTTAAAACACTATGGGCCATTAGCTATCGCCATCGGCCATCAAAGCAATGTGAATGATTATGTGTCTGTATTGTAACTTGTGTGTATGACTATGAGAATATGCTCCTCGTGCTGCAACACTTGTTGCAGTCTGTGTCTGGCTTGCTGGGATCGGCTCCTCTTTCCCACCACAGATGACTGTCCATTGTCTTGTTTGGCTGTAACACGTGTTTAGAGACATCAAATTTGGGCTCTTCAGCTCACATTTACAATGATTTATTCAGTTTATCTGCAGCTGGTCCCCTTGTCGTCTGGCGATTGGAATGTGTCCTCGTATCTCTGACCTTGCTGTGCGCTTGTCTTGCACATCTTGCTCACTTTGCAGCCTGAATTAGCTTCTCCACATCCCATGCTCTGTGGCTTGAGACCTGCTGGAATTTGCCTAAACCCTTATAATGCAGTTTCTACATTGTCCATAGTATGCTAAGTTCCCTATAGTTTAGATGTATGTGGTTTGATCAGGCTCCATATATACTCCTGTATGTCCATGCGGCTATTGGCTTTAAATATCAGCAAGCTTGCTCAGGATCTGTTGTGCCTTGTGGTTCTGCATTGGGCTAATGAAAAAATAGATAAAAGCAATGCCAGTATGTATCTGTCCTCTAGCTATAGAACTGTGCACTTATGTTCTTCATGTATAAGAGTGTGTGTTTTTGTGATGCAGTAAAGGACTGCAAGTGTGCTTCAAGTCTAATGCTGCTATGTTGTGGTGTCACTAGTGATGTCAGCATTGTGGCTAGTTGGTGCTTTGGTTGAGGCTATCCATATAGGTGTCTCGGTCCGTGATATCCGGATCTTCTCCCATGCATGTAAAGATTTGCATTGTATTGGGTCTGTCCGGCTGCTGAGAGGATACCTTTCAGTGTACTTATCAATCATTGGTGCACTCGGGATCTGTCCAACATAAGATGAATGTCGGTGAGCCTTTCTGGCTCTTCGTCCTGACATGAACTTGGGTGTACGGATGGGTGGTTTTGGGACCCTCTCTTCAACTTTCTTTTAAAAAAAACATATGGCTAATTTGTGCATACCAGTCTAGAGTAAGACGAATTGTGTAGGGATGAACTGGCTTATCCTCTGGCTGACCATTAAGCTGTGTACCTCACAACTCTTCTTGCTTGATGGGTACATCCCATACAAAGGGTGAGTTTTTCCCAAACATAGAAAAACAAATCTAACAATACTCTTAGCTGCACTCTACATTTGGACATCCCTCTGCTGTAGAAGGATTCTTCTAGCACCTCCCTTTTCTAGTAATCTTTGGCTACCGAAATAAGCTTTGGAGTCCAGGAGTTGCCAGCTCGTTATCTTAAAGAGTGTATAATGAACCCACATCCTGTGAGTTTGCCCAGGGAGAAGCAAGAGGAAGATTGAATCTGTAGCCCACAAATGATTAGTGTCAAAATGTTTGAATGGTTGCAACCTCAGGGTTGGGGTCTGCAGGTCTTTCTCAAACCCCAATCACTCATATATTTGGAGTGTCTTCTCCAATTATTTTAAGTGCTAAAACAATGCCTGGCAGGATGATGTGGAGTATAACCCTGCTATATGTGCAGAATCCCCAAGGAGCTTGGTGAGAAACCACTCTTGGCGGTGCCAGAGCTCTAGAACTGCTAACCTACTATTTGTCATTTCCCAATACCTACACTTCACACACATTGTCTCCTTGCCTGGTCTCATTTCATTGGGACCCTCCTACATTACCTGTGTCACAAAAGTGATTTCCCCTCTAGCCTAGAAGGTTCACATTACACCCCAGTCTCACCAAGCAGTTACCATAGCCATCTGCTACCATAAAATAAAAAAAAGACCAGTCTACAGCCCAGTCCAATTTCATTTGATCTCCTTAAGATGGTATATACACAACAGACCATGACCAGACAGGAATTATGGGTTTGATAGCTCACACTCACTCTGAGGTAAAGGTTGTATCGTTATTTGGGTTCTACACCAAACTCTGATTCTTTGATTTTGACCCAAACTTTGGCCCCTGGTTCCTTGTGGATGATGTGAACAATTTTGCTGTCGAGTTCCAGGATTCCTCTATCCATACTGCAGGATTAATTACTTTATATCACATCTTTAACTACAATGTTAACCATTGTTACAAGGTCAGGGTCAATACCCAGTCTGGTGGAACACTGACCCCTCCCAACCGTGGGGAGAGGGAGATGGGAGTGACCAGTGCCTGTTACACCCTCACATGCCATGTATTCTACCAATGGCACCAGCCCTCTCACAAAATGGCACCCAGCACCGTTTCTGGACAGTGATCTCTCGTTTACATTTTAGGACAACTCCTCCTAGTAGGCCTCTGGGACCAACCAAGAACACCCAAACCGGAACCAGGACAATGGAATTGAGAACAGACAGGGGGGAAAGGACTGGGAATGTCCTTTACAGACAGAAATGAGATACCCAACATTCGGCCCGCAAACTCCAGATGTATCCGATGCAAATGGTGGGGCAACAGGAAAAAAGCATTCAGTGAAAAGAGATTGCAGGGAAACAAGAGACACTGAAATCCTCTTCAAACAGTCTTTGGTATCAAACTCACCAGCACAGAAGGAACACCACAGGAAAAATGAAATTTCTGACCCACAGCAAGCAGAGAGACTCAGATTATGAAAATAAAACCATGCTGAAAAATGGGCAGGAGCTTAGAGGTGTTTCCAAAGCTTTTCACATGTGTGACCCGGCCTTTGGGGAAAGGTCAGCAACAGATTGCCAATTAGAGTCTAGTAAGTGCTAGAGCCAATTTAAGGCAAGGGGGCGGTTAAAGGCAGGTAACACACAGTACATAAGGAGAGTAAATGAAGGCCAGAGCGTGGTTGCAGGGATACAGTCAAGAGGTGTAGAGGTGGACTGAGAGATCAGGCAGAGGACAGACAGAGAAGAGTGCTGAAGCATTGTTTATGGGAAAGTGAGCAGAGAACCATATCCATGCGAGAGTGAGCAGGGCACTATGACCCTTGAAGAGTGTGCAGGGCACCTCATCCCTGGGAATTCTAGTGAGAATGGATGAAAGTAGTAGATCTAAGAGGGGTGTAGTGAGACATGTGTGGAGAAGAGAATGGTGCAGTGAAAAGCAAGGAAACAGTAGGAGAACAGTGAGAGGAGAAGGAGAGAGAGTGTGTAGGAAGACTGGGGAGACAGAAGAGGAGAGACAGAGGGAGAGAGATAGGAGGATGGGAATTGGAGAGTAGAGGAAGGGAGAGGAGACACAGGGTGAGAAAGAAGGGAAGGGGAAGACTAGGGACGGGGCAGAGATGGGGTGGGAGCAAGTGGGGAAGAGTCTATAAGGAGCAGGTATCTATTTTGGCAGAACTATCTTTTAACTTTCCCTTTGAGACCTAAGTGAGACTTTTGAGAAGTTGGAGTACCCTTGGAAGTCCCAGAGAGAGTAAGATAGATAAGGCTGCAACCTTTAGCCCTCACCTTAGTCAGGTTACCAATCACTAGCCAAACTAACCTGGGGCTAGGTACACAAGGATTAGAGAGGTGGGAGCTTATGGGAGATGAGAGAGGAAGTGGCATCATTGTGCCCAAATCTAAGGCAATCCACTGCAGATAGGATAGTTGTATTATCTGGTGAATAGAACCCTTGAACCCTCTTTGGAACTTATTAAGGCCAATCTCTAACAACAAGCTCAGTAGCAGGGCCATCTTCCACATGCATAGTGAGTCACCACTTTGCTTTTTGTCAGAAAACCTGGATAGCCCAAAATCATTTTGGAAGTTTCTCTTAATTATCCCTTGGACCCTTATCAATCCCGTGATTCTCTATAACTACTGGGGCTACCGTAAACATTGTGTTTAAGTACCCTTGGATGCTTGTAGCAGGGGTGCATGTTCAACCAGATAGCAATGCTTTCATCGGTTCATACTAAATATAATCCCCTTTAAAAGATGACATACCTCTGTGTGGGTTATCACCTAATGTCATGAAGTTTGTGAACACAATTTCACAGAAAAAAAGAACGTGTGAAAGATTGCCCTGGGATTTATTGTTATAAGGACACTCAAATGATGATCATTTGTGTCTGTACAACAGCACAGTGGGAATATGTAGGCAATGGGAGTGTAAACTGATTAGTACACTCCTCTTACGCTGACTCAAGAACCAGTGTACAAAATTAGCTTTTAGCACATGACATCAATGCACAACATAATGGGAGACTGTGTTCTTTCTTAAAAACATACTATGGTGCGGATTTGTCCTCTGTTCCATGTATCTCATTGGAACCAAGATTACATCCTTTTTGTGTGTATTAGATAAGGTGCTAAATAAATCCAGGAGGCTAAGAGAGTAATATTCCTTTTTCAATTGATTATGCCAAAGAATCTTTGTACAAATATCAGAAACCAATCATTCTTTTATCATATTGTGTGTTCGGTGTGACTTTGGATTAGACCATAGTCTAAACCAAAGTAGTAATGGTTTAAAACTAATCCGATCACTACTATAATCCAAACTGGTTTCCTGATGTAATAGATATGTTGGGGCACTTTTTGCAACTCCAAAGAGATATATTAGGAAGTGATTTTCTTTGATTTGTATGATGGCACAGGGGAAAACCCCTGCACTTCAGACCCATACACAGTACTTGTGATAGACCTGGCCTGTTTGAAAATCCTCCAGACGGTGTCAATTCTCCCAAGAGGGGAGCCTGTTTCCATGAGCATAGGGAGATGCAGCCGCTAACCAATAATCCCTCGAGGGGTGGTAACATGCAGGACCTCCTCATGGGGAGGAACTCCCCTCCTGGTGATAAGTCGAGGACATGAACCCTTTATCTCCCGACTCCACAGGGTAATAAGAACGCCCAAACCTTCTCTACCTAGGCTACAGTCTGAAACCATGCAATATTTTAAATTGTCAGACAATCTCGCTGTAATGAGTACAGGGACGAAGCACGTTACAATCGAGTAGGAAGACTGCTCGACCAGCTGTTGTCAATCGAACTGACGTTACCCTGGGGCAGTCCCCGCCATTTAAACTGAACAGCAAAGAAGGACTTTGTTCTGTTCTAAATCCAAAAGGAGAACCCAGCAAGCGAGAAAATCGTCGAGAAGCCTGCGAGGATGAACCTGAGTTTCAGGAGACTGCAACAAGGCAGCTCTCCAGTGTAGCAGAGGCAAGCAGCGAACACCCGGATTGCATCTTGTGAGTCAGCTGGAAGCTGGCGCACCCAAAGTAGAGACATTTAGAGGTGGTAGCATGACCTGTCTTAGGTGGACCTTCCGGTCCAAGACCTGCGCCGAGACCACCTCCTCTGGCCTACCGCAGAGCATGGGAGGAAGTTTGGGGAGCACGAGAAACTGTGGCAGTGGCATAACCTGTAATGGGTGGACTGCTTGGTCCAGAACTTGTGCCAAGTCTGCCAGCTGTACCTGGCCGCGAAGACAAGCAAGCCTGCCAAGAGAACAGAAGAAGATGGTGGAAGAACAAACACGGAACCCCTTGCTGAAACCAGTGAAGCATTCCCCGAAAGAAGGTAACAGGAATAAGAATAAGTCTGGGAGGGGGCTGGGAAATGTTCACACTATGAGTCAATGAATTGAAGAAGAAGAAAAAGTAGTCAAGCACGTTGTACGTCAATTGCATGGCTAGTTCCACAAGAAAATGGTACTAGAGAATCAGAGAGGCTGCATGGAACATCTTCATCTATCCAGTAGGGACACGTTGAACAAGAAAAAAAAAATAGAAAGCGGAAGAAGCACTTGGAAGGAGCTACAAGAATTGCTATAGAAGGCAAAGATCAGATAGCCGGAAAGAGTCATACAAGGAACTGGGGAGCACACTGGGAGAAGGGAGTCATTCTCCTGGCCCACCTGGAAATCGTGGAACTTTGTTTCTTTTGAACTTGGGAACATTTCCCTTTGTAAACCTTGGAAAGTTTCCTGAGCTTGAGAAGAGTGCATCGTGAGGGACTCGCAACCAGGTAAAGGGAGTCATTCTCCTGGGTTTTAGAAATAACTCTTTCTTAGATTATGTTTTTTGTTTGAGTTGTAGGCATAGAATAGGAGTTTGGACTAGGACAGTGTATATTTGATTTGGACTACAGGGACTTCCTGACTGCCTGCGGTTTTAGATTGTTTGATAACCCACCTCTAATTAAGGATAGATAGGTTTGTTCACTAAAACAATAAAAGTTGATATGCAACCGCTTGGTTAGATTCTTCATTCCATCCCGCCACACCTGATAGAAAGTGCAGAATCAAAGGTTAAGCCACTCATATCTCACCAAAGTTATAAATTGCACCATTTGCCTGGGCAAATTTAGGAGCTGAACTGTTAATATGATCACGCAAGTTATGCACACTATTAAACACTATCCCCAAATAAGTACATTTTGAAACCTACTTTCATTTCTGTCCAGATGCAGAAATACACGTCAGATTGCCACAAGGCTTTCCCACACACATAAGGTGAGATTTGTCAGCATTCAGGATCAATTATCTCAAATCCATGTAACTTATATAACCAGCAATGAGCCTTTGGGGAACGGACCGATAGAACAGCATCATCTGCATAGGATTGGACACGTGTTTTTATCTGCAATTGTAGGCATGTCTTTTGTTAATTAATTTAGCTCTAATGAAAGTGTGCTAATATAGAGATTAAATAACAACAGGGCCAACAGAAACCCTTGCCTGACTCCATGGGACAAAGAAAGGTGATGTGGATGTGGCCTTGCCTGTGCTATCTAATCTCACACCACAGCGGTGAGGTTGTGCACAGAAATGGACAGATTTAAAAGTGGCCAGGGCATGCCAAGAGAATGCAATATGTGCCACAATGTTTTCCGGTTGACACTGTCAAATGCCAAGCTCAGGTCCATAAAATTCACTCAGGTAGACTGGGCATCCATGTCTCCGGACATACTTTCCAGTATCAATCTGAGGACCTGCTCGAATGTCCAAACTCCTATTCAAACCCATATTGCTCTTCTGAAAAAATGTTAATATTCTGTGCCGAGTCAGACATTTGGTTATAAACCACCATACCTAGCCATTTGGCTGAGGAATCAATGAGATTGGACGGTAGCATATATTTTTCTTGAAGTAGGTTATTATGATTGATTCTTTCCAGCTGGTGGGATTTCGGGTATTTACAGTTTTTGCAATAATGATTTTGGCAAATAATGACACCCAAATCAGACGATTAATCTTAAATACATTCAATCCAATTTATTTTGGACCAGTTGCTTTTCCTGTAGGAGAGGAGAACAAAGAGTGCCCTAGTTATCCAACCTTAAAATCCATCAGTGAATGATCTGATGGAACTGTTTCCCAAGGCAATGTGTTTATTTGGCCCGAATTCTCGGCTTGTACTAAGGGGTTGTAAATCTCGGAGAAATGATTGACCCAATCTTCAGCCAAAACAATTTTGGGCACAATATTCCAGAAATCAATTTTATTGTAATTTTTTGCTGCTGCTTCTAGCAGTTGCCAGATCTTGTATTTCCAGATATCTTTAGCTTGCTTCAATGTTACTGTATAAAGCTGTATCAACTTGGCCAGAGACTTGCTTTGTCTCTATTGGGCTCTTTTATACTTTTTGGTAGACAGGATTTCATTATTTTACAGATCAGAATACACCAAGTGGGATAAGTATTTTTATATCGACCGGGCCTGATGACAATGGTTAGGTGTTGCCATGCTTTTTCCATTATGATGTTGAAGGCTTGTAATTTGTGCCAAATCCGGGACTCTACTAGTAAGGCAGATTTCTAAGCAAGTCAAACAAGCACTTACCTCAAATTATACCCTGAGAGAACCTCTAAAATGGGCAAATGTGGATATGGATACAATTTGTAGAAAACCAGTAACAGGTTCACCCAAAAGATTTCTGAAACTTTTGTTCACAGATAATATTAATGGATCATGATCACTCCCAGGATGCTGTACAATGCGTAGGTCATACAGATTGTGCCAATCTTGGGCATGCAATAAAAAATAATCAATTGTTCCCAGCAACTTTCAAAACTTCTCATGTAAAACCCTTATTTTTTTTTTTATTAGTTGTTTTGGTCGTGAATCAAATCGAGACTTTCAACTTTAAGAAACATACCACATATACAAGAATTTACAACAATTTACAAATAAAATACGGAATGAATAAAATGATTAAATCTCTGCATATAAAAGAATAAAAAGACATCACTCATTTAAAGATTTCAACAGTAGACATCACAGATTACAGTATACAAAATAATCAACATCTTGGCACTGCATACATCGGGACTTTTAGCTCATGCAAATAATTAACCACTGCATATCTTACTGCCTTTCTATTAGTATGGAATAATAAGTCCCATCGTTTTTTTGGGGTCAGGACCTGTTGGTCCAAAAAAAAAAGGCTTAAAGTGAACACAGCGGATTGATAATAATTCATGACATTCTGTACACAAGTGCTGAAGGGTTTCTACTTGTTGTTCACAGAATCGGCAGGGTAAATGGATGTTAACATTGCCCCGTCGATTCAATACATCATTGGTCAACCACAGATTTAACCTAAATCTCATAAAGCCATTCCAGTGGCTAGAGCTGGGGGACCTCATCATATAGTCAGCCACTGTATTATAACGCTTTAATGCAAATGGGAAAGCCTCAACATTTTTATAGGTGACACAGGCAAGGCGTGTATAGATCCAGTCAGCTTCCCAGACTTTTGATCTTGCTTTGTCTGGATTTTCTAATAGTAGAATTGGATCTATCTGGGCTTTTTCTAAAATCGATTGGATTTTTTGACGTCAAGCTTTCGGGAAAGTATCCATGGAACTTAATAGATATATGGATATGATGTTGGTGATCCCTGTTGTGGCTTGATTTAGGAGGCATTTGTGATAAGGCACATAAATTCCATTTATAGATTGCATATAGGGAAATCAGACCCAACTATCTTACAGGTGGCAGGGGTTGAGAGATGTAAAACTTGCCTCCAGAAGCGACCTTTCCTGATGGCCCAGTAAGTGTATGACATAACATATCGGGTCTCAGCGCCATACAAAATAACAGGCACCACTTTTTGTTTAAAGTAAGTAAGGATCGGTAGAAGAGAGAATTGCAGTATCTCGCTTTGATGATCTTGGCTTGCGAGATACACATTTGAAGTTTATGAAGCCCTTGTTTGTTGTACTGATCAAAGGCACATAGGTTGGAAATGACCAAACCTAAGTATACATAGACATTAGTAACAGTGATCTTACTACTTTGAAGAGGCCAATGAAGCTGTGCTCAACTTTGTTTCCTAGTGCCAAATTGGACGACGTTTGTCTTGGCAATGTTAATTGTTATGCCATTTGCTTTGGTATAAGTATCCAGAGCACCTAATAACTAACGCAAGCCTTTAGGGGTATGCGACAATAAGACCATGTCGTCAGCGTACAGAAGCCATTGAATCTGAACTCCAACAATTCTCGGAGAGTCAGATATCAATTTACTGAAACTTCGATGGATGTTGGAAACAAAGAAGTTAAACAGGGCTGAGGCTAGTAAACTGCTTTGTTTCAGGCCTCTGTCGGTTACAATGGGAGGAGTTAATAAACCACCGTTAGTAAGTCTAACCTGGATTGAGGAATTGGTGTGTAACTGGATTATCCATTTCAAAATATGCCATGGACAGTTAACATCAGCCAGTTTCTTATATAGAAGTTCTCTTGGCACCGCATCAAACGCCATTTGAAAATCAATGAAGGCGAGATACAGGGGCCGTTTTCTTTGATAGGCTCTCTGTATAAGGCTTGATAGAGTAATGATGTTTACAGCAGTACCTATGTCTAGCAGAAAACCTGTTTGGAAAGGATCTCGCAGATTACTGTCCTGTAACTAGGCGTTACATTTTTTTAAAAGTAGTCTGGCGAATAATTTACCCGGACAGTCCAACAGTGCTATTGGCCTATATGATCTAGGATTCTCGCGATTGCCTTTCTTAAATATCGGGAGATTAATGGATTTTTTCATTGTCTCGGGAATAAAGCCAGATATCAACACATGATTGAAAATACGATAAAGAATGCCTGCCCATTCATCGATATGCATTCTTAGCATTGCATTATGCAGCCCATCTGGGCCTTCTGCACGGGAAGAGCTCAGTTTCGTGATGCAATGTTTAATGTCATCAATATCAAACGTGAATTTCCGTGATGCTGTGATTAAATGGAGATCTAATTGCATGTCAGAGAAGGGAGAGCGATATCATTTCTGAAAATACATCGGCCATGTTTCAGAGGAAATCGAGTTTATTTGGGCTACATGTTGCGGAATGTCAGTTGTACGATTAAGCAGTGCCCAGATACCAGCTGTAGATTTTGATACCAATTGTTTGAGCATAGAAAACCCTTACTTTAATATCCCACCCTCAAACCCCTCCTCCCATCTAACTCCCGCCCAATCTCCAACAAACGCTTAATTGCTAAACCCTTAGATCGCACAGCATACTCCCATATCTGCTTCTTCACAGAATCCCACGGCCTCCTCGACCCTGCCCAATCTGGCTTCAGAACGCTCCATGCAACCAAATCCTTCCTTGTCTCCATCTGGGATGACTCGAAAAGAACAGCAGGCTCAGAACGATGTACTGCCTCCTCATCCTCCTCCACCTCTCGGCAGCATTTGACACAATCAACCATGTCACCCTCACAGACAGACTCCACTCTCTAGGAGTCAGGGACTCTGCTTTAAGATGGATCTCCTCTTTCCTATCTAACTGCTCACAAATCGCCATCCTCCCTCCCTTCTCCTCTCCACAACCCTGTCTCCCAGGGGGTGCCTCAGGGAGCTTTCCTCTTCACCCTTCTCTTCAACCTCTATCTAAGCCCCCTTGATGTGTTCATCTGCCCCCACAATCTTACCTGCTACAACAACATTCGGATCATTTTCAAGATTCCCAATTCCCATCTTCTCCCCAACCAGACCTCACCTCCCGCCGCAGGGATATCAACCAGTGGATGATGGCCAACCACCTCCTCCTCAATCCTAGCAAAACCAAAATCCGGATTTGTGGCAAAACACCAATTGGCCCCCAATCCAACCCCTAGTCGCCGCCCCCTGCATCACCCACCGAAGTAAAAAACCTGGGATGTACCCTCAACTCGAACCTTCCACTCACACTCCAAATCAACACTGTCTCCAGATCTTGCCACTTTCACCTCCACATTCTCAGGCGAATCTTCCCCTATCTCTCCTACCCTCACAGAATCTCTGCAATCGTGGCTATAATCTTCTCTCAGCTCAATTACACCAACTCTTGTCTACCTAGGTGCCCCGGTCTTACAGCTCAGAAAGTTCTTATGGATCCAAAATTCCTCAGCAAGCCTCCTCCTTGCCCTCTCCCCAAGAGGACACATAACCCCCGCCCTCCGGGTTCTTCACTCGCTCCCAATTAGCAGACGGGCCACTTTAAAAGTCATGTGCATCACCCACCATGCCCTCCACAAGAAAGGCCCCGAATTCCTCCAAAACTAATTCTCTTGCTGCCAACTCAACAGAAACCTCAGATCTGGCTCTGCAAACCTCTTGGTGTCCCCCCCCTATCAATTTCACCAGACTAGGATGATCTGCCTTCTCTGTCCAATCACCCACAATCTGGAACTCGCTTTCAACCTCCTCCTCCTTGAGGACCGCCTTACCTTCAGGAAGGCCCTTAAAACTTGGCTCTTCCCTCCTGCAACCAGACTACCCCATTCCTTTCATGACTACTTGAAGATACCTAGGCTAGGATTCAGCACCTGCCTGCCCAGGTCAATTTTAGTTTGGGACTGGAGGACTCACGAGTTGCTTCAGTGACGTAACCAGGGCCTGTCCAAGCACTCACACTCTGGAACTTCCTCCCTTTCAACCCCACATTCTAGAGAACCTCCTTGGCTTCAGGAAGGCCCTTGCAACTTGGCATTTCCCTCCTGCAACCTGACTTCCCCCTCCAGTTCATTCCTACACAAAGATACCTAGGCCAGGACTCCATACCCGCCCACCCAGATCAATTCTGGTTCATGACTGGAGGACAGAGCAGCCTGCCTGAGCAGATGGTTAGGACCTGAGGCAAAGGGCAGCTCCTGGATCAGCACATCCCTGCCTGGTTCCTGAGTTGAGTCTCGCGAACAGAGAACACTCGTTCTTGCGGCTCTACAAGGATGCTTCTGCCTGGGCGACCAGTCCGGATGGGAAGGTTATAATGGACAGCTTGTCCCTTTTCTCTCATAGAGGCCCCATCCAGGCATCAAAACAAATCAACAGCAGTTTCCAGGTAAGACAACACCTTAACGGTCATTGTCAGTGGTAGCATGCAGCCAGGTGACCATTAAGGTATACGCACTGTGTTCTTTCAAGTCGATTGTCATAGGGCAACCAGTGTATTCACACTAGGTGATTGCGAAAAGCAGCCAGGCTTGAATCTAGGTGAATGGAGAATACAGCCAGTGTATTGATTCTAGGTGCCTGTGTAAAGTAGCCATCACTTTATTCCAGGTCATTTGCGGAATGCAGCCACTTTATTCATTTCAGGTGAACTTAAAATATAGCCATTGGACTGAACGTAGGTGACCGCAGACTAGTCGCTATGGAATCTAAGCTAACTGAGGAATCTAGCATGAATACTGAATCCAAGCAAATTGAAGAAGATTATCCAAGATTTGAATCTGTAAGAACCTGGAATGCAGTCAGATGTTGAATCGAGAAGTACGTTCATCGCACACATCTGCCATCATGTATCACTTGAAGACACTTTGCACAACACCTCTGCCATAAGAAAGCAGGTACCGTTCAGGACAAACATTTGATCAGTAACTGCACACAATTTCTTTCCCATACCGCTCTAGACTACTTATCACCACCCATCCACAAACCAGCTCGGCAGGGGAGGCTTGCAGGGACCTAGCCACCAGTCATAATATTGTACTGGCCAATATGCACACACGCATACTAGCACCTCCTCCAATTTCTTCTCCTACCTGGTCTCTGGTCCCCCCACAACCCCACCAAGGGCGTTCAACCTACAGCACCTTGTGACCATACTAATGGTGAAAGGTGCTATATAAATTATGAATTTCATTACATCTATGTCTAGCAGTCCTGAAAGTGAATTGACCTGGGGTGCCTGATAATTACCTCTGTTAACTGTACATATTGCTATTTTTAATAGTTTAAAAAGAAACAATTTGCCAGCCTTTGATGTTTTTCCATCTAGCATGCTGGGCCATGGAATGTTGAGAGGAACGTCTATTTCCTTCCACATACCTCCCCTACATTACAGTCACCCAGCCTTAAATTGAAGTCTCCCGCAACTATGAGCATTGGCCCAATGCTACATTTTGAAGGTTGCTGGATATTGTACTTGTCAAGGGCTTTTATTAATATCTCTGTATCCAGGCTCAGGGCTGACCTTTCCGAGGCATGTAGAAGTTGCCAGTGGTTTGCTAAGACCACCACTAATGTTCAAGCTCAATACCATATTAGGAACAGTTTCTGGGTTACAGATGACCCGTAATTTCATATTCAAATATGCAGCCAAACCACCTGTTTCTTCCACTGTTGCTTTTTAGGGCCGGAATGTGGGGGCCATACAAAAAAACATAATTGATTTAAAGTAAGCTCCCAAGTCTCCTGCAAGTGCAATATATTAACAGAACTACCAATTGGTGAAGAAAGGTCAGTTTACAGAACCCTAATGGTTTGTTCGACGACTGTTGCAGAAAACTGTTAATTTCTTTTATGACCATATACAGTTCACATGAAAATGTAAACAAATTGTGAGAAGTACATTGAGTCCACAAAAAATACACAACTTAAAAAATATAATTGATTTGAAGAGAGTCTCCATCACATTATTCGGTCTGAGTCCCAATGATAATTAAATACATCCAATAATCCTCTGGCTGATTGATTGTTGAGGGGCTTAGTCAGAACTATATTGGCAACCACTGTCACACTACCTACGCACCAAGATCTTAATTAATTTGGTTTTGTAGTAATGAATCCACTGAAAAATAATGTATAAGCTTTTTATTAAAAACTGTGACGAGAAATCCCAATATTTCTCATTGTTGTCCGAGCTCACAAATCTTAGATAAGGTTGGATATTTTCTTTGTTGGCCAACATACGAATACCACCTTTTCCCAACTCTGATAGATACAGAAGAGGGTGAATTATGACGGATCCATAGCCAGAGGGTTGCTAACTGCGAAAACATGCAGTAGGAACTCACGATTGTTAATTTATCTCAATTTCTGATGAGATCTGTGAACTGAAAAGGACTGGAGAAAGAACCATTTGTGAAAAGAACCTTTGACTCAAAATGTAGCATTTGATTTTTAAGAACGGCTGAATTTAACCTTTAAATATTTGGGTCTTAAAACATCCATTATGAAAGTGGAATTGTGTATCTGCCTTTAAACAATAAATACATTTACTTTGAAAATTCTTGGATCCAGACTCGCACAGCAGAACTATTTAGCAATTTTTGACCACACAATAAATGCTCCAATTGCGCATCACGGCCCCCCGAATGCCTTTCAGAAATATCCCTTAAAGGTTCAAGCTGCCTCGAACCTAAGAAACATCAGGATATTAATTATTGTTGCACAATCAAAATGCTGCAGACCCCTTTCTAATTACCTTTTGTTTTGTCTCGGTTAAACAGACATCTAATGTAATAGAAAAGAAACAGGTGACCAGAACGCGATGCAAATCTATAGAAAAATCATCATGCCGGAAACCCTTTCGATATTCAAATTGATAGCAGAAGAGCTTGCAACTGGCCATCTTAACATCTTAAAAAAATGGTGCCAAAAAAAAAGCAAAATTAGATGAAATAGCCTGTACAGAAGAAGAACTGATCGGAAACCCCCAGAGAATAAAACGAAAAATGGACCTCATGGATTGGATTAATACAGTTGACAAGGCCCAAGCAAACAAATTGACCGCGCATTTGCCCCCAACTTTGAATCAACTAAAGGTACCACTGCCATACTGTTCGAATTTTCCTGAAAAAAAAATAATGCGGACACTCTTGAGAGCTCGTCTATATTTAATGCCAACACGTGAAATTCTTAACATTAGACTACAGTCATCGTCTATAGAATTCAGATTATGTAAATCAGTAAAGGAACCAGAAAACCTGAAGCATCTGCTGCTACACTGCGATGCGCTGTGTCAAGAAAGAAGCACCTATTTTTCGCCTCTTGGGATGACGGCCTCAGTCTTAGACAAAGACATCTAGTGGAATAGACTAATGTCGGGCGAAAAGACAAAATGGTCTATTGTGACATCAAAGCTTCTGACAATTGCATTTGATAAAGTGAAGGAAAGTGCAACATAAAAGAGGGAAGAAAAAGAAAGAAACAAATAGAATAATCACGTTCCTTTTCTCTTCATCTTCATCACCTCCTCATCACCATCTCCTCTTTCATCGCGTATACTTCTAACTATATGAAGATTAATTCCCAAATTCACAATTCACAACACTCGTCTTTGTAAAAATCACAAGTTGATTATATGCAATACATTTTTTTTTTAAAAAGAAACAGAAAATGAAGTTCGACAATTCACTTTCATACAACATAAAACAAACTATAAACTCAGCATTTAAAAACTGATGACAGACCAGGAGGTTGATGTAGGATGACTAATAATATACACCATTCATCCAGCCATGAACTCACTTAGCAAACTAAGGCATGCTGTGAATTGTGATCTTGGTTTACTTTCAGAGGTAGGTACGTGCCCGTATGCTTTTCAATGACTTTCATTAGATAACTATATGATCATGTCTTTCCAGGTTTCTCCTTTATCGGATTCATAAATATTGAGGCTGGCAGGGATAGCCATGATTTTCAATGCAATGACAATAATCTCAGATAAAGCAAAAATGCAAGATTGACACACACACATTGCGTCTCTCTGTCCCCTTGAGCTGGGAGTGAATATCTAGAAATGACGCCTAGGTTGTGCATTCACTGGTTTGCATTAACTGAAGCTGCATATATTATAGAAAATCCTTGGATTTTCTAGGAATTTTAGTAAAATTGTCAAGTGCAAGCATTCCAGAGCAATATGGTCGTTGATTTTCCAAGCTATTCCCAGCATCTGATTTGTGTGACACTTGATGGGTTGTGTGCGTTTTTCAATGTAAAGCAGTATGTCTGAATTTCTTGCATTGTCCATATTATATCCCCAGGCTTTTCAGAAAGAATTTGAGTTCCAAATGTATTCTTGCTTGTCTAAGCGTTCTGCTGAACTCCTGTTCCTGTAAACTCCTTAGGAGTACTAGCTTATCAATGATTTTCTAAGCCAAGCTTTTCATTGGAAATTGTAATTCTTATGTACTGTGCTGCTTATCTGTGTAGTGGCGATATTAGACTATGGTCCCGATTGACACCACAAAACCAAGACGATCTCAGCATTTTGTGAAAAGGCCAGTAGCCTGGCCTCGTCAAAGGGGTGCCGGAGTCCCCTTTTACCAGGGGTAGGAAGGAATTCAGAACCAGTCATGAGGGACGGTATCCCACCCACTTGAGCTTAAAGGTTTTTTTTACAGACCCTTATCTTCAGCCTTGCTTTACGTCCCAAACTGGCTAGTATCATTTTCTGTTTACCAGACGGTGGCAGAGATAAAACAGAGCCAGAGAGAGGGAGGCCCACAGTGAAACCGTCACTTAAGAGGGCAGAGTTCCGAGGCTGAAAGAGAGGGAGAGACGTACAGCGAAACCAAGACCACAGGGCTTCATAGCAGGGAGAACCCCAGCTACACAAGACAACCACACCATTTAGGGAAAACATGAGGACCTTGCAGGGCCAACATGCTACACCAGTGAGCTTACTCAACACCCAAAGGGTCCCTAGGGCACCAGGAACAAAAAGGGAGAAGGACCCTCCCTGCTTAATGGGGGCCATGCAACATTGACATGAACTTTGACCTTCCCAGTACATCAGTATGCATCAAGACCATATGGAGAAAATGGGTGGGCTTAGCCTACTTTTGATACATGTCCCTACACATACACTCCCAGGGTGGGGAGGACAGGGCCATATTGGCCAGAAAGAATCAGTGTGAGGGAGATTTAAGTGGATAACAGGAAGAAGTAATCGTTTTTTACGGGTGGGGTCATGTGTGGAGGTTGTCAACGAAAAAGAGAAAAGCACAAGTGTGTGTACAGTATGCATATGTGTCGTTGGGTTACATGTGAATAAGGAAGGTTGGTCTAAGGAATGAATGGTGTCGGATGATTGAATAGTTGAGGGAGGCGAGTAGAAGTGTGGTGGGAGGAATAGTAATGTGGAAGAGGGGACTAGTGTGGAGAAGGTGAGCAGTGGTCTGGCGAAACAGTAGGATAGCGGATTGGGATGAAAAGTAACAACGGGTGGAGGCGAGATCAGGAGGAGCGAAGCATTGAAAGAACATCAGAAAGGAGGGTGGAGTGTGCGTGAGATTAGAGGGGGAGAGATGAGAGTAGACGGGCAAGGATAGGTTGCAAAGCACTACCCAAATTCCCATTAGAAAATTAATCTTGGATAGAGTAGGGGCAGTTAGGAAGTCCGGAGGGAGATTAGGCACCCATATTCTAGCAACATCTCTAGCATAAGACAGTTTTAGACAGTAGGGAGTCAACATTTGCTTGCAGTAACCAGGGACTACGGATGCCTGGGCTACGGGGGAGGGTCAAATTAAGGCACGAGAGAGGGATGGCCGTAGTCCCCACAAATGCAAAGTAAAACCCCCTGTGCCATCTGTGACCATTTTTAGAACATACCAATGGAAATTGTGCACTGTATACATGCTGCATAATATAACATGACATGAAACATTCACATTTTGGCCAGCATAACACGCCGACATTATGTATGTTTTCCCTGCATGTGTGTTTTTCATTGGTAGCTTGCTCTGCCTAAGACTTTTCTCCACTAGTTGGAGGTCATACAAAAGGGTGTCTAGAAACCACATTACTCTTGCCCAAAACCCTTTGCATTGGCTCCCAGTCAATGCTCAAATCCTGTGCAAGACTCTTCAGCCTCATCCATTCGTCTAAATTGGGTTCTGACCTTGGATGCCTCCAGGTTAAAGTGTCTAGACATGGCCCTGCTAGGCAGCTAAGATTGCCTTTTCCAGTTTTCGACTGGCTGGCAGCTTAATAGAATGAAAGTTGGCTAAAGGACTTTGGCTCTGCTGGGACAATCCTCTGGAATGATCTGCAGAGTAGCCTTGAATCAGAGAAAAACACTGTTGCTTCAGAAAAGGCCCCACACCCCCCTCTTAAACATGTGTTTACCTGTAATCCCTGTCTTCTCTCTGAATGCCCCCTTGCTATCTTGCACATTATCTGGACTTGGACTCAATCTAGCGTACCAGTGTCCCAACCCTCTTTGCAACTTCGTTGGATTGCCTTGAGAAGCATGCATAAGCCGTATTGCATTGCACCACACTTCCTTGCACTTGATTCACACTTCCCCTCACTGTGCCCTTCCCTTTGGCACTTCTCCTTTTGACAGTTTCCTTTGCACTTACCTGATCTGAATGTTTCAATGCTTCTAGGATCAGACCCACCCCCCTCTGTTTGGGGCATTGCAAAGTAAATTTGCTCACAGTTACCAACTGGACATCACATTTGGTTAGAGGCATTTCCAGGGTGCAGTAACCTACTGACGTTCAATGGTAAATTAGATTAGGTTTGCTATCACACAGGTGCAGATGTTGAAACCCTATGTCGAAAAAGTGAAGCCCTCTGGGATAGTGGCTCGTGCGCCGTTCCATTGCTGCATAGTTTCTCCAACACACAGTAAATAAAAACCTGCATCCTGTGTCATTTTATAAATGCACTAACACAGCGCTGAACTGGTCTTATTTGATAGAAGCTGATTACATTGATAGTTTTCTCTAACTCAGAGTGATTGTGAGCAAATTACATTGATAACAATGGACAATAATATGACTTATAAGAAAGACAGATTATATTTGATGAAAAGCTTATAACTTCATCAGAACGCCTTTTATATGTTCCTTCACATCATCTTGTACCTGCTTTATAAGTTTGAATGAAACACCACTGAGCGGAGTTAAGATGACAAGTTCAGACACAGCACATAGAAGCCTTTGCTTTCTTGTTTTGACTACTTCTGGGCTATCTCAACTTTTTAATAGTAGATGTTTAAACCAGACCCTTATCAAATCAGACAGGACTGCCAAAAATACACAAATCCCAATAGAACACCACAGCATAATTCACAGTTTAAAATGGTTCCTAAGCGGACTTGTTGAGCGTGGACTGTGTGACATTACAACTCTCCTGAGAAGTGAGAATCATCAGGATTCAAGGATCAGAGCAAGAAGAACGGATAGTAGAATCAAAAGAAAAGTGGTTTCTGGGTCCAGATCTGTGAGCTATTAGGTAATACATTAGCTAACAACTAAGCAAAGATTTCTGTTCCAGCCACTTCCAGGTTTTGCACTATAAGCAGCATAAATGCAATGCAAATGTATCTGCGCTGGTGCCAATTGGATTGCTCAGGCACCCCATGTGTACACGCATGAGCAAATGTACCATCATTGTATCTCCATCGTTGGGTTAACCATGCCCCGGGCTGCACTTGTCACAGCCCAGGGCTTTCGATCCCATTAGTAAAGAATAAAGTTGCCTCTGTGTGCAAAAGCAGAGTTCAGGCGAGGAACACAAGGAATCCTAAGCGTATCAGCTTTTGATCCGCTCTAAATTGTTGGGGTGAGCAGTGTGTAAGTTTCACCCCGTAGGCGATGCACAAACACAGGACCCGATAAAGCCTGTATGTGGTTTGTTGATACAATCCACACACACAGGAAATACAATTCCATTATTTGCCTGGCATACATCCCCTAGTGGATGAGGGAACTGCCGCTCATAAATGCATGCCCGCAAAATACCAGACATTGATTGATTATTTGTTATGCGCTTATGTGTTTCAAAGCGCAACCATGCATGAAAGGGGAAGACACAGGGAAGACAAGACAAACGATCTTACTAGGCATAGTACATTCAGATCATACAGGTGAAAAGAACAGGAAGTTTGTGGGGGGGGGGGGGGCAATATGGACCAGGTGTGCCCAGTCCCGTCAGAACATGGGTTAAGTGCAGAGAGATACAACTCTCATAGATTGTAACCAAAGTGCAGTCCACACCTTGGATGCTCTCATCTCTGCTGACATCCCTCTCTCTATCCCTCTCACTAACACCCTCTTTGACTGACCACTCTTCTCTCAACGCACCTGAAGCTCTCCTCTCCTCTTGCAGCAATACATCCGGAACAGCCACTTGGCTTCAAAGTCACCAGACCCATGAAAAAAGTAACAGTGGCTGCCTTTGCTGACTCCCACCCTGACACAGCCGTCACTAACCTCAATCTCTCGATCTCCAACAAACTTGACACTCTTGCCCCTGTCATGAGGGTCTGACTGAAGCCCTCCAAAAAGTGCAGCTCTTGGTACGACTGTGACCTGGTGTTGGGGAGAATTCTCATTCAATGGCTAATGTCCCTTACCTAGTGAGTCCCTCAGCAGCTTGGCTGGATTTCTGGAGTTTATTTTTCCACTTGGTAAGAGTGTACCCCTTTTTCCCACTCTTACTTGTGTTTTGCCATGTGTATTTCATCTGTATTTGTGATTGTGGACTCTAGAGTACACCACTTCAGTAGCCCCCTTCTTTTGTGTGTTACACAGCACCTTCCGTGCAGTGACACAGGGTTGTCTTTTAGACTTCCCATGACTCCATTTCTGAGGCGGACTACTGTTCCCGAGAAAAGGGTAAAGTTGCCATTAACTTTACATAGTCATTTAACCACAGATCCAGTACACCCCATCTTACATGGAGTACTGGAAAAGGGTTAATCCTTAGCCCTTTTTATCTGTACCTCCTAGAGCATTGTTTCGCTCTTAACATTCAGACTTGGTTGGTGGCAGTGATATCTACCCTAACTTTTCTACCGCATATTATACTATATAAACGTGGTATTGTTTTAGACTATTATATTAGCCTCAAACTTAAACCTGCTTGACCAAATACATTTTCTTTTGGCTCTGGTCGGATTTATTTGCCATTTCTTTTTGTTAAAGTCCTTCTTGTGTTTACCTTTGCGCGGCAAACCAGGTTTGCCTTCTTTGTTCACTGTCTTTTGGCGGGCTTCTGCCAAGAAGCCCTCCTCTAGGCGCCTGGGAGTCTAGGTGGGCTGAATGTGAGGGAGGGGTGCAGTCACCCCTTGCACAGAGTATCCTAGGAAATACAAGTCGCACTTTGCCATGATTGCCTGAGGTGGTTGTCCGGGACGGACAACCCCCCTGCTGCGTGATTGACAGCCAGGCTGTGTGAATGGGGGATTTTCGCATAAAAGGCAGGTCTCTTGGGCTAGAAGTCAGAGTTGCCACTGGAACTACAAGGAACCGAAGAGAAGCGGAGAAGAAGTCGACTGCTGCAACTATCCCGTCCCGGTGAAGCCCTGATGCAGTCCTGAGCTATCTACCCTTCGATGACCAGAGAAGATCCAGCCTGGAGTCTTCTTCCCTTGAGCCTGGTGGGGATAACCAGCACATCTTCTACGCCCAGAGGATCCTCTTCGTGGTCGAAATTGCTGCACCCTGCTGTAGTGGTCCGGATAGCCATCTGAAGAGCCTCTCCTGTTTTTAAGGAGCGCACCTTTTATTCACCATCACTGCTTCTGGCTTCCTCCCTGTGTGGTGCAGACCCTCCAGACGTCGTCCTTCGTATAAAAGCTCCAGGAACCGTGGGTCTGCAGTAAACTACCAGGAACAACTGTCGTGGCACCAGCTTCTTCATTGAATAAGGTACTGTGTTCTGCTCGAGGAATTTGGGTGAATCCCTTTTCTTCGCCTCCAAGGCTTGCCCTTGTCTTCCCTCCTTCTTAGAACTTTTGCTTCCTCTGTTGACAATATCCAAGTACTCCTGGCTACGTTGCATCGTGAACTATCCGACTGTGTGATCCTCGACAACAGGAACCCGGTTCCACTTGACACTGGTCCGGCCTATTGACTTTTGAATTTCTGTCTAAGAGTGTTCTCTGGTTCTGTCTGCCTTGACAAAAGTATTGCCTATGATTTTTGCCCCCAACTCTCTCTGGGTATCTCAGGTGCTAAGTGTGTTTTGCCCCGGTAACATATCTTGCCGCGGATACGCGTTTCTTTAGTAAGACCGAACTGTCATTATTGTCAAAAAGTGATTACAAGTATATCCCCGGTAACGTCTTTTTTTTCACAACACTGGTCCACTAAAACACAGGGTACTTACCTTCAAGTATACCGTACAAAGTGAATTGGTTAGTTGTATTGTATTTTACGTGTGGTTTTTGAATTAATAGAAGTGTTGTGTTTGTCAGTGTTTGCTTGAGAACAGTAATTGTGGTCTCTTTGAGTAATCTCTGCTACTGCTCATATACTCTTGAGATAAGCCTGGCTCCTCCGCTACTCCTACCACTTTAACATAGTAGTACAGGCTTGTACCAAAGGTAAAACTTGTAATGCCACTTGCAGTCTTAATTGTGTGTAGTGGTCCCTAAGGGCACTGCACAGGATTCTGCCTAACACCTGGCTGCCCTTAAACGCAAGTGTAGAGCGGCTGAGCGGAAATGGATTGCATCGTGTGAACCATTTAACAAACTGTCCTGCCACCTCCTTCAAAGGCATCGTCGACTCTGCATCCGCACCAGAAAAAGATTCTTTATTCAAGCCTGCATCACCGTGGCATCAAACAACACGGCCAAACTTTTTAAAGTCTGCAAGGAACTGGCCAATCCTGCAGCAGCCTCTTCTTCTGTCACACCCACCCTGGACCTCTGCTCGGCCCTGGCTGCATACTTCACCACAAAACCCAAGACATCCTTTCCACTCTCTTCTCCACATCACAGCATATACCAACGTTGGAGCCTCCATTGCCCCTCCTCCACTTACCCTCTCTTCTCTCTTTCTCTCTCACCCGTCACACCGGACAAGGTCACTCGATAAGTCCTATCTATGAAGGCTTCATCCAAACAGGTGTACTCCTGCCCCTCCAACCCATTAAAGACAATATCGACTCCCTCGCCCCAGCCTTGGCTGATCTCTGCAATCTGCTGGAGTTTTCCCAACTGCCCTCAAGCACTCCCTTGTGCACCCTCTGCTCAAAAAACCCTCTGCCGACCCCTCCATTCCGGCAAACTACTGCCCTATATCCATCACTCCTTTCCCAGGCAAGCTCCTGGAGAAAATGGCTATCTCTCAGCTGACCCTCCACACTGAATCTATTGGTTGCTTCCATGACCATCAATCTGGCTTTAGAGCATCCAGAGGCATGGAAACCGCTCTTCTGAACACCCGTGAAGACCTGCTCTCAAATCTTGACACTAACACTCCCTCTTGTCCTCATTCTCCTTGACCTCACCTCTGCCTTCGACACGGTTAACCTTAACATCCTTGTCACATGTCTCTGACACCCTGGAAATCACAGGTCAGGCTCTGGCGTGGTTAACATCCTTCCTCTCAGACCACCCATCCCATGTGGAACTCAGAGCCTTTCACACGACTATCAATCTCTCAACCTGTGGTGTTCCCCAGGGATCTAACCTTTCCCCCTGGTTCTTCAACGTCTATATGGCTGCCGTGGCACATGTGATTGACACTTTCACCTCTAACTTCCAGTTCTACGCAGATGACACGCAACTATCTTTCAGGCTACCCTCAGCCTCCTCGCTCATATCCGACTGTTAGCCTGCAATTCAGTCGCGGTGGTCTGCAAACAACCTCTGCCTCAACGAGAGTAAGACTAAGATCGTTCGAATTGGGACCCCTGCTCCCGCTTTCCCACTTTCACTCTGGCTGGCCTCCCTTGGCCCTGCGCCCGCACCCTCCTGGGAAGCAAGAAACCTAGGGGTCATCTGTGACTCCACTCTCTCCTTCTCCTCTCACATTTCTGACATCTCTAAAAAGTCTATCAACTACACATCCTCAGAGGTACTCTACATTTTATCACTTTCTCCCAGCCACTCACTGTCTCCAAAGCCCTGGTACTCTCTAGGCTGGACTATTGCAACAGCCTCTTCCTCAACCTCCCTTCTTCTCCCCTGCACCCTCTGCAACTCATCCAGAACGGAACAGCAAGACTTAAGCCCAGGGACAGCATTTCCCCAGCGCTGAAATCCCTCCACCGGCTCCCTGTGGCTGCACGGATCAAGTTTAAGACCCTCTGCATTGTTCACAAGACTTTCTGGGGCTTGGGTCCTACCTACCTGCATCATTGCCTACCTAAATACTGTCCCTCACGAGCCCTCCGCTAATCTACCTCCAATCTTCTGCGAGTGAGCCAGTTCTCCAAGCAGAGATTTGGAGGGAGATCCTTATCCTCAGCAGGTGCCTCCCTCTGGAAAAGCCTCCCTGACACCTTCTTTAAATTCCAGAAACTCCTAAAGACCTTCCTCTTCTCCTCTTCCTTCTCTCTCACTCCACCTTTCTAACTTAGTTCTCTGCTCTCTCCCTATCTCCCTCCTCTTCCTTAAAGCTTGCTGACGGGCCACCTGGTGAGTTTCACAGGTCCCCAGCACCCCTGCCAGTCCTCTTCGCACTTGCCTCCGGGGCCCACACCTTACCCACACTCACTGCACTTGAGAAATAACCTAGAGAGTGGCTCGCTCTGCACATACCCCAGTCTCAACCGGCCGGGTGCACTTATCCTCCCCATCCCTGTGCACTTACACGATCCGCACACACTGCACCCGAAGATCGTCTGTCTGTTCTCCCATGTCTTCACTCCTTAATTGCACTAGTAAAAACTGCAGAATCGCCATCAGAATTTCAAGGGTTCTGACTGACTGTTGTTTTTTACCCCATGTTCCCACCCTCTTTTAGCGCTTTGAAACACTTGCCTGTGTATAGGCGCTATATAAATAAACAATATAATACCATACCATCCCAGTAGTGCTGCAGCAAATGCAAGGCACCGGGACAAGTGCAGGAGACGGCTAGGAAAGCCTTGCAGGTTTAGCCTTCTTTCACTTGTTTATTATCAAAGAGTACCCCACCTTCCTGCCCCTCCCAAGCAGGGGTTGCACAAATAGCACAGGGTCCTGTTTGTGCAGGGGATGTTCTTTCGATACTGAGGTCCCGACTGATTAATATTTTGTGAATGAAAAATTAAATGATGTTTACCAAGCATCTTTCCTATCGTCTCAAATTGCAATTCACACACCATAAATATATCTTGGAAAGAGGAATGACAAACATTTCACCTTCTTATGAATCAATAAGTATTAGATTCGGGTAGGTGTTATGTGCCTCAAAGAGGGAATAGTCTCCTTGGATAAACAGCATGTTATGCAAATAGGTGGATCTGTGTGCAGCAGAGCCATGATTGCCATCTGTGTGCCATTGCCTGCCAAATATACAACGTATGTTGCTACATACCAAGATGGTAGAATTTTAGGTCATTGTTATCATTAGTAGTGTTAGTAGTAGTACTAGGGGTAATAACAGCAAAATAATTATTATTATTATTATTATCATCATAATTGTATTACTTTTATTATGAGTATTATGATGATGATGATTATTTAGAATTTGTGGGTTGACAAATACTTGAGTATGAACAATCAAGGAATAAACACAATCAACCAAAACATTGTTTCAGTTTCAGAAGCCACAGCAGACACACTTTAAGGAATAAAATATTTACACCACTGCCTATTATTCAGTTTACCTGTATCAGAGTGCTAACAATATTGTGCAAGAAAATAGAATAACTTGAGCCCTTTTTAACCCCAGAGCCCTGCAAAGCCTGATCTGAAACCTGATCTGAAACCAGAGGAAAGTAGTGCCTCAGCTCTAGGGGCTCAGATAAACACTTTCACTTGGACTGTCTCCTAAAGTATGGTTACCATTTCTAAGAAACCACTTCCAGCATTTGAAGGCATTCAGCACAAAGTGACCAGGCCTTGCCACTGACAGGCTCCGCCCACCACCAGTTTTTGCACCTTCCAGGCCTCTACTTAAGGACTATAGGCCAGCTCCAAGCAGACCGCACCGAAAAGGCTGCTGGACACATGGCCAGGACTTGCCACTCAGCTGCTTCACCAGCTATCAGTTTTTAAGCCTTCCTGGCCTTTACTTAAGGATGCTAGGCCAGCTCCAGGCAGGCAAAATTGAGTAGGCTGCTGGTCATGAGACAAGTCTCTGCCACTCAGCTATTCCACTCATCACCAGCCTTCACTCCTTCCAGGCCTCTACTTAAGGACTATAGCCCAGTTCCGGGCCGACAGCACTGAGTAGGCTGCTGGTGAAGTTCCCTGTCACTCAGCTGTTCCATCAACCACCTATTTCACCAGTCCCCCATAGGCATCCCCAGCAAAGGACAGACAAGGACCTCAACTGTTCAGGTCTGATATGGCCAGGGCCTAGATCCTCTATCCTGCATTTAACCTACAAATCTGTCGCTACTAATGCTTCTCGCATCAAAGAACATCACCATGTGTCTCCCCCCTCCACAGCCCATCCCCACTCTAAGGTTCAAATGGCCAAGCATACTGGGCTGCTCTGGCTGACAACCCTAGTGAACCCAATCAATATCACTCTTGCCTCATCCAACACAGACGGACCACACACCCTCTCATGTTGATCAATGCCCACTTAGCAGTCGTTCATGCTGCAGAGATCACTGGCCTCATCTCATACAAAAACCTTGATGCCCTGTTCATTACTGAAATGTTTTTCCCCATCCGCCCCCCAAGATTTCAATGTCCTTGTACCCCGAGGATACTGCATCCAACATGGTGATCGGCCAGGAATGGCAGGAGGCAGATTGGCAATCCTCCACAGGAGCGTTTGGCTATGCTCCATCATCTCCTCTCCCAGAACAAGCTTGTTTGAATCACTCGCCTGCCGGTTCCCTTTATCGGTCAAGGTATCCATCACCTGTCAATTAATCTATAGACTACATCACAGGAGTAACTCGTTCATTGTCAAAATCTCCAACTTACTCTCCTCTGGCAAATGATCAGGCTCTAATGTCTTTTTCTCAGAGTTTAACATCCCTGTGTCACAGGCCGATAGCCACACCTGAAGGATGCTTTTCACACTGAAAGGTTCCAAAAACCTAAATCAAAGTGTGCTCTATTCCACACACAACAAATTCAACATGCTAGACTTAGTCTTCACATAATCGCCTCCTCAACTGCGCAGTCCCTATCCCAATCGGCTGGTTTTACCAAGCCCCGTCACTCACTCTAATGCGGCAAACCATGGTCAGGCTAAACACTCCTTCACTCAAAGCTGCTCCTTCAAAACCTTCCTGATCAATATGCTAGAAACAAACTTTGCAGACTTTCCCAGGAGTCTGAAGGCCAAATCTGCTTACTTCTCAAGCACCACTGCGGCAGCCTGTAGCAGGAGCTAAGCCCTCTTTGAAGTAACAAAGCATTGTAGCAATCCCACACCGGACTGGACGGTACCAGCATTAGCACCCCATGCACTCCGGCATGCACACTGTCCCTCTACACCAGATGCTCTCCTCCCTCTCCCCTGGATTTCCTAAAATGATTTTCTCTCACAGATCTACTTCTTACTCTGACAATATCATTGCGGCCTCCATCATTAAACAATTGACAGGCCCGGCATTCAATGTGTTGCTCAGCATCATTAATGCCTCCATCACAGACGGATTATTCCTGGACACCATAAAGACTGGTCTCATACAGCATCTTTTGGAGAGAAAAAAAAGCAACCCTAGGTCCAGATGACTTTGCAATCTATGAGCCCATTACGAACCTCTAGTTTATTGGGTAAAATCTTGGAAAAAGTAGTCACTACACAACTACTTAACTTCACCTCCTAAATGACTATCAGTCAGGGTGCCCCCACAAGTGTAGCATCAAGACAGCCATCATCCGGTTGGTGGAATGATTCCCTCCAAATCATGGATAAGGGTGACTCATGCTTCCTTGTCCTCCTTAACTTCTCAGCTGCGTTCAACACGATCGACCACTGCATCCTCCTCTCCATCCTCGCCAACTGGATCGGATTCTTTAACACTGAATTGGTTTATCTCCTATCTCTCGGGCAGACACCAGGACATCTAGATGAACTTTTTGTTTTCTAACTGACTCCAGGTCTCCGGTGGAGTCCACCAAGGCTACATTCTCTCATGAATACTAAGTTAATAAATGTATTTAGGCTTTGAGCCATAAAAGTATTGCAAAACAAATAAGAACAATGCCATTTTTTTTAAAGGAAGAGAAGAGAAAGAAAAAAGGAGACATTCAATAATTTTTTTTTCCAACATTGTTTTTATTGTTTTTTGTGGCATAACAAGCACTGCAAATATTCAACTGTACATGCTTTTCTCACTTGTCGCGGCACTTAAGAGAAGAAAACTGCAATTATCATAATTAAATCATAACAAAACATGGATTTTCTTCAAGAACCAAACCAGTAATAACTGGAGAGGGGCCGGGGGGAAGTGAGCTGTATACATAGTAGGGACAGAAAAGACTGCTTCTTTCACAGTTAGCGTATTGTAAACTGTCAGTATGTCTCTGTGTGTGGGTTTAGGATGGGTTCCTCCGGCAGAAGCCTCTGCAGGTTTGCGTCTCTAGACTGCGCAGCCTTTAGCGACTCGGTTGTAAGCAAGGGACTTTCCACGCACCGACTATATGTTGTGTCCCTTTCTTTTCAGTCCTGGTTTTCCATCCAAGGCAGCGCCGGGGGCTGTCTTGCCACACCAGGGAACTGCTGCACATAGTCCAGGAAGGGGGCCCAGGTGCACTCAACTTTAGGCCTGTTGCCGAGTCTGATGGCAGTGACCTTCTCGGCTGCTACGATTTCCCAACATTTGGACCACCACATTTGCATAGATGGACCCTCCGGGTTTTTCCATAATCTGGCAATGGAGATTTTGGCAGCTGTTATAAGGTGAGAGCAGAGGTCAGCCATGCAGCCTTTTAAGGGGAATTGGCCATCTCCTGTCGCGCCCAGCAGCACGATTCCCGGATCCCAGGGGATAGTAAGCCCAGTGATTGCTTTGATTTGTTCCAGGGTGTTCTTTCAGAATTGGGTGGCTTTCGGGCAAGTCCAAAAAAGGTGGAACAGGGTTCCTCGGTCTGGGCAGCCCCTCCAACACTGAGCCGGGATGGCTGAATTGCACTTGTTTAGTATTTCGGGGGTACGGTACCACCTGTAGCAGACTTTGAACACCCCTTCTTTGTTCGTCACACATTTTGAGCTTTTTTGCGCTCGGGTCCAGATGTGATACCATTCCTCCGGTTCAATTGTTCTTCCGATGTCTTCTTCCTATTTTAACATGTACGGCTCTTTTTGGTAGGGTCTGTTCTATCCAATATTTTGTATAGCGTGGAGATTTTCCCCCTCGGAGGGTTAGCAGTGAGGGTGTGTTCTAATGCTGTCAACTCTCTGCTGCCATGTTTCTTGACCTGCTCATTCGACAGCCAATGCCTCAGTTGTGTGTAGAGAATCCTTTCGGTCTCCGGGATCTGAAATTTAGTTTTGCACTCCTCAAAATTTAGCGGGCGCCCATTCTCGAAGAAGTTTGTCATGATCTCTAAGCCCCTGGCTCTCCATTTCCCGAAATTATTTGGTGCGGTTCCCGGGGAAAAGTCTGGGTTATCCCAGATTGGTGTGAGGGGACCCATTGTACTTCTGCATTTCCATATGCGGGCTGCCCTTCTCCAGCTAGCCACTGTGTTTCTCGTTGAGGGTAGAGGGCCCGGTCTTGGGTCCCCTTGGGTTCTTTGCAGTGGGGCAGCGTCTCGATCGGGGTCTTGCTCCAATCTTCTTCCATTTGTAGCCATCGGGGGTGGTTGGCGAGAAGTTTCCAAGCAAAGGCTGGGGCTAGCTGAGCTGCGAGGCAGTACCTAGCCACGTCCGGGACCCCTAGGCCGCCCGTTGCGGCACTCCGGAGCATGATGCGTTTCAGGATGCGTGACTTCTTTCCTTCCCAGACAAGGTTCAGTATGTCCCCTTGCAGCTTTTGTAGGGCTTTTTCCCGGATCGCCACTGGAAGGGCCTGTGCGAAGTATGGTAGCCGTGGGGTTAGATTTATTTTTATCGCCGTAATCCGACCAAACCATGAGATTTCTTGTTTTCTCCAGCGTCCGATGTCTTTTTGTCAGCTCTCTGAAGAGTGCCAGAAAGTTTGTCTTGTACACCTTCTCCGTTTTGTTGGGTAAATGAACTGCTAGGTAGTTAATGCTCCTTTATGCCCATGGGATCTGGAGCTCGGCTTCCAGTGCAGTCTTGAGTTTTCTTGGGACGCTGATGCCCATCGCCACCGATTTGGAGATGTTTATTGTGAACCCCGAGGCTGTGCAGAATTCTTCAAGGGTTTGCCATAGGGCTCCCATAGATTTGGTCGTGTGGGTGAGTGTGAGCAGCACATCGTCTGCATATAGGGCTATTTTGTAGGATTCCCTTTTGATTGTGAGCCCGTGTATCGATGGGTTCAGGCGGACTCTGTCCGCAAATGGCTCCATAGATAAGGCGAAGATGAGTGGGGAGAGGGGACATCCCTGTCTTGTACCACTGGTTATGTTGATTTTGCCGTATTTAAACGCAGGCTCGTGCAGAGACTTTGGAAGTTGGCTAGGACCCATTTTACAAAGTTCAGACCAAAGCCAAAATGCAGTAAAGTTTCTTTTATGTAACCCCAGTCGAGCATGTCAAATGCCTTATGCGCATCCAGGGAGAGGACTGTCAGCTTCGAGCCCATCCTGTTTCCCGAGTCTATAATGTTGATGGTTCTGCGGATATTTTCCTGAGTACCCCGCCTCGGAATGAAGCCTGCTTGATCCGGATGGATGATCTCTGGGAGGAGCGGGGCCAGCCTGTTTGCCAGTATTTTAGCGTATATTTTCGCATCGTTGTTCAGGAGAGTTATAGGCCTGTATGATGCGCATTGTGCCTGGTCTTTCCCAGGCTTTGGGATCAGCACCGTCAGAGATTCATTCATGGCTGCTGTAGTGGACCCAGTAGCGAGTAATGAGTTGTATAGGTTTGCCAGGTGGGGTGCTAGCAGGTAAGCAAACTTCTTGTAGAATTTTGAGGTTAGCACGTCCGGTCCAGGTGTAGTATTTTTCAGGAGGCGGATCGTCTCGCTTACTTCCTCAACTGAGATTTGGCGCTCCAGGTCAGGCATTAGGGGATGTGGTTGCTTCTTTGAGATCGGGGCCAGGAATTGTGCGATGGCCGGACCTGGAGTTGGGGGTCCTGTCATGATTTCTTCATGATGCTGGACCATTGTCTCAAGCTTTTCTGGGTCCAGATGGTGTAGGATGCCATTTTTGTCAGCCAGGCTTTGGATGTAGTTCCTGGTTTGGAGTTTTTTCAGCATATGTGCTAGGAGCCGGTTAGCTTTATTACTGTTGTGGTAATAGAATTGCTTAGTATAAGTTAATGCGGTGGCGGCCCGATCTGCTAGGTGCATTTCCAGCTCCCTTTTTACTCTTAAGTTCTCGGTTCATTGTTTTCACGTGGTGCTGTTTGAGCTTGTTTTCCTGTTCTACTAGCTTTTCCTCCAGCTTGTGTTGCTTCAGCAGATTTTGACGCTTGATTCTGGCTAGTGTTTCCATTGCCACTCCTCGGATTACTGGTTTCATAGCGTCCCACACTGTTGCCGTTGAGGAGTCGGGGTTGTATTCTCGTTGTAGTAATTCTGAAGCGCCTCAGCGAGATCAGAGCTGGCAGCTGCATCGGCCAGGATGTGATCTTGCAGTTTCCATAGCCGTTGGGTGGGTTCTGGGACTCCTTGCAGAAGCAGCGTCATCGTAACCGGCGCATGATCTGAGATTGCTATATGCCCAATTTGGATTTCCTCCACATAGGGGGCCATTGTGTTTGCGGCGAGTAGGAGATCAATCCGCAAGTACCCTCTGTGGACATGCGAGAAGAAGGTATAGTCCCTTTCTCCCTGGTTGCGCAGTCGCCATATGCCAATCGTCTCAGTTTCCCGTAGGAATTCGGCCATGGCCAAGGATTTGCTGTAGTCTTCCTTGGAGGATGGTAGGGTCTTATCGACACTCGGGTCTGGGGGAAGGCTAAATTATCCTCCAATTAGTAGGTGGCCGGCGGAGAAAGCGGTGATAATCGGAAGGAGGTTGAAAAGAAATTGGTCTTGCTCTTTATTTGGACTATAGATGGCCACTAGGGTAATAGGTAGTTCAACTAGGAGACCTTTTAGGAGCAGGAATCTCCCCTCAGGGTCTCTTTTGATGGTAATCTGGGTTAATGGCAGGTTTTGACTCAGCTGGATTGCAACTCCTCTTTTTTTCTGTGCGGCAGAGGCGAAGTAGCATTTAGGTTAGTGTCGGAAACGTATCCGTTTTTCGTCCTCTGCTATCCGGTGAGTTTCCTGGAGGTAGACAATATCAAGTGCTAATTGGTCGAGTCTATGTTCCACCAACTTCCGCTTTCTTGGGGCGTTGACACCTTGTACGTTCCACGTCGTAATGGCAGGTGTTTTGTTTAACAAACCCATCCTTTGAGCCCAAGGTAGATCAGTTTGTAGTCTTCCCTGAAGGTTGCTTGTTCCAAACCTTTCGGTTCCTTTTTCCCCCGTGCCCCCCCCCATCCGTGTGGACCCCCCTCCCTTTCCCCCTCCCCCCTTTCCCCCAACATCCCAACAATAACAAGGTTTTCGGACCAGTCTTCAACCAACGGGGCAGCCGGCCAGACCGGTGTAGTCGCTCTGCTGGAGGCAACTGTGCCTCTTCTGTTGCCCAGTAAAGTACAAGTTGAGAATATTCAGCATCTGATAGTTGGCGGGGATTAAACCAATTTTCGATGGTATTCGGGTCTCCCTCCCCGGGCCAGACGGACTCATGGGTCATATGGGCGACTTGACTTGGAGGTCTCGAGGGATGGATAGTCCGTGCTATGGGACCAGCCATAGCTGTCTCGGTTTCACTTCCCACCGGGATGGTGGCAAGCCTGGGAAGGGGCTTGGAGACTCCCCCGGTTGAAGTTGTAGTTGGTGGAGGCCTCTTTCTTAGGGGTATTTATTCCTCTTAGTTTTGCTCGGAGGGCCCCGGGGTCTGTGGCGCCCCTCCATTTTGGTCCAGGGCTTGGAGCAGTCCCTATGGGGTCTTTCCAAGACTTCCGCAGACCCCCGGGAGGCCCCGCCTCACTATCCGGGTTCATGAAGCGCTCGGCCTCCCTGGGGGAGGGGATTAGTCGTGACTTGCCATCCCAGGTGAAGATTAGGGCTGTGCGGAATCCCCATCGATAGGTTGTCTTCCTCTCCCGCAGCCTTTCAGTGAGTGGTTTAAGGGCTTTTCTTTTTGCGAGTGTAACTGCTTATAAGTTTTGGTAGAGGTAAATTGCGGCATCTCTGAAGCCGATTCGGGCCGTACTTCTGGCTTCGCACATGATTTCTTCCTTGACCCTATAGAAGTGGACTCTCGCTAGGACATCTGGCGGGGAGGTTCCATTTTGTTTGGCTCCAACTCTATGGACTCTGTCCAGTTCCAGGGGGGCGTCGTCTGGAAGCGTTAAAATGAAGCGGAATAGGTCGTTGACATAGGTGTTCAGTTCCTCCTCGGGGACAGAACTCGGGATTCCTCTCAGGCGGATATTGTTGCGTCTGGATCTGTTTTCCGCTTCTTCTTGCTTGTTTTCAAGGGCTTCACATCTGGCCTTCAACGTGGTGAGCCTGTCGGCCCCCTCCCCAATCTCAACGTTTTGCTCAAACAGAGTTGTTTCGATTTCTTCTGTTCTGGTTTCGACTTCACCCACTCTCTTTTCTAGAGACAATATTTTGCCTTTTAATTCTTCTGTGCCTTTTTGGCATTCCTTAGTTATGGCAGAGAGGAGCTCTTGAATGTCTGCTTTTGTAACTGCTTGGGTCGGCATATCGGTGTTGGGGTTGCGCTAGAAATTCCAGTGTCATTACGCTTCCCTTTCTTAGACTTCTCCCCCATGGTGGCGGACAGCAGGGTAGATATATCAGTTTGTTTAGAGGGTTTTGGGTTCCTGGACATAGTTCTTTGTGATTGTGGTGGGGAACTGGTCAGCCCCTCCCGTATAATGGGCAGCTCTAGCTCGCAAGGGACCCTCTTTTGTTCAGACTCCCAATAACGCGTCTTGGAGACCCCTGGGGCAGTTCTATGTTACTTGGTAACTCTGCCGTAGGGCGCTGAAACGAGGCCGTCCCCAGCACTCTGCCGATGTGTTGGAGCCCTGGGGGGGGAGTCGGAGGGCTGGGATCGCCACCCACTCCTCCGGGAAGCCGAACGGAAACGTCAGAGAGGAGATGCGCTGCGCTCCCCGGGTCTGTAGGGTGGAGCAGGAAGGGAGAGGTGCGCCCTCTTTTTTCTGAGTCCGGGAGGCCCAGAGGTGGTTTTTCGAGCCCCGGTCCTGAGGTGACCCGCGGCGGGACGGGCCCACCCCGCTCTCCCCTGGGAACCGGGGCTGAGGAGCCGGCAGGTGGGTCCGCGAGAGGTCCCGGATGGTGCGGCAGGTGTGCCCTACCTTCCTCCAGGAGCGAGTGACATGTTCTGAGTCCAGGACCACTGTAGGCCGCTTCCTCCCCTCACTTCTGATGCTTGTCAGGGGCGAGCAGCTACGGCGTGGCACGTTGAGTTCAAGACAAGACACTGGAAGCCCCAGGCCGCCCGCGGAAGCCTGCAGGGGGCCGCCTGCTCAGAGATGCAGGTGGCGGGAGGCTGGTAGGTTTGAGGGGTCGGCAGGACCCTGCGCTGCGTTCTTCTGCGACGGGAACCCTCCTGCTGCTGTGGGCCTTCTTCAATCCCAATACTCCGGCGTTGTGTTTGCCGGAGCGGGTTGTTCCACTGGGTCTTGGCGGGAGTCAGGTCCTACCGCATTCCCTTTCAATCACTGTGGTTGCCGCCCAATGGTAAGCACGTCCCCCGGGGGCTGCCAAGTGGATTTATTCCTTGTCGGATTGGGGGAGTCGCCATCCGCAGGCCCACGGGTTAGCTTCCGTCCCTCCCGCCAAGGCTGATCAGGGAGAGGAGGTCCGGATAGGAGCCGCCGCGGTCCGCCATCTTGGAACGCGTCGAGTCATCTCACCAGGGAGCTCGGCCAAAACTCTGTCCCCTCACGGGCTAGGAGCGTTGCGGCGGTGGTATAAGCTGCCGCCGCCTCCCGGCTCTTCAGAACGCCGAATTTGCGAACAGGAGATTCGGTTTTACTGGGGCATTTTGTATAGACACACGGTCTCAGCCGGGAGCTCTCACCGGGCCAAACCGCTCGCCATGGCGCCAAGCCACGCCCCCCCATTCAATACATTTTTAACCAAATTGTGCAAAGTACTTTAGGCCCAGTCTAAGTTTATTTTTTTTTTTTATTGTTTTATTCAAGTATAAATACTTGAATTTTTCAACAGTAATTTATACAAAATTTCATAAAATGTATACAATTTTTCTATAGTAACAACAGAATACAAGTATGCAATATACAAAAGCAATTGATTTCATAAGAGGGAAAAGGAAAGAAAAAAAAAATAAAAATGTAACTAGAATACGAAAGCCTATAAAAGGCTATTCGTTAATTCTGTGTATTTTAGTCTTATTTGTTTAAAAGGAAAGAAAGATTTAAAACATCAAAACAATTTCATTCTTGCATTTCGTGAAATCAGGTTGAGATTAAATTTCATTTTCTTTCCCCTATATCTCCATTTATACTTAGTTTTAGGCTATATAAAAAATTTAAAATGGCGTATCTGACTGATTTCCTGGTTGTGTGAAATAATAAGTTCCACAATTCTAGTGATGAATCAATAGTTGACCCCTCAAATAAATGTTTAAAATAAACAATTCTTCGTGGTAGCAAATGAGTGCATTCGGTACATAGGTGGAATAAAGTTTCTCTTTCCGTGGTACAGAATCTACATTTCACCGCCTCCGGTAATAACATTTTTCTCTTACATAGAATCTCGTGAGTTGGCCATATGTTTAAACGAAAACGCAGAAAGTCGTCTCTTTGCCGCGCATTTGGAAAGAGAATCAGGTATGGTTCAATTATACCATAGCGCTTTAATTTGAAGGGATTTATTCCAAAGGATTTGTACTTAAGGCACGCCTCTCTTGATTTTATCCAATCCAATTTCCAAAGTTGTTTTTTAACCAAATTTGGATTTGCAATCAGGGTAGCATCAGAGATATTTAGATGATATAAGACTTTCTGCGCCTTCCTTCTCCATAATGTTGGAAAACCATGATCTGATTGTAGCAAATAGATAGATATAATATACATCATCCCTTTGTAGGCTCGAGTACTCGCTATTAAGCATTTCCTATATAGTGTGCAAAGTTTCCATTTATAAATTGCGTACAAGGATAGTAGGCCCAATTCATGTCTCAGTATCACCATAGGAGTAGACATGGGTAAATGTAAAAGTCGCTTCCAGAAGCTACCCTCTAACACGGTCCAATATGCATAGGATTTTGTTTTTAAAGTTTCACTACTATATGTGACAACTGGCACAAATTTTTGCTTGTAATATATTATGAGTGGTTTTAACGAAAATTTACAAAATTTGAACTTGATCAATTTGGCTTGGGACAGGGTCATCATTGCTTTTTTTCTAACCTGATTGTCTTGATCTAGGAGGCTAGACTGATGAGTTATTATAATTCCTAGATATACATAGGAATGTACTGATTCTAATTCTTTCAATTGCAAAGGCCAATGGTGGTGTTTTTGCTTAGATGTACCAAATTGGATCACTTTTGTTTTTTCTAGATTTATAGAGATGTGATTTTGTTCACAGTATGATCCCAGTGTCTTGAGTAAAGCACGCAACCCATTGGGCGTTTTAGAAAGTAGAACCATGTCATCTGCATATAATAGGTGCTTGATAGCACTGTTGTTTATTTTTGGTGAATCTGATATGAGTGGACTAAATCTGTCATGAATATCTGCAATGAAAAAGTTAAACAGAGCCGAGGCCAAAAGGCACCCCTGTTTTAACCCACGTGTTGTTTTAACTGGTTCAGATAAAAGACCTTTGCTATCTAGTCTAATCTGGATAGTAGTGTTAGAGTGGAATTCTATGATCCATTTAAGAATGTACCAAGGGCAGCCTTTGTTCATTAGTTTTAGATATAGCAATTCCCTGGGCACGGCATCAAATGCCGTACGAAAGTCAATGAAGACAATATAAAGTGGTTCATGCTTCTCTTGGGATCTATAAATAATACTATTCAAAGTAATGATATTAATTCCAGTTCCTACTTCAGGAATAAAACCTGTTTGAAAAGGATCACGTAGGATGTACGTATCTAGCCATGCATTGAAATTTTTAAGAATCAGTCGCCCAAAGCCCAAAAATTTTACCCGGACAATCTAAAAGAGCTATTGGCCTGTAAGCTTTAGGGTCTGTTCTGTTTCCTTTTTTAAAGATCGGCACTATTACAGATTGTTGCCATGAAGATGGAATTTGCATAGTGGAGAATACATTTTGATAAATTCGCATGAGAATGGCAGCCCATTGATGAGGATGTGCTTTTAGCATTCCATTATGAATACCGTCAGGTCCACTAGCTCTGGAATTACTCAGAGTTTTTATGCAATTGAGGATGTCAGATAAATTGATTGCAAAGGAACAATCTGGAATGTACAATTGAAACCAGCTCTCTGAGTTCTGAAATGGTGACCGATACAAGTTTTCAAAATAAATTTGCCAAGTTTCTTTTGGCACAGAGTTAATCATGACCGCAGGTTGCGGTCTGCCAGATGTACTATTCATGCAAGACCAAATACCACTCGTTGATTTTTCCATCATTTGCTTCAGTATGTATTCACTGTTTTGCTGATATTGACTAATCTTTATACCTTTTAACCATTGAGAATATGATTTTTTGAGATGTTTTTTCATCGCATTTCTGAGACCAATAGGATGATATATTAGGTCTCGTATAGCTTTCCTTAGACTAGTCTTAGCTTGTTGGATTTGGGCATTAAAAGGGTAACGATGGGTGATTCTCACCTGCGATTCATTAGACTTGGATTGTTTAAACAATTGCATTTTAGTTACATAACAATCATCATGATTAACCAATTTTCCATTATACATTTCACAGAGCAACCCCTCAAAGTGCCTCAAGCTCTGGTTGGTCCATTTCAGCCGATTGCCCTGAGTATTAATGGTGATATCTGTGATGTTTCGATTGATTTCTTGTGCAAGATTTGGTGTAGCTAGATGAAACTGTAATTCTAATTGATTATGATCACTCAGATGTGTAGGTATTATTGTTAGAGAGTCTACTTGTGGTAGGAATTCCTTATTTACATATATATAGTCCAAAATAGCTCCAGATGAACCTCTTTGCCACGTGTTTGACAATGTAGTGCCTTGATTGTAGGCATCATTCAGCATTATTAAACCTCGTTCCTCCATGATGGTTTTCCACATATTTTCATCGCTCGTGGGTGATGATTTCTGAGATGATAATAGATGTAGGTTTAAGTCACCCATTATAATAGTATGTCCAGAGTGTTGGTTTGATGCAATATTATCTAAATGCCATAAGAGAGTGGCAAAGAAGTCTTCAGACGTCAGGTTGAGTTTGCTCCAATAGATATTTATGATGGTTAGGTGTATGTGCACCACTATTAAAGTTACTACCTGAAAATATGGGGATGGAGAAGGATGTATTCTGCCCATAATGCTACTTGTTTTTTTGATTGCTAGTAAAAGACCTCCTGATGGTCTACCTGTTGCTTTTTTCGTGGCTAGGGTATCAAAGATGATATGCGAATCCCATATTGGAGAGTTTACTAGCCACGTTTCTTGTAACGCTACAATATCATATTCCTCCAAGGCACTTTGTTTTGAGTTGATAAAATGGCTATTGCCTCTTGTATTCCATGATATTAGTTTAATAATGGATTGAGCATTGAATTGTTATGATCTTTTTCCATTGTTTATATGTTGAGCTACTTGACTTTGTTTTCTATTGTTTGGTTGATAAATATTCACATATGGTTTATCCTCTTGATTATCAGGAATCAGGTTAACTTGTGTAAGCAAGAATCCCATATCAAATAGGGTCATTCTCGCCTGCCATATTAGGTTATATACTAGGGCAGATTTGAGGTAGATGTTAACTTCCGATGTATCGTTATAATTGACAAATTCGACCTGATCAAGATCTGCTGATGTAAGTTCTTTCAGCAATGGTAATTCTGTGCATATATTTAATATGCTTGTGCGATTAAGCACGTATGTTTCAAAAGGATGATCCCGGCATTTCAACTTCAAACAAGGTAAACTTATACGTTTGTTCGAATTCGACCAGTCAGATTTAGCTAGTGCTTGTAAAGTCTGTTGAGTCTGGGTGAAGGGCTTTAAATATGCATCTGTCTGATCATTATGAGATTTGGTCTCGGACCTTGGTCCTTGTAATAATCGTCCAACGTCAGGGAACGATCCACTTTGCTGTTGCGGCGCGGTAATAGGTTGAGGTCGCGTGTCATTTAGATAAGATTCAATTGAGGTTTTAATTAGCTCCCGGAGGTCTTGTTGTGTTGCCATGTTTGGGGCAGGGCCTCCTATAGTGGATGTATGTAATTTCGTTGTTTCCCATGGGGATTGGAGTTGTGTACATAAGTCGGTTGATAGACTTACGTTCTCCGAGATGCTTTTTGAAACAGTTGATCTGTATTCTTTTGCTTCTTCTGTTCTCTGATTCTTTAGAGTAGATGGTTTCATAACGTTGGAATCTGTTGGGGCTTGTATCAAGGTACCCATCCTGGTTTCAGAGTTTACACTAGTTTTGACTTGTTGGATGGTTTCGGGATGTTGAGTCTGATAGGCTTTTATTGATTCTCTAATTTCATCTCGCAACGTTTCTATGGTTATTTTTTGCTGTGGCGGATTATTATTTGCAGGGGGCTGTGTGTCCGATGATTTGGTTGCGGTAATGTCTTTAAACATAGTTGTATTTGGTGCCGGAGCAATCGTTTTGTGCACATCTCTATAAGGCAACTCATTGTTGATCTGATCAGCCAAGGCTATTAGTTTGTTCAACGGCTCATATGGAATTGTTTCTTGAACTGAGCAGCTTGATTCTTGTGCTATCTTAATTTGATCTTGTCTTTTGTGTGATATCTTTACATATTTTCGTTTATTTACTTTTCGAATTTTTGTTTGGAGGCATTGTGCATTGGATTTAACTTGCGGTTGCTTCATATTCTTATCTTGATTTGAATTGTTGAGATTTCTTAAATGAGCTATGTCATTTGATTCAAACGCATCAAATATGTTTTTCTTTGACTTAGATTGATTAAGTCTATCTGTCATCGGATTTGAATTGACATTTATTTGAATATCATTAGTCACTTGTTGAGCTGGGAGCGATTGTATAGTTGGATCTTTGTTATTTGTCGACAAGAGCACTAGGGATGAATCCAATGTTACAAATTTTGATGTTTCTTTTTTCGCCAATGTCGAAGAATCGCATGACATTATATCGACTACTTTAACTGTAGCCGTCTTAATTTCACAGGGTGCACATTTTGATGGGTCCATATTGTCCAGGTGCTCATTGTTAGAATTTATTGATGGTCTTACAGCTATTTGATCTGATGATATCTTCTTTATTATGCAACTATTATCCATCAGTTTTTCCAATAATGTCGTTTGATGGATTACTTTGCTTTCTAAAGATTCGTATAGTTTTGCAATAGCCAGTAATGCAGTGTTCATGGCGCTCAGTGTGTTATTCAGCGCCGGAGCTTCAGGAAACGAAGATCGATTTACTTGCGTTCTTTGGACAAAATAATCTGAGTCTCGGGCTTCGTTCTGAAATCTTGTACGCCTTGGGGTGGGGGCAATGAATGAAGGCGATTTGTCTTCAATTTGGACATCTTGATGTGATATATTTGGTAAGCGCGGTTTGCTGGACTCATCAAGATCACTCTGTGCATTGTCTTGTGCAGTTGATATCACTTTTCCTGATTCATCTGTTATGCTTCTAGTGCGATTATCATGTAGCTGTATTAAATCTCCCGTATTTGAGCAGATGTATAGAACATCAGATTCTATGTTTTTTGAACTTGATGAAGCATCCAAGAAATCAAGCGTTTCCTGGTCGATTTCACCCACTACGGTTACGTGTTCATAGGCTTTTCGTAGCTTTATTTGAGCTTCTACGGAACAGGATACTGGTTCCAACGCATGAGGATGCGGGAGAATAGATTCAATGACATTCTCCTTGCTATGCTGCAATTCCTCACTTCGTAGTCCGTTTCCACACTGATTTACCGAGGAAACACTCTGCTCAGTATCTCTCATTGGTAGATCACCTGACGTTACCGCCAGTTCTAATGTAATATCCGTCACTTGCTCATGTAAAGGTGAAATAGGTATTGGAATCGACTTTATACATTGGTTTTCTCCCATGACGGAAGTAATTTTCTGTCCTATTGTGTTTCCATAGTCCAGATTGACAGTTTGAGTAGAGGAGGGCATGCTTGATTTTGTTGGAGACTCAGGTGCTTCCAGTCTAGGCGTTGGGTCGATAGAGTTCTTAGTTAGCTCGGCCGACATAGAGTTTGGTGATATCCTTTTGTCAGATAGCACACGATTATTGTCTTGGTTATTGTCTTGAGCCAGGTTGCTAGGTATATTATTATTCAAGTGAACCTTATGGCTGTTTTTACACAGATGTGCATTATTATCAGGCATCGCCAGTTCTCTGGGTTGTTTCGAGATTTTAGTTAATTGGTCAACTGCTTGTTGTTCTGTTCTGGCTGATTCTACCGCATTGATGTTTTGTGCTGGATCAGTATCTAATCGTTCACTTGTTGGCGGCTCCACTGTGTAAAAGGAGCGAATGTCGGCTGAAGAAGATGCAGTACGACGGAGCAACGCTGTCCCCAGACGTGGGGAGGCTGTTTTTGCCACGAAGCGTTTCGTTGCTGCAGTTTGTACTCTTGACTGAGGCAGATCAATGGCCGTTATTTCAGGCATGCCTGTTTTTAATGTGTATTTCTTAAGTGTCATACGTCAAACGTCACACTAGGTGTATAATCAAGCGTTAAGGTGAGCAATAGAAGAACAATTATATAGATGTTAACAGGTGTAATGGTTTATCACTACAGAAACAGCTCTAAAGAATGTAAGTGACTTTACACAGCGTATTAATGTCTTCTGCTGTGAATTAAATGCTTGCTGATAGGGCTTAGTACTTACACCTTTACACCTTTACACCTTCGTGTGAACTAGTGCAGCAATTTTCCTGTACGTCCAATTATCACCCACTACCCTCATCAGCCCTCAGACAGCCGCTGACAGCCCTTATCGAACAGCGCTTTCCGAAAAAGCGCGCGTGCAAAAGCGCGGATTCCCCAAAAATATAGGGCTTGTGGGTAAATGGAGGCGGGGCTAAGAAACTAGGGGAAAAAAAAAAAAAAATATCAGTTCGAGTGTTCAAGGTTCAAGTCTTTTTCTTATCCTCTAATGTAGTTTGCAAGATCGTACCGTGATCCAAGCTCCAACCAGGTCCAACCAGGATTCGGGACAGCCGCTGACAGCCCTTATCGAACAGCGCTTTCCGAAAAAGCGCGCGCGCAAAAGCGCAGATTCCCCAAAAATATAGGGCTTGTGGGTAAATGGAGGCGGGGCTAAGAAACTAGGGGAAAAAAAAAAAAAAATATATCAGTTCGAGTGTTCAAGGTTCAAGTCTTTTTCTTATCCTCTAATGTAGTTTGCAAGATCGTACCGTGATCCAAGCTCCAACCAGGTCCAACCAGGATTCGGGACAGCCGCTGACAGCCCTTATCGAACAGCGCTTTCCGAAAAAGCGCGCGCGCAAAAGCGCGGATTCCCCAAAAATATAGGGCTTGTGGGTAAATGGAGGCGGGGCTAAGAAACGTGATCCAAGCTTCAACCAGGTCCAACCAGGATTCGGGACAGCCGCTGACAGCCCTTATCGAACAGCGCTTTCCGAAAAAGCGCGCGCGCAAAAGCGCGGATTCCCCAAAAATATAGGGCTTGTGGGTAAATGGGGGCGGGGCTAAGAAACGTGATCCAAGCTCCAACCAGGATTCGGGACAGCCGCTGACAGCCCTTATCGAACAGCGCTTTCCGAAAAAGTTTAAAAATAAATGTGAATCTGGCAGAACAAACAGGAAGTTGGGATCAATGGATAGGAAAACCGTAGATAAGGACATAGTAACATTATTTCTATATTTTCTACGGTGGTCTTGGCTGGAGGATGTTAACTATAAGTCTTTTCCCAAGCGGAATGATATTCAATCCCGAAAGCACTGGCCTTTTATTGAACTTTCGAAATCATGGCCACTGGATATGATTCCACTGTTCATGGGAGGTTGGCATCTTGCCAGAAAGCTCAATATGCGCTTAGCAATATTTGAGCCACAATTTTCACAGAATCAAGGATGTTGCTACCCCTCTTCCGTACCCTTGTACAGCTCAGGATTTGTTCTTGTGTTGCAAATAGGCACCCTCTTACAGCTCGAAGACAGTGTCTAAATTTATTAACGAATGCTTCCCATGGTTCATGATCACTTGACACCAGTTTAGGTACCCTGTGCAAATATACAGTCCCTTCGGATATCTGAGGACCTATTAGCCTTCCAGGGTTCACATGGCGGATGTAGTGGGGGTGACCTATTTGGGTCACCACCTTCTCAGGTACAATTTTTATCTTGTGCTCCTTGTCCACCGGTGAATTAGTCATCTGGGGAAATAAGGGGGAGGTGGGTTGATTCTTGAGTACTCCTCTGTCAAATGTGGCTAGTTGTGCCCGTTTTAAATGGCAACTTTTTGTCTACATTTGGAAGTCTGGGGATAATACTTGGTTTATTCCCAAATATCAGGCCCCTTCCACCCTCATTAGATTTGGTAGTTTTGGTGGCACGGATGTTACTGAGGCGAATTTCAGACAGGGTTGAGCTGGGCTCCACCGAAGTGATTAAGACCTTTTTTCCAACCTCTTGCAGATGCAGTGACTCCCCTTTGTTCAAGTCTTTCCCAACAGCATCCACAAATAAAAGGACCAGTTTCTTAAGAATAAGAAGTTTGTCGAGAACAGAGCTGCACTGGCACTGTTTGTGTGGCAAGTTCCCCTCACCAGATTGTATAGGTGAAAATTCTGCCAAGTGTTCACAGGATAAAAGTGATATAGATAAAGCATTACATTATCCAAGCTAGCACAGATGGCAGCAGCCCGCCCCTCATAGTTGATCAGGCAAATGTCTCCGGCCAGCAGTGACTCATTCTTAATGCCCCGCGAACCCTGGTCATGTTCACAGAAATCTGAGGGCTTGTCAGGGATGAACGGCTCTGGTGACATGTGACCCTCCTAGCCATGGAACACCACATGGGCTTGCCAGTTTTAATAAGGGGCTCAGCATTGTACAAATGGTCCCCCCCAATCCCAAGGATCCAAACTGACAGGGACTTTAGATGAACATACAAACTGGTTTATTTCACTAATGAGGGTGTAGGCTTCCCCCTGGTTCCCAAATGAGCTAAGAAAACTGGTTTCGGTATTACATAACAAGGAGGATGGAGGGGCGGACACCAATGCTGGAATTTTCCTTTTCAAAGACAGCAGTTTTCCTTTGGGGAATGTTACCATAGTTTTTTTCCGATGCAGTAGGTATTACAGAAGGGATGAAGCTCTGTAGAAAATTTGCAAACGCCATTTTTGTGTGGAAATAGTAGTATTCTCAGAAACCCTTGTGAGAAACCAGAAGGTGCCTCACCCACTAGTCTCTGGGGATCTGTCATCCAGGTGGCCAGGACACGGCCATCACTTTTGTATCCAGTTCATGGGGTTGGATCAGTGCAGGAGGATCACCTAGGTGAGGGGTCTTCAGGGAGTGGGAGTGGGACATCGGATGGTGAGACATAGGGCCTCATTAAGAGTCTGGCAGTAACCGAGGCGGTAAAACCGCCTGGTTACCGCCAGACTCGTATTACCATTCCGCCTCCGTGACTCCCGGAAATACTATGGTATTACGACCCTGGTGTCCTGGGAATTCCAGAGGCAGAATTCGGTAAATCCCCATTCACATTGAGTCCCATAGGACTCAATAGGAATGGGGAAGTGGAAACACCGGCACCATCTCGTGATGGTGCTGTTGTTTCCACGTCCGCCTGCAGGCGGGCGGTGTTAAACCCGCCAGGTCAGACCTGGCGGGAACATCACCTCCCGCCTGCAGGAGTCGGGATCGGGCGGTCCGGAATTAACAGTGGCGGCGGGTTTACTGCCACTGTTAATTCCGGACCGCGCGACCTGTAATGAGGCCCATAGTATCCCCTTCTTTATAACACCTTTACCCCATCCTACCAAGTAGGAAATTTAGGAACTCCAACCTCCCCCTTTACAACACAAACACTTTCTCAATGACAGCCCGCTATGAGAGAAAACAGACTAACACCCGAGCCGTATACCTGACATGTCCCAATACAATGGTCGGGCAATTACTGACCATCACTCACACCTGACTTCCATTAAGCTTCCGCACACAAATAAAAGGTGGAGCACGAGCGCGCACTCTGAGCGAGGCAAAGCACACGAGGAAACAGCAGTTCCAAGATGACAGTTTAACAAGAGGAGAAAGGGTATGCAGTGATAAAATTGCAGCAAAAATTTCACCTGTACCAAAAATTGCTGAAAAAATGCTGTGGTTTGACCGGTTAAAGGTGCACCCCATTACACCATTTAAGGGGAGCGGGGGTCTTGGGGGTGTCCCCCGTTACCCTTAAATGGTATAATGGGTCCAGGGGTTACGGGGGTGTCCCACGCATCCTTTACATGGATTGCGGCAGCAAAACCCATGCCTTTTTGCCGCGATATTTAGTGTCCACTGCCATTTTTGCTGTGATTTTAACACATGGAACCGGAGAAAGACGATGAAACGGAAGGGGATTGCTAGGAGGGAAGCTCCCTTGACCTTTTCGACAAGGAACCATTGCTTTCATGAGCCCTTGAGATTGGAAAGTGTAAGACCAGGAAAAACAGGCTGAAGAATCCTGCATTGTGTGTCAGAGATAACCGGGGCCCTCCCGCGCCAAGAATCAAGGCAGAGAGAATCACCAGCCGCTGTGGACCCGTCCTTGTCTCCAAGAACAAAACAGCATCAGTGAAATCAACACAGCCGGTGAGTTGGGGAGACTGATACAAGACTGGTCCGTGTTGAAGCCAAGGTTGCAAGCAGCAACAATGTATGGGTGCGCTAGAATGAACATTGTTTGAAATACGTGTGATAAAAGACGTAAGTAGAGTTGAACCGCTGATGAGTGATTGAACTTTGAAACGAAGATACAATGCCTTGGACAGAGTGGTCGGGCACCATGTGAGGGCTCAATCAAAGGTCTCTCTAAGGTATCCAGCTGAAAAGTGAAAGAGTTGTAGACAATTGTGAATTGAAGTGGTCCTGCGATGGGTCAAGCCAAACCCTGTGCAGAATCAAAAGTCTTCGATGTTGATACAGTACAGAACATTTGTGGCAAAGTTGTTAAAGTTGGTCTGAGCCCAGCAGAGGGAGATCATTTGAAAGCTTTACAGTGGGTCTGAGCCCGACGAAGGGGGATCTGGGGTGAAGCAAAAATCACCCGAGAAGGTTTTGTGTTGAAGCAGGATGGAGCCCAGTGGAGGGTGACCCGGGGTGAACAGAAAATCACCCAAGAATGTGTACTTGTGAAATCCTCAGAAGGTGGGTCTAAGCCCGGCAGAGGGGGACCCGGGCTGAACAGACAAAACCGAGAATGTCTACCTGTGAAACCCTAAGGACAAAGGAACTTGGTTGTCATATTGCATTAGGCCCTCTGAAGAAGAGACTTTGAATGGCAAAGAGACTGTGGCACAGAAGGCCATGTTGAGGTTTTGAACTGCAACCTCGTGCTAGAGAAGCCAGAGACTGTGCTTAGCTAGTGTGCCGCCTTGTGCCATGTGGAAAACGTGGGGAAGGGAAGCCAACGGCTTGAATATCCTGACATTATTTGTTGAACACTTTTCTTTTGCATTACATTGTTTCCCACACTATTTGTATTTAGAAGTAAGGATTGGCAATAGGTTTATTAGTACAGGCCCTTTTATTTTGACAAGACACCACTAAGACTGCATTATAATTATTTGATGGTCGTAGCTTGCGCCCCTCTTTAGATTTAGGTTTAGATAGGCCTTTTTAAAACCCAATTGAAGCTCAATAAACACCCTTGAACTGTGATCAATTGTATCAGTCTAACTGTTTGATACCATGTCTTCCTTACATCCTGCGCAAGTCAATTATCGTTTGGGGTCACAAAATGTCAAAGAGAATCAATGTCAGCGCAGGAGTCTCCATTCACCTTGTTTCCTTATTGTTTCTACAGGTAAAAACAGCCTAATATCGTCTAGCTCTGCCTCTCACCTGTTGAGAAATGAAGCTTTGGTGTTTGGTGGATCCACTTATCACATATGCAGGTTCCGAGGGATACACAGTCATTGAAGGTCTGCCAGCCGCTAACTCCCTGTGGACATCAACTCCTTTGCCCTTTCCCCTGTCGAGGAGGTCTGGAGGAAAATAGAGAAGGGGGGTGGCCTCAAGGAAGCTGCCTGGAAGGCTTCCTGGGTCCTGGGCTGTGGTTGTTGTTGGCAACTCATGCACCCTTTCCCCCTATAACATGCTCCACCGAAGGTCTGGCTCTTTTATAGAACATCCTCAGTGTGCAGTTTCCCCTCACGGCAAAGTGCACTACGAAGAAAGGTGAAACAAAAAGATCCAGGTAGCTCACAGTAGAGAGGGCAGTAAGCAACATGGCTATCTCCATCTAACTGCCAACCTCCTGACAAGAGCCAGTAACAGCACAGCTCTACAAATGGGGGATTGCAAGGAGGGGGTGGGGGCTATGGGGAAAACCACAGACGACTGCACCAAGGCAACTAGTCCTTTATCTATACTTATCATTGACGTGAGGATGGCAACAGCCTGAACACTGTTATCTTCGTGGTTTATCAGGCAATACTTTTTAACCTGTACATTGAGCCTCTGGGCACTCTCCTCAAATATCCCAATATAGCCATTCGCCAATAGAAGGACAATACTCAGTTTTACATGAGAGTAAAAGCACACAGGACCCCACTCAACTCTGTCATTACCAAGCCATGAACTAGTCCTGGATGTTTACTGCCTGCCTCAAACTAAACTCATCCAAGACTGAATTCATCTTCATCGGTCCGCGATATAAACAACAACTTTTCCAACAATGACTCAATGATATGTGCCTTCAAGGATTTGATACACAACTCTCGGACTCAGCTAAATTGTTAGGCTTCTCCACTGATGGCAGCTTGTTCTCCCAGGAACACATAGCCAAGAAGGCCCCAACTGCCTGGCTCAGAAACTCCACCATTCGCAAAATCAAACCCTTCATCCCACCGCAGGACTTCCATACTGTAGTGCAGGCCCCTGTGGTCTTGCACAGCGATGGGGGCAATGCCCTCCTGATGGGGCTCCTAGATGCTCACGTGGCTCCCTTAAAAGCAGTCCACCATGCTGCAGCTTGTCTTATTACAGGTGTATGTAGATTTGACCAAATATATCAAATATACCTCGTCCTACGCAAACTACATTGGCTTCCTCCCCAGTCCAGGATACTGTTCAAGACTTCATGTATCATATACAAAGCAGTCACGGGTAGCACACCAGCATACTTGGAGGCTAACCTCAACCTACTTGGTGGCACACACTCCTCGCGTAGCAAATTGACTAATTGTCTTGAAGCACAACTTGTGCGCAAAAAGAGGACCCACAAAAAAACCTTTTATTGTCAAGCACCCACCCTCTGGAACTCAATCCCATTGTCGGCTTGGAATAGCCGCACAATGTTCCAATTTTCCAAATATCTAAAAACACTGCTTTTTCAACAACACCTTATCAAGGACTAATTTCATTGGACGCACATAACGATGCACAGACCTAAACTCACAGTACTGCGCTACTGTTAAAAGAGGCCCACCCAAATCTGGAGCGCTCTGCTGCTCCTGAGCTAGATCTGCGCTTAAACAATAAAATACAATAACGTTTAGCCATAGGGCTCAGTATTATGTGGTTTTAAATCTTCTAAATATCAACAGTATTAATGCTGTTTGGCTAGTCTATAGTAAATCTATTAGCCTTTCCCCTATGCTGGCCTGATTTGCTAAAGCCAGCTCCACAGGCAACACAGAACACTTGAAATGTTGGTACTTTAATCAGGCATGTAAGTGTATGAGCTAACCAAAAAATAAAGGTGTGTAATGGATTTTTAAGCACCAGGCAGACATGATTTGCTATAGTGAAAAGGGAAGGCATTGCACAGATGCAGATAAGGTACTGTAAAGGATTTACAATCTGCTCAGGCTCGCTTAAATGTAGGATTGGTGATCAGAAGGATGTAGGCAGAACAATTCTTTCTAGGTGTACAATAGAGTTGACGCTTGTACTGGATGAAGCTCTCACCTTGTTGATTTAAGTAAACTGGGCAATACAACAAGTCTTGAAGGTAACTCCAAGCATAATCTGATATAATGTACAGCTCTAAAAACAGCAAATACACTAGAGTGCTAAGATATAGGGTTATGGCATATTCGCCTTGACTGAGCACCAATGATAGTCCTTATGCCACTAGCTTCTCTGACTTAAGTCTAAGCAGGAGCATCTTGCAGCTAAGTGTGTTGAACATGGGTGCCAGATTCAAGAGGACAAGGGCATAAATATTACCCCCCCCCTTGTGTTCTGCTGACAACTTCTGATTCTGCTCCCCTGGATGGAGGAAACGTGCCTTAAAGGAGTCAAGCAGGTTGCTACTTTATGTGTGTGTGGGCAGTTAAGATACTATCTCTCATTCAGTACTAATGCAAACAATTACAATTTGGAAAGAGCACAATAGTTAACTTCTTAATATCCACATGAGACTTTTTTCGAGAAAGGTGATTGATTTTCTTTTTTTTTTTTTACAAAGGGGAGCACAATCACCTTTGTAAGTGAGAAGCTGATCAGGGACTTCAAGTAAGCAGCAACTGTTGTGGGGTGGCAAGATATGTTATCATGTTTGGGGGGGCATACATCAACATGAACACCAGTACACTAGCTGCTCCTGATCAAGTGTGACAATTGTTCTTTGTTCAAAGTATTACATCAGGTTAGTGTGGACTGTGAGATTAGTAGCATCTAAGTGGTATCAGTGCTTGTGGCTATACTGGGCTGAACACTCTTTAAGCGCTTTGAAACACATTTTGTATAGGCGCTATATAAATAAACTATCATATCATATTTTATACATGACACAAGTCTTAATCGAGAAGAACTGAGTCAGCTGATATGGAAGTCCCTGTAGTGGAGTTTCTGTGGCGTTAACTGCACGTGTCAGGCGAACTACATCAATGTCTTTAAATTCCATGTGAACATGGTTTGCATCTGCTTTCAGCATCGTTTCTCCAATTTCACCACTCAAAACTGGATAGGTATGCTAGAGATGTTGTCATAGCTTCAGGTTTCTATGCGTGTGACAATTTCTTTTCAGTTATAGTTTTTCTAACTTTGCGTTCCCTCAGTGCCGGAGAAAATCATTTTGCATCCAATTTTTAAGCTAAGGGGAAGATTTCCAACGGATTGAAAGGCAAAGGGTGACTTGCAAGAAAGTTGCAAAATTTTACAGGGGAGACATTTATCCAAGACTGACATAAAATTGACGTGTACATTTGACCAAGTACCAAGGGAATAAACCCTGCGGTGCCACCTTACCCCTTGCAAACACACTTTTGCTGCTAATTCAGCATGGACACTTGGTTAGATTTCCATCTATAAACCAGTACACAAAAACAAACATGTTCTCCTTTGCTTTGGTTCAAAGTAATTCTTTTTTTTTTATAAAGGAGACGAAGATGGGGAATATGTTGAATGCATTTCAGAATTAGTCAAGTTCTTCACCAGGGACTTTGGCTTCAAATAAAATCAACAAATCAGTATGTATCTCTTATTTATTTACAGAGTTGTAATAGCTTCTACCTGTTTTTGAGAGTGCATTAAGGAGACGGGTAAGGCAGTTATGTCATGGTTCTAAAACAGAATCACAAAAACATGGTTCTCTGTAAATCCAACAACATGTTTTCTTTTCTTTTTTCTCTTTTATATATGTATGTGTGCCTTATAAATGACTATTTTTCAGATATGTTCTCTATTTTTTTAGATGAATAATGTTGAATAATCATTTGACGGTTCCTGATGAAGGACTTGACAAAGTTCGAAAATTCATTGGACACATTCCCCATCTTTGTTCCTTACTAAAATAATAATTACTTTTAACTAAAGGAAAGAATAACATTGTGCCTTTGTATACTGGCTTATAGATGGAAATGGAACCAAGTATCCATGCTGAATTAGCAGCAAACGTGTGTTTGCAAGGGATAAGGTGATATCCCCCGGGTTTGCTCCCTTGGTTCTTGGTCATATGCACAGTTTTCCACAGTGTTGTGATGGTGGTTGCCAATGTGTACAAATATGAATGTCAGATTCTAAACTGAAGTGAATGTGTTAATTTTAGTAACATACAGGTGGTGCCCACCTCCCCAGCTTTTCTTTTATAAAAACAGCCGTGTGCCATGACTTAATTATCTCAAAAGTCTCCTATTGAGACCATAAAAGGGATGCATATGTTATCTGGAGAAACGCTTGGAACAGGATTATGAGTATGTACTACTTCATCTCAATTTACCATTACATCCGGATTGTCTTTTTAGGTGGGTAGGTTTAAGGATCAAATGTGTATTGTTGAAGGCTGGCAATGTGTTCTAAAAGATGTTGACCCAAAGGGAGAAGTAGGCCAACTCAGTCATATAAATCACTGGATGGTTTGTGGTGGTTACATAAAAGGCTCAGTTCCGCTACTAGATGTGCCAAATTAGTACATAGTCAGAAATTGGGCCTGGTAGTGGAGTGGCGGATACATAAATGGAAATAAGAAGCGTCATTTAAGGAGAGCAAACATTGAAAGTGAATGGACTTGCAGATAGGGAAAAAATTCCAAGGCTATAGCGTTCATAGAGTTCTCAGTGCATCGATTCCAGACCTCCTCCAGTTGTGCTGGAGTGATTAAAGAGCAAATATGATAGGTGAACATATATCTTGCTGGAATCATTTATGCAGGTGCAGTGGTAAAAAAAATCAATCATGTTTCTGTTAGGAACAGTAACTCAATGCGAAAGTCAGTGATAAAGTCATGAATCCCAAATCTGTGCTTGACCACAGAAGCAGCATTAATAAGCATGTAGTGGATGGTTGCTTTGAGCAATGATTTTTTTTTTTAAAAAAAGGTAATTTATGATTCGGCACCTGGGGTTGAATTCGATCCTTAAGTGCTAACTATAACCATGGTGTGGTAGCCACGGTGTCGGAAATGCTGTAGAATTTACATCCATATGTTCCTCAGTAGTGTAGGTTAGACTCCCTCTGCTCACTGCATGTATACATGTTTTGTCAATACAATCATACAGATTTCACCCTGTTGCTATGGTTACATTGTTGGTATTTCCATATTATACAGCACAAGATTATTCGGAATACGGCTAAATAATGATTGGGGATGGGGGCAGACAGTTACATAAAACAAAACATGTAAGGTAGAGCACAAAAGGAACCATGACAGGGATCCAATTTGTGAAAGTGGATTGATAAAGGCAACACAATTCAAAACCTTAAAAAGAGACTCCCTGACAGAACCAGGCTTAGAGCGCTGTGTCAAAGCAGCTGAAAAGGTCCGTCCATCAAGGCAAAACTGATGACTTTCCTTGACAGCTTACATCCAGTGCCAATCATTTACTGCCTACCACTTTCACTGTGAATTCATTTCAGAACAGCATCTTGGCTGGCATCAATACACCAATGACCAACAATGTGCCACTTTTCCGAGGAATTTTCTAACCATTTACCTTCGCCATTTCATTTGACATTTGCAGGTTTTCAGTCAGTTTAATATTACAATAAAAAAGGGATATGTTAACTAAATAAAGGAAGAATGCCAATAGGTTTTACGTGTTCAAATTCCTAGTGTACACATGGACAGAGAAAGATTGGCTTTTTATAGGATATCCAAAAGTATTGCATACATTGTGAAATAATCATCTGGAATCCGAGAGGGATACAATTAAATTCCTTAGAATTTTAGATACAATTCTGAGGTGAGGGGGAGGGGAGTTCTACTATTGACCCAGTAAATGTTGTGATAAATCGAACGAGATTATCACTGAAACTCCTCTCATGTGGCCAGGGGAAGGCAGGTACTACCTGATCAAGACCCTTGGGGCGGTATTACGTGGGAGGATCAAATGGAGGGGACTCCTATCAGGGGAAATTGGTGACCCCTTTAACTCACGATTTCCCAGTTCTTCCTGAAGCATTGATGGCATCTTGTAAAATGGAGCCTGATATCCAATCCATTATGGACTTCAAGACCCATAATGCCTGTGGTACCAGGTCCAGAGTCAGTAAGGATCAAAGGTGCTATTAACTAGAATGTCTAGTTGTTGTAGAGTATGACACCTTGGCGGGATATTTAAACTCAGGAATGAGTTGCAGATAAAGAGAGATGCGGAAGGAGCAGCAGAAGCAGTCTGGTGTGCTGGAATTGCTGTAGAAGTAGAAGAAAGCGAGCCAGCCGATGCGAGAAGTGAAGGCATACGTCATTGCAGAGACATGCTCCCAACCCGACACATGGGCTTTGGTGTACGAGAGGACCAACAGAACTTAAGAGCCACAAAGTCTGCTGAAGTTACATGGAAGCTGGCAGCATAGCAGGCAGGAAGCAGGAGGTCCGCTGCAGCAACGAGCAGGGAAGCGGGGACGGCAAAGTGGAACAGTGAGTTGGCCTGATGCAAAAGGTGACCCTGTGGCACTCACAGCAGGACAATTGAGAGCAAACAATAAGTTTGAAAACCAATAAAACACTGAGGCGACAAGGGCACAATTCCCCTTTCATGAGACGCCAATTGGGGGAAACCACTATAAAAAGAGGCAGCCATTCTTCAGCCCTCCTCACATGGGATACTGGTGTGGAGAATCTTGGAACAAATATTGCCACTAAAATCAATTGTAGTTGTAGGAGTTTTCTTCCTGACAGGCAAATACACCAGGAAAGGGATCATAGTAGTTATTCCTGGCAGATTAGTATACCGGGAAAGAAGATGTTTTGAAGAAGTGTGTTTGTGGCAAAAAGGTGTGGTGGAAAGAACATTCATTTATTAACATTTTGACAGACTGTTGCGTTACCTAAGGTAGTTACTGTGCTATCCTGACAAAGCATTCCATTGGAAAAAGGTGTGGTGTAATGAAAATGCAAGTTCTGCCCAGTGAAAAGGTGTGCACATATCTAATGTGAGAGAAGCACTGTAAAAGGGGAGGGAGCTCCTTTTAATCGTTACACAAGTCAAGCCCAAAATAAAAATAATTTACATGTAACATAAAGGTAGGGGCATCGGTAAGCATAACCAAACCTAGAGGTAGGCTAAAACCCACTAAATGGGCCTTGTAGCATGCCTTTTCAGCCAACATGTATTACCTTTAATTAATCTGTAACAAAGCTGCAGTAGCTGGTAACACATTGCAGGTCCCACGATCCGAGGCTGGTATGGTGAGAAGCAAAACAACAGTTTTATTTTTCAAAGTCACAGATTGGAAACCATGAGTCTCACCAACAGGTATGGCGAGCATAACCATTTCAAAAGTCAAAATAATTTGCAAAACATGATTTTTAGATGGAGTTAAGAGAAACACAGTCGTTTCAAATTGCCCCTCAGCACATTTTGCCTGGGAAGAAGGCCGAAGAGTTCCTAATATGAAACATTTGTATAGCAGTACGTCCCTGGTTCAAGGCTCTGGCATTGTCATGGAAGGGAGCACTTCTCACAAGAACAAAGATGAGATGACCGGGGCAGATGAATAAAGTTCCGTTAGTCATCTCAAATGTTTCAATGAATTGTCATTATGATGTGGGAAGAGGGGTTTGGAATGTGACGTCACATTTTAATTACGGGCAGTGTGGGAAGGTTTGTGGGTCCAATTTCAAACATAATGTATGTTTTTTTAGAAGGGTCTGATGTGCAAGCACCAATCAGCTCAGTGTGGGGAGACTTTTTCATGTTGCAAAGTTACTACTTTTAATTAGCTCGATTATTATAAAAGTTTTAGATTTAGGGGCATTTCTTTGCCAACGCATTTTCATGCAGTTATGTCCCACGATCTGTTTGAATATAAGTGGCCCAGCTGCGTCGGGGCCACAAATAAGCCTGCTTTTCTTCTTGTGTGCGTACTCTCCTTTTTTGACTACTTTTTACCTTTTTATTGGTGAGTTCCGAGGCGACCCCCAACACATTGGTATGCTAATAATTGCTTTACATCCTGAGGAGAGCAATTGCAATTTGACAAACGGTTGCATCACTAAAGATAGTTGCTGTGCTATCCTGGCAAAAGTTTTCCATTGGAAGAATAAGTGTGATATGCAAATAGTTGTTTAGATGCTGAAGAGAACAATTGTCTTGGCTTATGAACTTGTGTTTTCTGAGAGGGACAGTTGCCGTTCCCAGAAGGATATTGTGAAAAACAACAATTGCTTTGATTTTTGAACAAGTACTTGTGCAAGAGACATTTACTTTACCAAGTGGAAGGACACGGTGGAGGGAAAAGAAATTTTATGTTGAACAGAACCAAACTTTGTTGAATCACAACTTTTCTAAGGGTATTCTTGAATTGATCCAGGGAAAGGGAGCCCAACCCTTGTCACAATGAGTACTTCCTGAGTTTGAACTTCTACATTGTTTTGCTGAATTGAAGACTGACAAATATTCAGTGTATACTTTTGTTGCTTGTATTAGTGTGAGGGTCAGAGACTTGTTGGACACTAGGTAATCTTTGCTAGGTAGGGACATAATTGTTAGTATAGGGAAATATTGGCATCTATCTCCCCCCTTTTCATTTAATACATGGCACACATTGAGAAAACTATACCTTTGTGTCTATCTCGCATTTCTGACCCCTCACAATGTTAAGAACTGTACACAACTTTCAATCTAATCACTATTATAAACAATGAATGTAAAATATATACAAATCCTTCTTAAGAAATTAGAAATCAAATAATCTGATCAAAGGAAAGCAGAAGAAGCAAGGTGAAGGAGTGGATCCAAGAGAAGACTTAAGTACAGCGCTTCAAAGAAAGCACACAGCGGTTCAGGAGCAGTGTAACTAGGAAGAGGAGGACGAAGCAGCATCCATAGGGGATCAGTGACGTCGCTGGGGGGATTTGGGGGACTGGCCCCCCCCTGTAAAACCCTGTGCCCCCCTTGTGCCCTTCTACCTAAGACGAGCAGTGACCATGTTCTCCGCCTACTTTTGTCAGTGCCCTCCCTACTTTTGTCTTTGGCCCCCTCTGTGCCCCTCCTAAATTTGATTCCTGGTGACGCACCTGTAGGGGATTCACTAGAGAGGGCAGGCTGCCCCATGAAGTAGAAACAGATAAAGAGACCCAAAGACAAAGGGGGGCATGTGTAGATTAAGAGGTGGGGAAGAGATTACGCTGATGCATGCCGAAACCTGAAATTCAATGTTCCATAGAAATACATTTGAATCATTAAACACACTCTTAAAACTCAAGAAAAATCCATGTACCATTGTAAGTTAGGTCTAAGGCTTTCTCCAAAGAGACTTGACATATTAACTTGCTGGTTAAACCCAGGACAAGTCCAAGAACTGTTGGGATTGAAAGAAATGTAGTAGTGCATGCTGGAACCTTAAGTCCTAGGTGCCATCCAAAGAGACTTGAAACATCCATCTACTGTTGAAACTCAGGCCAAGTACAATACCTATTGTGAGATAAGGATCAGTGTACGATGCCACGTGAAGTCCAATGATCCATGTGGGGAGACTAACAACTTTATTCCATTGGTGAAGCTTAGGCTAAGTCCAAGAACTGTTCTGAATGAGAGACAGTAAAGCATGCTGGCACATGAAGTGCGAGGTGCTAGACAAAGCGACCGGAGGCTTAACAAGCCCGGACACGTCAGGGAGATTTAAGCATATTGTGTAGGTCGAAGATTGATTTATGTTCAGTAAGCATAAAGTGTGCAAAAAGCAGTCATTAAATATTTATCAGAAAGCATGTTAAGTGTGCAAGTGTCTAAATACTGGGGTCTGCAACCTTTGGCTATCCAGATGTTTGAATTATGACTCACATGACTCGCTAAATTGGATTCTAACTGTTCACGTTTTTCTAAGGATGATCACTGCATTAATGGGCTAGATAAAGTTACAACTCCCCGAGTTATTTTTGAGGCCTCACTTGGTGCTGACACCCGGGTGACAGTACTATAAAGAAAATCACAACACCATCTGAGGCTACTTCGATTGTTAAAACCCTATGTATCTTTAAAAATGGAGAAGGGTTGGTGACGGCTACCTTTATGCAGAGATTAGACTACTGCAATGCGCTCTTGAGTGGAGGCAGTAAAAACTGCATTTGCAAGCTCCAGGTTTTACAGAATGATGCAGTCCATATTATTAGGAGCATGCCAAAAAGAGAACACATTTCCGCCCATGGGAAAAACCTTCACTGGCTGTCTTTAGCAGCCAGAATGTTTGTATGGGTCTGTTCCCTCTTATCTTGGAGAGAGCTTTGTACAATGCACCCCGGCAAGATCCATGCGGTTAGACAACACTATGTATCCAACTTGCCCTAGAGCTAAACGCGCGAGGGGGAGCAGCCGCTCTTTCCATGTTCAGGCAGTAATAGCCTGGAACAGACTCCCAGTTGAACTGTATAAAGAGGAAAAGTTGTTCACCTTTCGAAAATGCCTTAAGACTATCTTGTTTAACTGATAGGTCCTCTTGCTCATTTGCCCCATTATGTTGTGTCTATAGTGTTTATGTACACCCAGATGACTGTGGGCTACAGCGAGTAAAACATGAATGAATAAATAACCACTCCCCATTGATTATTCTGGCTATGCATAACAGGAGTTGTAGTGCAAAACAACTGGGGAGCCAAAGGTTGCCAAGACCTGGTCTAAGATTAAGAGTCTTTGAAACTGTTTACTTCGAAGCATATGAAATGCAGAATCTTCAAAGCCTAAGATTCATTGACGTCATTCATCACACAGTCTATAAAGCACACAATTGTTTAAACCCAACAACCTAACCTAAGAACTATGAACTGTGCATTGTTCAAGTCTAAAGGTCACTGAGCCTTTCAATTAAATATCTGTAAAATGCTTGTGGGGAATTGACTTCTGCCCTGCAGGATTGCAAGGTATATGTGAATAGAAGCTAAAGTGCCTACTCTGCCCAAAAGCCAACACGATCAAAGGGAAAACAGGCAGTTAAGAGTTGTGGTAACTGGAGCAGAGGGAAGGCTATACTCTCAAGAGGGGTATGAATGTGGTTCAGTAGCAACCCAAACAGCCAAGTGGAACAGTCCAAGACAAATGAATATCCAATAAATCAAGGGTCTATACAAATATATATACTTTATTTAAACACACCATGTGTCAAAAACGCCCTGTTATAAAGTATACTTGGAGATTAATAAAGTTGGCACTCAACACACAGACCTGCTGTGGAGTCAGTATAGTTCCAGGTAGCTTTATTTACAGATGTACAGTATATACATCAAATCCAGTTACTCTTCAGTTATGTACATGACATGTAGTATAGGACAAGAACAAGGAGAGGTAATTGACCCACATACAGAGGAGGAAAACCCACCGACCATCCATCTATTCCAGCTCAGGCCCCCAACTGACTCTCAGAACATTCACTCACAGATCCACACAACATTCTCCTGAGCTGCATTCATACATCAACATTCTGACAGCAAGCACCCCAAGCCAGTGACATGACATGATAAGACTACATTACAACACGCCCCTTCTTCAATAGGACTTCAACACCCATCATGCCTTGCAACGAACATGAGCTTAGATGTAGAGAACGTTTCAGGCACAGCCTTTCTTCAGATCAAACAACAATTGAAAAGCACAGTTATTCTGGATCTAAATAAGGTGATTCCTGCAAAGTCTTCATGCATCTGCGAAAAATGTCTGTGATGTTTCAAAACACACTCACAAATGTGGCAATGCCTCGGTTTCCAACCTCCTCTCACAAGTGGTTACCTCGTTTTTTCAAACTCCACGCATGCAGCTGTGTACACGCACAGATACTACCCATCCCACCACAATGCACCAGAACTAATAATAAAGAAGGTCACAAAGTGCGACTGCACATACTGCTGAACAGAACATTATATTAACAGCACAAAGTAAAATGCATGATTTATAAATCTATTCTCACCATTTCGATCCAGAGAGGCATTTTTTTCAAAGGAAAACAGTGTAAAGTTAGTGCACGGGGGACTGAAGTCTATTAGTCAGCTTTCTTTCATACTCACCAAGCATTTCTGACACTGGCCACTATTGGCTGATTTATTTAAGAAGCCGCGTTATGGCCATGTCTACTTTCCCTGGTATTTGTCCATTTCTCCCGAACTCGATTAAGGCCGATATCGTGAAGTTAACTCCTATAGTGTACGAGCCATGAAACTCTATAAACATTTCTTATTGAGAAGACCTTCCCAGGAGCACTTCCCAATTAAGCCCTACTTTAAAATTAGACCTCAACTTCAAACAGGAAGACAACATTTGAGATGCGGTTGCAGAATGATGGGGAAGAGCTTTGCCCTAATCAATCCAGTAGGAGATCCTGGTGGGACTCCAAAGAGTGTTTTTGCAAAATGTCCCTCTGGTCACATCGAACCTTGACCTCAGGGTCCTACAGAGAAGGCTGCTGATGCCAAGGTTCAGGTCTGGTAAAGAGCAAGCAACTCATTAACAACAACCTCGAAACCTGCAGGTGATGCGGAAAGGATCTCACCGACCCCCCCCCCCCCCTCGTGACCCAACCCCGGAACTTTGACTGAGTAATAATATTTTGTTCCAGTGAAAAACAAGGTAATGAAAAAAATCCCCTTATAACTTCTATTCCCTGTAGCCAGAATCTTGCACGTGTCCTATTCTATGGAGTCCTGGTGAGGCTCATTAGGAATTGCCCTTTCATTGTGTTCATGGGATAATGGCCATTGAAATAAACGGTAATACACAGAAAATAAATTATAATGACTATAATGATACATCTTATATGTATTGATTATTGCTGTAATTATTATGTGTGATGCATATAAACTTAATGTTTCAATCGTTCTAAATAAATAAAAATAGGTTTTTCCAGTTTCATTCGAATTGTTCAAATTAGGATTGAGAAAAACAAATACAATTACTGTGAAAATGAAATATTAATAATAATTCCAAAACATACTAATTTGATTTGCAAATAAAGTTTTGAAATTGGGGTTCCCTCCTTTGAGGAATTCTTCTTATAGTGTCTTCATAATAGCCCGTGAAACGTTAAATAAAAACAAGTCCCAATAACAAATGAATCATAAGGAGTTCTTCTTGAGACTGGTGCACCCTGGCGTTGCTGCCTCACAGGTTTCCATGACTCTTGAATGCTGCAGCACTTAGATTGCGAATGCTGAAGAAATTACATATGCCGTATTCGTCAAGCTTGCAGTTTACCATGGAAACTCGCCTTTGCAGAGAATGCTCGCGAGATGCGAGAGTTGATGGGAATTACCTGACCGGCCCAGCAGATGCGGGCAGCCGCTAGCATCAGCCTGACTTCACAAACTCCCCGCGCCGCCGCCGGGGCACCTCGCGGTGCGGTTTATAATGCTAAATGCGGCTGCCAGCTTTCTGCCTTCTCATTATGGCAAATTGAATTTGAATGCTGCTGACAGAGGAGTACACTTGGCACTTTACAGGCAGCAGATGTCTGTGCAGTTCAGGACTTGGCTCCTTTAGTGTGTGGTTTGTGCTAAATGGGGGCCTTAAGGTAGTGTGTCAAACCCCACACAAGTCAGTCACACCTGCCAACAGTCCCCTCTTGTTTCAGGGATTTGAACTGTGGTCGTAAATTGTGCCGCATCAACTTAAAAGCGAGACAGAGTGAATCAAAATGCGTTCGCCATTTTTCACAGACATTCTCCTGGTCATAAATCAGAATCCCAAGTTCCTCTCATCGCCTTATGAGGTTATTTTTTTATTTGTTTATGTGGGGCGCTTCTTTCGTTTGTAGGGTGCAAGGCACCAAATACAGATTGAATGTTTTCTTCTTTAAAAAAAAAAAACGACCGTTACAGTGGCGCAACACAAAATGTGCGGCCTCCCTGCAAGACTTGCTGATGGTGGCTCCCCCTGAAACTCTTTGAAAAAGCACATGCTGAGCCTGTCTCCCAAGCCTGTCTGGGCCAACACGCATGCGCAATTCACATGATGACCATGTTGCCAGAGGCGCGCGAAGCACTAGTTGAAAAAAGTAATTTTAAAAATTATACCTTACATCTTTTACCTACAGTGCAAACAAGTAGGGTCTGTGTTTGTCTGCCAAATGTACAAACCTTCACTGTGTGCAGCCATAAAATGCAGTGCGCATACTTGCCAGGAGGCCTCCTTTCCAACTTGAGGGGGCGGGGTGGCCTGCTTCGGAGGGGATTCTAATTTTTTAAACAATTCAAGGCCAGCAGCAGGAAGTAAACATTTTTAGTGAAGAACCCTCACCATCTCCCATAAATTGGTGCAAGTTACAGGGAGTAGCGAGGGAGAACCAAGTGATGCATGGTGATGGGAGAGTTCCATATCTTTCAAATGTCTTTAAATGGTGCATTTTAGAGCACAATTTTGAAAAAAAAACAACCAAATAAAATGTCATTTGAAACTGTTTATCTAGGACAGGTGTGAACATTTCAAGTTGCAAGCTACTAGTCAGCCATTACAAGTCACTTGCCACCTCAATTTTACACATACACACAGCACAACACTTCTTAATCACCAAGAGTCGATTATTAGTCAACGGCTAGTGGCTAGTGCACATTTTGAGTACTGCTCTAGAATAACACATACAAAAATCTGTTCGATTTTCATGTAATCAAATGTACACATAGAATTTTATGTTTTCATAATGCCTGTACCTGCAAAATATGCCAGCGTTGCCATTTTAAGTCGCTTTCATGAAGCAGTGCACACAATTTAGGCCAGCATTGCTGTTGTCAAGCACTTTCATAAAGCTGGGGCCAATTGTCACTGTGAATTACTTTCATAAAGCTGCTGTTACATCCAATGCCAGCTCTGTAACTGTAAATCACTTCTGTGACGAATCCAAGGAATTCGTCCCCTCTGCCCAAGGTGGAGCAAGCCCACTTTGGGACTAGGGAGGCGAGCCTGCTAACCTTACACTTCCCCTAGGGGACATGGCAAGCAGGATTCTCAGTGGGGGTGAGTCCCCACCCCTTAAAGGACAGCTAATCCCTAGATAGTGATTTATGTTATCTGCGCTTTCTCCGAAGGAAGACGCAGAGAATCCTGCTGAACGAAAATACACCCTGCTTATAAAGAGACAGTAAAGTCCCGGTTCCAGAGAGCCTTGATGGCTGGAGTACGCCCGAACAGGAACAAGCAGCTGCATCGAGCAAGAGACGCGAAAGCTTTGCTGAACATAACGGGAAAAGGGTCAAAGCTCCAAGCCTGTTCTGATCTCCTCAGACCTCCACTTCTCTAACCCTCTCACCACTCCTCTCTCTTGGAGTGATCACTTTCTCCTTTCTTCCCACCTCTCTCCCTCTCTTCCCCGCAGGTGAAGCTGACTCCAGCACTGCCACCTACCTTCTCGGTCATCCGACCCATGAAGTGTGTGTCTGTTGAGGCTTTCACCGCTTCTTTCTCTCCTCCTCCTGCACCTTTGGCTGACTCACACCCTGACACAGCCCTCAGTAACCTTCAACTCTCTATCTCTAACACTCTGGATGTCCTTGCCCGGCATGATGATCAGCTTGAAGCCCAAATCCAAGTGCAACTCTTGGCACAATTCTGACCTTGCCGCCCTTAAATGGAAGTTTAGGGCAGCAGAGAGGAAGCGGAGGGCATTAGGTGCACCCCCTGAAAGAAATGGCCTGCTGCCTGCTCCAAAGGCAGTACAGACGCTCTGTCCTCTATAAGAAGAGAGCCTGCACCCAAGCCCGCATCTCTGCAGCATCTAACAACTCGGCCAAACTTTTCAAAATCTGGAAGGAGCTGGCTAATCCTGCTGCGGTGTCTACCTCTCATGTTCCCTCCCAGAACCTCTGCACAGACTTGGCCTCTCATTTCACTACTAAAACTCAAGAAATACTGTCCACCCTCTCTTCCTCTACTTCCTCTTCCTCCTCCACCTCCTCTACAACTCCTAGCCCATCAGAGGCTGTCTCTCCTTCTCCTTTCTCCTCCTTTGCCCGGTTCAACCCAGAAAATGTTTCTAGACAAGTCCAATCTATGAAAGTCTTGTCAAAGCAGGTTCCCCCTGCTCATCCGGGACCATCAATGACCACATCGACACCCTTGCCGTAGCCGATTTCTGCAATCACTCCTTTGCCACTCGAACATTCCCCTCCCCCTTAAGGACTTTCTTGTGCACCACCTTCTAAAGAAGCCCTCGGCCGATCCTACCTCTCCGGCAAACAACCACCCTATCTCCATCACTCCTTTCCTGGGCAAACTCTTGGAAAAGATGGTCATCTCCCAGCTTAATCTACATACTGAATCTGTTTGTTGCCTCCATGACCACCAGTCTGGCTTTAGAGCTGCCCGAAGCACAGAAACTGCTCTCCTAAACACCTGTGAAGACTTGATCTCCAACCTTGACTGTAATCTCCTTTCTGTCCTCATCCTCCTCAATCTATCCTCTGCTTTTGACACGGTCAACCATGCTATCCTGCTCAATCGCCTCAGCAACCTTGGTATGATCAGGTCCTGGCCTGCTTGACCTCTTTCTCACCGACCAACCCCCCCCCAGTTCCAACAGGTGTCTTTCCTCTCTTCTATCGCTCTCTCTACCTGTGGTGTCCCCAGCGGTCTAAATATCCCTATGGCTCTTCAACAACTACCTGGCATCTCTTGCCCACTGCATTACTACTTTCTGCTCCAATTATCAATATTATGCGGCTGAAACTCAGCTCTCCCTCAGGCCCCCCCCCCCTGCCACCTCTGCTTCTTTTCTCATACCAAACTGTCTGGCCACAATTCAGGAATGGTGTGATGCCAATGATCTCTGCCTTAATGCCACTAAGACTGAGATCCTCCTTATTGGGATACCCACTCCCTCCTTTTCTCGCTCTCTCTGGCCACCAACTCTGGGCACACTTCCTGTTCCTTCCTGTGAGGCTAAGAACCTTGGTGTAATCTTCAACTCAACCCTTTCCTTCTCTCCCCACATCTCTGATGTCTCTAAAAAGTCAAACTATCAGCTGCACCTCCTCAGAGGTATTCATCCTTTTTTCACTTTCACACAGAAGCTCACTGTATCCAGAGCTCTGGTACTTCCAAGGCTAGACAATTGCAACAGCCTCTTTCTAAATATTACTGCCTCTACCTTCGACCTTTACAAATTATCCAGAACAGGATTGCAAGACTTGTCCTTGGCCTCAAGCTCAGGGATCATATCGATCCAGCTCTGACATTTCTTCACTGGCTCCCTGTGGCTGCAGGGATCAAGTTCAAGACCCTCTACATCATCCACAAGGAGTTCTGGGGCCTGGGACCGGTCTACCTCCAACTTTCTCTTCCGAAACCTCTTCCTTCTCGAGCTCTCCGCTCATCCACCTCCAAACTCTGACGGTGAGGCGCTTCTCCAAGCAGATAGTTGGGGGCAGATCTCGCTCTTCGGCTGGGGCCTCCCTCTGGAACAGCGTCATTGCTTCTCTCAAACTTGAGCAGAACTACCTCTGGTTCCGGAAGCAACTCAAGACCTTCCTTTCTGCTTCCGCTTTATCTCTTCCTATCCCCTGCTGATACACCTGACTGCTCCACGCTCGGGTCATATGGTCTTCCTCTGAACTCGGGCCAAGGCTCCTGCATGTCCAGTTACTCTCACACTACCTCCGGGCTCCCCAGCACTTAGGAGTCTGTGGGCCTCATTACACGTAGTGCGGTAAGGTTTTAACGGTACCGGTAAGGGCACCGGTAAACCCTTACCGCCTTACTATGAGGTCCCTTTGCGGGCTAGTACTTTGACGCCTGCTTTTTAGCAGGCGTTAAAAACCAACCCGCAAAGGGAGCAGGATGCTAATTACGGTACCGCAATTTGCGGCACCGTAATTAGCGCCTTCCCCATTGCCATAGAGCCCTATGGAAGGACAATGGAGGAAGGCGCAATTACCGCCTTCCCAACCTTGGAATAGGGCGGTAATTCCCCTTTCCTCCAAGGCAGTACCGGTAAATTACCGGAATGAACCATGGTGCTAATAGCACCATGGTTTACCGCACTACGTGTAATGAGGCCCTGTATCTGCAACCCTACAGTCCCTTCTCTCTGCGCTTATGAGCCACCTGCTGAATGAACTTGTGAGTTAACTGCACTTCCCCCTTGCCCTTTGACACTTCTCCCCTTCCCTGCTACCCACAATTGCACGATCTGACTGACACAAGGCCTAGCAAGATCATTATTTTGTCCTCCCTTTGTTTCCCCCTCCTTGTCTTGTCGCGCCTAGTAATACTTGTGTACAGGCAGGTTATAAATGCCATATCATATCATGCGAGATCCGAAGGTAAATGAAATTAAGCTGCATTGCCCTTCTGGAATGCCTACCCGGAAGAGCACCACAAAGTACTGAAAGGTATGCCGTGGCCCCAGAGAAATCAGAGGTGAGCAGACTGGCCCCAGAAGACCCCAAGATGGGGAAAATGCAAATCCACAACAGGGTGGGGTGAAATCAAACCAAACCCAAGGCAGGGTTTAAAAGAGACCCCAAGGCAGGGTGAGAACAAGCAACCCCCCATGTGAGGAGAAAGTGAACAACCGCCAGGCTCAGGTGAAAGACAGACCCCAAGGTGGGGGTAAAGTAAGAAGATCCCACAGGAGGGTGAAAGCAAACCTGCCTCAGGACGGGGTGAAAGAAAGACCCCAGGGCAGAGTGAAAGCAAATCGACCCCAGGGCATGGTGAAAGACAGACTCTACGGCAGGCAAAAAACAAGCTGACCCCAAGGCAGGGAGTAAGCCAGACCCTAAGATGGGTTGAGAGACAGTCCACCACGAGACAGGGTGCATAACCCCAGACCTCAGGGAGTGGTAACACGTAGAGAAACATTTCTTGAAAAGAGTGCAGTAAGGCTCTTAAACACAACGTTCTGAGAAAGTACCTGTTGTGGACATACAACCAAGGAAGAACCCAAATGCCAAAGCAGGACAGTGACTGGGGCATAGTGTTTTAGTATTCCAAAGGAAAGAGACTGACCTGAGATTTAAGCCCCAAAGAAGGAGACAGACTTTGTTAGAAAAACCTGGTGTTCAAACGAACTGTGCAATGGGGCAAGAAACCCTGATTCTTTTAACAAGAGACATTTAAGATGCGTCAGAAATCAGCCAACATTTCTTTGTGGGGGTAACAGACAATTTTCTTTGTTGTTTACATTTTCTTTGTATAAAATGGTAGGCATAGAAGTCAGGGCAGAACAGATTTCTGGACTGTGGACTTCAGTTAAGTTGCAAGACATTCTGACAAGTACTCTTTTAGTTTTCTTTTCTTTCCTTAGATTAGGGCCACAGACTTGGGACAGTTTAGGTTTTTAGAGGTTCTACACTAAAGACACCTATTATCAAGATACCACCTTGTCCGTCTCCTGATTCTGACTTACAACAGTTCCATGAATCTGAAGCTACAATCTGTGCCAGTGATGCCCACTATACATATCTTTTATTAAGCTCAGGCCACAATCTACACCAGAATGCACAATATGGCACTGTGATAACAAGCAGAATAAGCTTACAGTCTCTTTAAATATTTTAAGATGTAGTCACACTCACCAAACACATTCCCTCTTTCCCACCCACAGATGTCTCCCACACAAACGCATTCAACACAAAATAGGCTATGGACCCTCTTTTGTAGTTATGGGGGGCCTGGCTCATGAGTGTATAGCAGAGATATTGGAGAGAGTACGAGTCCAAGCTACCTCACCTTTAGGGCGCTATGGTAAGTGTTGACACACACCAGCGAGAAGGTTAATATAGCATAATTAGACTACACTAATGTAAGCACACATGTAGTTAAAACAACATTTATTCTAAAACAGAAAGTAAAAAATGGTGACAGCAAGCATAATACCAACAGAATAGTGTATGCACATAGTGTATGCATAACATAGCCCATCTCGAAAAGACTGAGATTGGCTATGTTATTAATCCATGGCTCATAAACTATGTTGTGTATTAAATACTGTGACAAAAATATGAATTGTAATGCTTGTGCATACAGTATTTTGTTGGTATTATGTTTGCTGTCACCATTTTTTACTTTCTGTTTTAGAATAAATTTTGTTTTAACTACATGTGTGCTTACATTAGTGTGGTCTAATTATGCTACATTAACCTCCTCGCTGGTGTGTGTCATTATGTTGTGCACTGCAATTTTGTCAAATGTTAGTGTCACAAAATAAAGTTTATTGAATTGAATAAACCAGGAATCAATCCCAAGGGAGGAATTGGAAGAGTTCTAAAGGTGCATAAAAAGCAGAGGGTGTGGGGGGTTTGAACAAGCAGAGATAAGAAGAAAGAATGATCTTGAGATGAGGAAGAGAAACATTTAGAGAGGGCCAGAGTCGACCAGTTGAGGGGGGCATCGGGGTAGTGGGAAAAGGATGGTGTGGTGAAGATCTGGAAGGAGTGATTGGGAGAAGGAAGGAGGAGAAAAAAGCTGGAGCAAATAAAAGGAGATTAGAAGAGCTGAGGAGGAGGTGGAGATTTGGATAGGAGCAGAAAGGTGGAGCAAAATGATATCCAGGGAAAGAGAGGCAGGAGATAACCCAGAATTGAGGAGAGCTAAACCCAAGACTCTGGGATGGATGAAACTTTCTAGGATTGCAGAGAGTTATAGACTTAACATTGGGGAAGAAAGAGAGACACTCCTAAAATTGTGGAACAAGTAATCAAAGGTACAGCCCAGAGTTCAGGGAGGAAAAGGCCAACAAAAGAGAATGAACGGAGGAATGAGGCTAGAGAAGAAAGCGCAGAGGGTCATGGTTCTGCCAATACACTTTACTCCAGGCAGACTGGTGGGGGAATGAGGACCTACGAGTGAAGTGCAACGCATCAAGAAGGCAACAAGCGCTAGACCTGTGAAAAGAAGATGGGGGCGGAGTGGAAAGCTGAGCCCAGGAGTAGAGGAAGAGGTCCCTCCAACTGGCAACTCTGCAAGCCTGCTAGAAACAGGACTGCAGTGAGCCGGGTGGTCCATGAGAGCCAAGGAGTGTGAATGCTCCCACGTGGCAGGATTTTGGGGAGTGGCCATTGTACTCTAAGGCTAAACCTAGAGTGAAAAATCCTTAAGAGGACAGATGGGAATTAATTTGAAATCTACACATCCATCCCTCTTGAATTTTTGTGATGGGGGACCCAGACAGTGTGATTATTGAGAGTGACTCTTCCATGTCACTCCAAGAGGAGATGGCATACATTTGTTTTCTTTGTTCATCTGCCTGAGGAGAAGATATCCTTTTTTATTTTTAACCTGAACTCGCTCTTTCTGACCACTGAGAATAAAATATCTTTATAGTGTTGACACCTCCTACACAGGGCCATCATTCTATCCCCATGTGTGACTTTTGAAGTCCTCCGGACAAACCTACAGGGAAGTTTGAAAAGTTTGTGGGACTTCAACCACACTAAATTAAGGTGTTTCAAGTTTTACACAAACCATTTCACTCACTCTTTGTATCCAGTAGCTAATGCCCCTCATTTCATTTTTGCTTCTCGAAGTGCTCTTTGTTTATGTGCATCTCTCTCTAAAAAAGCTGACGCAGCGTCGCCACCTCATTGCTACAGCGCAGATTTAGCATGATGTTGCTTACAGGATGTTGACAAATGTTCTACTGAGGACTGATACATTCCGCAACTATTGCACATAGAGCCCATGCTATTTCCATAACTATATGGCACGTTCTCCATAAAAATTGCACCAGGGAAAGCTTTGCTCCGGGCGCTTGTTTTGCAGCAATGCATGTTTTGTAATTGTGCCCTTTTTGACATGATGCAAACACAGTGTAGCATGTACAACTATACCTCAATCGTCCTCCATTTACAGAGAATCGAGACATACACCACTGATAATGAAACACAAGTTCCCCAACAAACCATCAAGGATTTGCTTAAATTTGCTTGATGATTTGGAGTTTTCTTTTTAACACACACACTGTTAACCCGGACAAGGATGAGAAAAGAAGTCTCTCGATAAATACAATTTGTAATCCAATTGTTCCCATCCTCGTTTGAAATGATACAGAGCAGTGAGAAATTCATAAAAAGGTGGTTACAGCTGACATCAGCCGATGGATGGCATAGCTCAGCCAGCGTGACAGGCAAAACCATTAAAATGCATTGTTGTTTTAGGGAAATACAGCTGACACTGGAATTAACAACCCATGTGGCTGATTCAATTGAGTTGCCAACACTTTGTGGGTTTACAGTCAGATGCTTCATAATGTGCACTCCCTGCCACCATGTTTCAAACTCAGCAAATGGATGAATGATGTGTTAGCAGAGCTGGACTCGGTCAGCTCTGTTGCCTATAGGAGGGGTTCTGTAACCTGTGGAACTCCTGATGTTTTTGGAATGTGACCCCCATGAACCCAATACATCTCTCTCCGCTGTTTATCCTTCCAACTTTAAGCATGGCGCCATTCTTCCAATCATCAACAACCCTTCACTTCAAGATTCCCTTCTTACCACTTTTCATCCGATCTCCCTTCTACCTTGTCGTCCAAAATTCAGGAGGGAATTGTCTATTCGCATGTTTCACTATACCGTCATCAACACTTCCTTCTTCCACCACTCTAATGAAGCTGTCAACCTCTTCACTCTACAGAAACCATTCTTCTTGGTCTTCCTAACGCATTACTCACTGCTCGCCACGCTAAACTATATTCTTTTACTCCTTGATCTATCCGTGCCATTTGACAGTGTTGACCACATCACACTTCTCTTTACCTTTTCCTCACTAGGCTTTTCCAGTTCTATTCTGCACTGGCTTCAATCTTACCTAGCTGGTCATTCTTCTTTACGTCCTGTGCGGGAAAATGTTATTTTTCCTTCCCTCTCCTATATAGTGTCCCCAAGGATTGGTTTTAGGTCCTCTTCATTTGTCTCTCTACGTTTCCCCTCTCTCATCTTCCGACTCCTAACTGGGTCTAACTTTCCACTTCTATGTTGACGACGTCCAGATTTCTATCTCCTTCTCGTCTTTTTCAGATTCTCCCCATGTTACAATTTCTGCATGTCTTGTTGCAATACAATCCTGGGTGCATTCCCTCCTGCTGCCCACCTCAATGCATCAAAAACTTCAGTACCTCAGCCGCTTCTTTCCCCTGCCAATTCATTAACCCATCTGTCCTTTTACTCTCTTCCCCTGTGCACAATGCAGACTCAATTTTGTTCTTCTCATCACCAACCAATTTACATTCATAAGGCTCATTCTTTCCTATATTTATAAGCCACCTTTTATCTCAACTCTGCTCTTCAACTCTCTCATCTTGACCTTTGCTCCACACTATTGGTTTTCCTGCTCATCGACTTGCTCCTCTATGCTCCATCAATTGAATCTCAACAAAGCTGAGGAATGATGGGGGTTGTAGTCTAGATGAAGTTGGAGGTCACAGAACAGAGTTCTGAATGCAGGGCGGCTGAGGTGACCAGTTAATTCCCAAACCTGCGGCCAGTTTGGAACTTTCAAGCTGTTATTATAATACATCAATCCTGTGGGGCATACATTCCCTTTCATCAGCTTACAGAATTTTATGAGATTGTTTTAACCACGTTCCACGACAATTCAACATCTGTTAATTGTTGACCTTCTTTTATCTCGGTTCTGTGTAGGGCTTTTAGGACTTCTGTTCTGATCAGCCCAGGGCACGTCTTGGTTTTGTGCGATAAGACTTTTTTCTTTTAGTGTCCAATGTTTTTAACTTAGCTGGGTTCGCCACATGTGCAATATTGACATTTTTACTGTGGTTAATACAAGAGTGTAGCAGGGGTTTGCCTATTGTGGATCTCTGTATCTTCTGTACCAGAAAAAATTCCACCTCTCTCTCCCAGCGCCACTGCACGGTGCTGATATTGCAGCATGGTCCAGCTTTGAGAATAGAATTAATTTTTTCAAATCACATTCATGTGCCTTTGTATATGCACTAGATTTATTTTGTGTATTTGGAAAACATATTCTGTTTCAATATTTTTTAACATATTTAATCACATATACCGTGTTTGTGTAGCTTTTCGACCTTGTATTCTTGATGCTTATTTTAATACAGTTCCAACGTTTGTCATAATTGTTTAATACATATTAGCAATTACGGTTTTGAATTATTCTCATGGAAGCAATATGCTGCATGTATGTTAATACTTCCCTGTGTTCATATGGGTTAAAGCTGTTCTCTATGATGCGACATGACATCCCTTTGCTGTGCAGGCTTTGCATATTAATGCTCATTAAGATATTGAGAACACCTACCATTGTACGCACTGTGAAGGCATCATGAAGCAAGACACAGACAACAGATTCAAGGTTCAAACACAAAATCTTTATTAACTCAAAGGTCAGGATGGTGTAAGGCCTAGCTTGCCCTATACTAACGTGAGATTTCCCTACCTAAATAAACTATGGATAGTCTGAGTCAGTAAGTTCAACTTAAAAGTCTGTCTGTGTCCAAAACCTACACTTGCCCTCACAACTAAAGCTAAACAATGTGCAGTGATGTCAGCAACCAAAGAAACAGTGTTCAAACTAAAGTTCTGAGCTTGTTTCAGCTCCTGGCTTGCTCTTGGCTCCCTTACTCAAGTTCAAGACAGTTGCACCAAATGGCCTTAGGGTTCCCTTCCCTCAAGTTCAACACAGTTCCACATAATTGCCTCAGGGTTTCCTTCCCCAAGTAGAAAGTGTGCCTGGCTTCAAATTCACAGTTAAATTAACTTGCTTAGTTTACCTTTTCTTTTCTGTCACTTGAACAAACTTATGTCGACCAGCCTCAGCCTCTTGACTTCGCTTGGTTTACTCCAAGTAAGGATTCCTCGGTCAAGGCGCAGTTGTAAGACAACAAAGTCCACCTATCACAAGCCGTGCAACCGATAACCCTTGGCACTTTGAAACTGTTCATTCCTTCTCAAAGGACTTCCTTGATAACACAGGTTTCTTTTGTGTACCTGTGTCATAAATCCACATATCCTTCTGCTTCACTTTAACAGCTTCTTGCCTTTACCAACATTTGACTCTCACTTTTCTTTGTGGTATTTCTCCCGGTTACCACCTTGCTTTCACACTATGCAATAGTGTTTTGCTTTTTACTTATTTTACATTGAGATTGCGAATGCTGTCTATTCAAATTCATCTTGTTCACAAATGAACATTTTGCTTCCGTGGCTGCTTCCACTTCCTGGCCTCTCTTGCTTCTGCTACTACTTTAGGCACTCTTGGGACCCAGATGCCTCGGCAGCATAGGTGTATTCAGTCCGGCCTTAACCCCTCTACGCAGGCCTCGGGTTCCAGCACGGTCACAGATCTGCAGTCACAGCCACTAGGCGCACCTGGGAATACTTTCAACCTTGGCAAGTCTCTTTCAGTGCAGTCACGGCAAAGCAGGGTTTGTGAACACAGGACTCTCAGGACTAGCAGGTGAAATCTGCTCTCTTCTTGTGTCCCTTAAGTGAACACACTTCCTTGTGAATTGCGAGTATGGTGCTCCTCTCCTTCTGTACTACTACCAGCCTTCCTGATCCTCCTCCAGCTCCATTCTACTTCCGCCCTCCTGCTGCAGCCTTTTATGCTTATTAGTTAGGGCAATTGATTTCAGGTGCAGGCCCTTATTGTTAATTGCCCAGCTTTGGCAAAGACTGTTCGGTCTAATTGCCTGTCCTTCCTTTCTACATGTCTCTTCAGCCCTCTTCTTTGTCTCAGTGTCTATGGGATTCTGGGACATGTAGGTAATGTTAACAAACTAAGGTTTTCCACTTTATTTATGAAATTAAGGGTAGATTTAATTCCCTTAGTATTTTCAAAAGAAGAATTGTGAGTTTTAACCTTATTAGTTGAAGAAGGGGTATAGAAGGCAACATTTCTGCTTTTCCTTGTAGCTTACCTTTGGTATTTTGGAGGTTTGTTTTTAGGGATAACAAAGCTTTGTTGTTTTGATAGATTATGCTGTGGGGTTACAACATTAGGATTTACCACCTCAGTTTTGATAGGAGGTTGAGAGATGTTAAAAGGACAATAAGCTTTAACCTCTTCTGGGCAAGGATGTAAGAGTATCGCTTTCAGAGGAAAACTACTGTGTCCCATCCCACGGAATCTCCTCACTACCCAGGGCCCTGTCTCCACCAAGGTGGTCCTCCCTCAGTACAGCACCCCCAGGATTGGGATCAGGAAGGATTGTTTGAGAGATCTGCAGGAGTCTTCGCATAGCCTTAAACAAATAGATGAGTTTTCAGTCCTCTTTTAAAGAGAGCCATTGGTTTACAACACCTAAGATCTGGGGGTAGAGAATTCCAAAGCGTACGCACTATAAAATGACATGCACCTTGGTCAGCCAAAGAGAGATTTACTCTTCGAATATACAGTAGGTTGGTGTTACTGGAAAAGGTAGCTAGGAGAGCCTTTATGAAAGATAATCAGGATGAACACTGTAGAAGCATTTATAGATCAAGGTGAGCAGCCGGAAGGGGATTCTTGCTTTCACTGGAAGCCAATGAAGCGCTCTTCTGGCTTGAGTTTTGTGTTTTCTCCTACTTACTCCTGCTACAGCACCGACTGCACTGTTTTGAATGACTTGTAGGTTGGCCATTTCCCCACCTCCTATTCCCTGTAATAAGCCGTCATTATAATACAATTTGGCCCTGATGGTAGCTGTGGCAATGCTAGCACAGATCTCCTTAGTCAAGAAGGAGCACAACTGACACAGCAACAAAATATAGTGTACAGAGGTAGACACCAAATTATTAACATGCACCTTCATATCAATTTCTTGATCAAAGTAGACTGAGCGTTTTTAACTTTGAGGATGTAGCAATTGTACAGCTTGAAATGACAACATTCTTATAGTCCGTACTAGGTTTTCCTAGCCTGCCTGAGGTACCCAAAATCATTAGTTCCGTTTTGGAGTCATTTAGTGCCATGTCAATCCATTCTCAAACATTCAACTCCGAATTAAGCAGTACACCTTATTAACATCTTCCGTATCTTTTTTTAATCACCCGATAAGGGGATTAGACGCTGTGTTTCATCTGCGTAGTTCATGTAAGTCATCCCACATGCATCCAGTAGTTGAAATATGGCTTTAGTAAAGATATTATGTTCGGGAGAAGTATCAATTCACAATCCAACAAGAGACAAGAAGAAACTACTGGAAAAGGACTGGATCATGACTTTGGAGACAGCCACAACCAGTAGTCTCACAAGAGATCTGCCTGGGGGCAGCACAAAATTAAACCAGTTACGGAGCTACTTGCTAAAATTTCTGGACAGAGTATACAGGGAGACATTTATGAGGATAAGGCTAAACCAAATAGAAACGAATGAAATAAATGCAATTTGTGAGAAATATGAAGGAACTGAATGACTGTTTTGTGACAATGGTAGTGTGCCGGAGACTTTAAAACATCTACTAAGCGTAAGGGTGTAGGTGAAATAAGAAGAAGACACCTATGGCCTCTAACGGAAGATTAGATGACATTGGAAGAAGGAGACATTTGGAGAGCCCTGACGAATGGCGAAAAAATCTCAGGGGTCATAGCAGGAGTCGCCATGATCAGAGACATATTGTCATGGCTGGGAAAACCACAAAGTGATTGAGACAAGGTGCATTCCGAAAGCTATAACTGACAACAATCTAATCTTCAAATAAGAGACTGGGGAAGCCCCAAATTAAAAGTCAAGAATGATGCACATCAACAATAACGGACTGCAAGGACATTGATCAGTTTTGTAAAAATTGTTAAATCAATTGAATTCAAATAATAAAAAAAGAAAAAGAAAAATATGATACAGGGAGGATGATAGGCATGACTGCTGAGCCGCTCCAAATGGAACATTAATAGAACCTGAGTAGGCTTCGCTACTATAGACTCTAGCACAGCAACTGGCTTGCCTACGACGTTTAACAGCTCTCATGCACCAATCTCCAGAAAGTATATTTTCTGGTGACTTGACTATAGGAAACGATTGCGATGAGATAACCCTTAGCAGTGTGCTCTAATACACAAAGATATAATGGAGACTCATTACACTTGTCAAATGACCCCATTTCTATTCCATATGACATTCAAGGGGTGACCTGCTTATCAAAAAAAAGCAAATGTTCCCCTCGTCAAATTGTCAACACAGCCACATATACATGCTAGGTGGAACCACAGTAAAGGCCGCATATCAGTTCCCAGTAAACCATCCTCAAAAGGAGCAAGGACTGGAGGGGTCAGATCTATCATTTTCTGTTAGTTCACTGCATGAAGTCACTTTTCAGCAATATCAAAACAAAGTCCATGACCTCAGAATCAAATAGCACAATGGGCATTTCAGTTCTGCAAATTGAACTCTGCCTTCACTCAATAGTATACTGCACGGTACCATGATGATGGAAGGTACTGAAACAATATTAGCATCAATACCCATCCTTATATAGATACATGTGGCAATTACAGAAAAGGGCTCACATTTACTAAGCTCTGATTGGAGTTGACTTACAACATTGATGTACAAATGTCAACTCAGCTCCTATGAGGTGTTAGAAGGAACAACAATACAAGTGGAAGTCAAACCAGAAAGATCAGAATTTCACAATGGAACAAAACAGTCTGGCAAAAATCACAACTGACCACTGACGAGACAATAAAACAACCCTAAGTCCCTGGTAGCAGGGAGTGAAATCGGCCATCTCTTATTACTAGAGACTCAGTGGTGTACAATAAAAATATACAAAGAAACCTATTTCTCCAGCTATTAATGCAAGAGATCAAAATAAAAATGCAATTGATCTATTGAAACAACACATGATGGAAATACTGTATAGTCAACGAAAACTCCAACGTTATATCAATGTTCTCTTAAACACTAAAGTACAATAGAAAGAAGACTTAACACTACAGATGCACATAAAAATGAGAACTAATAGAAAATCAATGTTCTAACTACACTCTCGAATATTGACCATCATCAGAAATATGAGCACAAAAGGAATTTTAACACAGATTAAAGTTCCAAATATACCACTGTTGGGACTCAATCCTAAATATCAACTGCAGCTGTAATAAGGCCAACATGAAACCTGTGTATTCAACAATCAAGACTGAATACACTTTTCCAAGTCAGTGAATAAAGACATGTGCAAAATGTGCACATGGAGAGGACGCACACATATGTCTGTCTTCGGGAAGCCTGGGAATTGGGGAGTCATGTGAAGAGGGATGCCAGGGCGCCTGTAAAATCGAATATATTGAAAGCCTTTGGCTAAGAATGGCACTAATCATGGCAGTAGTTTTAAACATGTATTTTCTCAAAGAAGACACCAATCATCCTGCGACACACAGCCAATTAACATGTAAAGAATTCTTGAAATTCTTCACATAGTCCCACATTTTCGATCACTAACATTAAACACATATTTGACCTCTTTCCTAATTAAATAAGGAGGGGAAATAGACAATTCAGCAAGTAGAACTCTGACTGCTGGTGCAAAGATTTTTGCTGCCTGGGCCATATCTTCCTCCGGACAAAGGAGCTATATTTTGCTGCATGCAGGTTGCCCTGGACAAATATGTTCATATTCAAAATCACCTGAATTTCATGGTGTATGAAGTTTGTCAAGCTATCAAACCTCTACCGTGATCTGGCATAGAAGATTAACGCCAGCGGGAACGGCGTGACAAGGCAGGCTGCCATTTGCATCAGGAAACTGATCCAAGACCTGCTGCCATGCCGGAACCTGGCGAAGGCTAGTGGCATGTTCGCCATCCAAAAATCTATCTAGCACGATGAGATGCTGCACCAGAAACAAAAAACACATTTTAGGAGGAGGCCTACCCATGCTACAAATAGAAAAGTATATATTTCTCCATTGAACGCAACTCTGCTATAAAAAGCAAGAATACTATTTCTAGAAGAAGGCCAACCAGTGCTAAAAAGAGCAAAATATACATCTAGTGGGGGTGAGCATCACCCTAGAAATAGACCACTAGTGTTTCATGCACAATGTCCTTCCACTTTTGAAATTGTATTTAATCTAGCACTCCTTAAGAGAAAAAATAAAAATGTTGTTTATAACATTGGTGGTACCAAATTGAAAGGCAATATTGTCAAGTACACAAGAGGACAAAAAACGTAATGACAATAGATGAATAGGCAAACATTTAATATTTCCTTTTTAATAAAGAACATATGAAAATGGCAGTTACCCGAGGAGAAGAATCTGGAGGAAATAAGCAGGATGTTTCTTCAGCCATACTCGAAGGGCGGATATTAAACTGGGAATGAAAACATACCTTAAAATGGATAGGTAGTGAATGGAGTGGCCAAATAGGAAGAAAGCTCAAAAACAGCTTTGGTTATTGATGGTAACCACAGACAGAATCACAGGCAGTCTTTTCTTCCATTAAATTGTATTTTTTTTTAAAAATTAAATCGTAAACAATGTTTTGTTCTCTTGGGCATTCACAGCTAACAGTCCAAAAAGAGCCACACGGAGAGAGAAAAACTTTCTGATACCTCACAAATATTCGGGGCCATATGAGTTAATGAAGGGTACACGAGGCACACCAGCGACCATTGAATCAAATGAGAAGTATCTGCACACTGTGCCCTTCAGTGTCATTTTGAGCCTGGATCATTTGCGCTGAAATTGGAAACGGCAGCAGAAGAAAAAAAAATAACTGTACAGCTACTTGAGAAAACAAGGTAGAAAAGATGAGACAAATTGTAATGTTGAAGGACACGGAAATGGAAGTGATAGATTAGGGGACTGTGCAAAACGACTGTTTTTCAGGAGATCTGAAGTGGTTCAGCAACTCCCATATGTTATCCAGGCAATCGAGTGTACGGCGAAGTGACATGAAGATGACAAAGTGGCCATAATGATCCCACTACATAAGAATGGTAACAGGAACAAGTGCCAGGAACCAAGGGTCGTTTATCCACTTGGTGCATGAGGAGAAGCTGATCACCGCTAGAAATAACGATTGAAGTATTAGAGGAGACATCAATGTTCTGTTCTGAATTAGATGAAATGCTTCATATGATCAAGGAAAATATACACTTCTCCAGTTTTCCTTTTTTTCAATCTCTCAAAATTTCTTGTCCATTTATATTACAGTGTGTGCATTGTGACTGTACAGTAGCAATTGGTCAGCAGCATGATAGCAGGCTATACTCTGAATTTCTGCACTCAATGTTCTGTGTTATGAATTATCTGAACTCAATGGCTGGGTTCAATCACATTTCCAAGAGATCCATTGACATTGTGCACGCTTCAGCAGCAATACATCGGTGTATTTGTAAAGCACACATTCACCACCGAAAGGGGCATCTTGGAGCTAATAACAGATGTTTACCGTCACCCAACTTAATGGTACTCATTTTTTTGACCTCAGAAGGATGAAGGGTTGAGTGGACCTGCCGGGATTCGAACCTGCGACCATGAGGTCAAACACAGACCTCTGTAGTGGATGCATTAGTCCACTGAGCCACAGAACCAGCATATCAATACAAGATGCAGTAGGGTTAAAATCAGAAAACAGCATGTGCAAAAGCAGAATGTTTGATCAATGAAGCTGTAAATAAGTCAACGATCGAAAACATATAGGAGAGCAACCAATGCCCTTCGTGTTTTAAAATTATGCAACCTAAGGCAGAAAAAAACAAATACCTACAAAAAAGGAACAAACAAGCTCGAGCAGTAGTATGCATGGCCACAGGGTCTGTACATTGAGCGCAACTGGTGTTACTTTATGTTAACACATTCTTAAAGATGTATATTGTGATTTTACTGAATCCATCAATTCTCTGTGACCAGAAATATACAACCCCTTCCCATTATTTAAACCCCCCCCCCAGACTACCAATGAATATAGTGGGCCCCCTAGGAACATCAAAACGAGGGAGTATGTTCATACTCGTGATTGTAGATTATGCTACTGACTATCCCAATGCATTTCCTTTCAGTAACACCACAAGTCGGCAGATACTTAAACATCTACTTCCCTTCCTATCATGAGTCAGGTTCCCAAAGGAAATCCTTACCAACCAAGGCACGTTTATGCCAAAAATCATGCAAGATGTAAAAGAGGTGCGACACATCAAGACCCAACATACGTCTGTGTGCCATATCCAAATACATGGCCGTGTGGAAAGGTTTAACCAGACCGTAAACAATACTTCTCCACAAATTAGTAGAGGCTCATGGTAGGAATTGGGATGTTGTGATTCCCTAGGCTCTCTTTGAGGTATGAAAAACCACTTGGGCGGCTCCATGTATTCCCCTTTCAAATTGATATATGGACTAGAACCCCGATATGTGCTGGATATGATAAAAGAGACTTGGGAAGAGAGACAAGAGGCCACCCTACCTATTTGCCAAAAAGCTCAGACGCTAAAATCGCATATGGTTGTTATCGTAAAACAGTTAGGTAGAACCCAAAACATCAAAAGACCCTACATGACAGAAAAGAGGTAGCCCAATCTTTCTCCATTGGGGAATCTGTCCAAGTTGTCCTTCCCACATCTGAGAACAAAATGATCTCGAAATGGTACGTCTCTATACAATTCTTGAGAAAAAGGTTCCCTTGAAGTATGAAGTGGCACAACCAGATAAACGCCAGAAGTACACATTTATAATTTGAACTTTTTGAAAGAATTGAAGGTTGACCCGATAGAGGAGACAACTGTAACCATGGCCACCCTCTTCACAGACCAAGACCTAGAACATCAGTTGAACCCTCAACATTTACTACCCTCCCAACAAGAAGATCTACCTGATCTCCCAAACCAATTTCCAGAGGTCTTCTCAGAACAACCAAGGAGACAACATAATTGTTATCATTATATCAGAACTGCAGCCTGGCCAACGGTAAACCTAAAACCATACCAGATCCAAGAGGAGGCCAAGAGAAAAATCATTGAGATGGAGCTCCACAAAATGTTCATGGCTAACCTCATTGAGCCCTCTGAGAGCCTGTGGTCCTCCCCCATAGTGTTTATGGCAAAACCAGACAAGAGTTGGAGGTTCTGCATTGATTTCAGAAAGCTAATCTCCATATCTTCGTTTGGGAACTACCCCATGCCACACATTGACAAACTCACTGAGAAGTTAGGGTCATCCAAATACATTTGCACCTTCGACATAACCAAAGGATACTGGCAGGTACCCCCAAACCCCCACCTCGGGAACCTGAGAAACCCGAGAGGGTAAGCGGCCCCTGTAAATCAGAACGAGAGAAATAAAAATACTTTGAATTAAGCAAGAGCGTGGGATCCCCTCTACTAAGAACGAACATGGGTCAAATACCCTGTTCTATGGAATTTCACCCATTCCGGAGGGTCAATAAGCACATTGTAGCTTGCTGCACACTTTACAGAGAAGAAATATCCATTTATCTGTCTGGTCACACCGACAAGTGCAGTTCAGCTCCAAAATGCTAGGCAATTCTCCTCCGAACAAAAGTACCATCAGCAAACCCAGACATTTAGCCTCCTCAGTGAGGCGAAGCTAAGCCTTTCTAAAGCACATTTTGAATTGATGTTGGGAGAGCCAACAAGGCTATGAGAACATGGAAAACCAGAGAGAGCAAGCACCCTTTGAATAAGAATTAGAGTGCCATGAACACTTGGAAACAAGGCTGTGTGAGGGGTCAGTAATCATCATCAACAAATACCTTTATTCGGCCATCAGACCATCAAAGTACACCCTAACATCTCAAAAACAGTTAATTTAATATAACAATACAGAGGCAGTGTAGCATTTGCAAAAACTCCCAAAAAGTGCTGCTAGTCACAGTGGGGCTCAGCAGTTCAAAACCCCCTTTATGTCTTCACATAGCTATTTGAGAACCCTGCATCCCTGAGCCACAGTGGTTGCCCGTTTGCCCTTTTCCCTAATGGTGTTATGTTGTCACCGGATAAAACAGACTTGTGATAGCTGTATCCTGAATAGTGAATGGTACTTAAGTCAGAGTCAGGGCTTATTATGGTCATACTCTCCCAGAATTCCAACTTAACAGAGTCATGGGTGCTATCACCCTCAGTGTGCAGTCTGGGGCAATTCACTATGGCTTCACTGGTCACAAAGAAACATCCCCTTGCAGTATGGAGCCAGTGCAAACATTTGTTTAGGAGTGCACCCATTGGTTCTCGTTGATTAGGTACCCTGTGGAGAAGTACAATGCCCCTCCTTGGCCCCCCCCGGACTATGTTACTGGGCATCCCTTCTCCAATGGGTGGTCTACATGCTCTACGTTCGGCGGAATTAAGGACATAATTTCTCACTATATTTGTGTCCCTACCCTCCCATTTTGCATGCAGTATAATGGCATTAGGAGTCTTATTGGGTTCCTTGGACGTGTGCTGCGGGGCGAGTTGCTCGTCTTGGTTTCATGTCATAAGGATGTGCGCATGCTGCTCACACTGGGTAGTGCCCTCGGGTGGTTTGGTAGTATGACCTTTATAGGCATCAATATTTAACAGTCAATGGGCCTTTTGTAGTGAGTATTGCTAGCTCCTCTACTAGTTTATGAGGCCCCATTGAATTCACACGGCCATGGCAAAACTCGCCCATGACTCCCCCTCCTCCTCCTCTCCTTTGGGTGGGCTTTTATCAAGACCATTAGCAGATTCTTTATAGCTGACAATATCTGCTTGCAGTTGCATCCTTGGTTGATGCATGCCACCTTGGAGAATAGATCAACAATGGGCAAAACACATTGGCCTGGTTCATTAGTAACAAGGGATGGTGCTGTATCTTCCACAACTGGCATCAATCCTAGCTCTGGATCATGACTAGTCAACTCAGATGTGGGTTGAAGGGTGTCAGCATTAATGGCAACAGGTAGAGTGGAGGAGGACTTGTAGGGCAGGGAAGGGTCAGCAAAGGTTATCAATAGAGAGCCATCCCCGCTCCCCACACCTTTATCAAGACAGGTATGGAGTCCTGGGGCAATAGACAACCCCTCGTTCATTTGAAGTTCAGCTTGGATTTTAACGGTGGGTTTCTCTACGGGGCATACCCCCCCATCAGATCCCCCATACTGATGGTGGTCTCTCCGTTTACATTACTTTTGTGTTCTTTAGTTTTGTTTGTTGCTCCCACACAGATATCCTGATTTGTCCTGAGGAACTGATGAATTTCTTTTATCAGAAAGTAGGCATATCCCATAAACCTGATAGGGTTGCAGACTTTTTCTATGGCAGTACTGACTGTCTCTGCACCATATGTGGGAGGAGGGCAGGTTGCCAGCTTTCGCCTCACAGTCAAGATCTTGCATTTGGGATCTGTACAGTCTTGCATGGTTGGGGCAGAAAGAGTAGCAGAGTACAGTGAAGATATAAGGGGAGTGGGGGGGCTCCAAGCAGCTCAAAAGGGGTGTTAATATAATCCACTAACAGGGATTGGGTTAAGTGCCCCTCCACCACCCCAACCTGGCCTTTCTCCGCTCCCTTGTTCTCCCACCTTGCGATGTGCTTTCAATGCTTCCAATGAAATTCAATGATGTTCCTCAGTTGCTGTGTTCTGTGCTCAGACTCAGCGATGTGACGCTTCCATCTCCGCTTTAGTTGTTGATGCACCGCTCACCTGGCTATCGTGGGACACCTCTGCGGAGCACAACGGCCCATGCCCTTGATCCCAGTAGGCTTCATCCTTGTGGACTGCTTGCAGTCCTTTAAGTGGATAGGGTTGCGGCCGAGCCTTGAACCCGGCAACAGAGGCCCTCCCGGGCAAAAACAGAGCAGATACCGTAGGGCAAAACCCCACTCCCTTGATCCCTGTGAAAGTTCAGTAATTCTAGGTGGACAACTGCTTGTGTTTTTCTCAGAATTAAACAATTAAAGATAAAAAAAAAATGCAAATAAATCCTTGCTAAACCTACTCTATCAGGTAGTTCCCTACATAGACTAAGAGCTAAGGGATAACTCCTAACAAACAGAACTGGCCATCCCACTAAACAACAAAACATTCACAGTAATCATAAACAACATACAATAAGTGAATAACCAACAACCACTAATTTGGATGACCTTAACCTTTCCTCAGTAAATCCCTTCCCCAGGATTGTTCAAAGTCAATTTTCACCAAATATTCAAAACGAAAAGTAAAGTCTTGAACCAGTTATTATAAGTTCCAAATGAAACAAAAGTTCACCAAAAAAAAAATACACTGGGAACAGTTCTTCAGCTTTCTGTTGAAAAGATCCCCTTCAAATTCAAGCCAAGAAAATAGCACCTATGGTAATCCTGGATGTCTTCCTTCCAAGATTGTTTTGCCACAGTTCAAAAGAATAGATTAGTAACCTCTGCAGTACATTTGGTATAATTGTCAGGATGCTTCTTCTTGGAGTGTTGCTTTCCTCTTGACAACCACCCTTCTATTACTGTTACTGTGGAAACAGACTCCTTAGTTCCACAGTATGCCACTACTTCAATGTGACATCCACTGACAATATTATACACAACCACAGTTCTGGTACTTCTGCTTCAACTTTATACTTCAGGATGAATAGGCATTTTAAAGACAAGACACTTCGACTTCTATAGGTAGGCAAGGCACGCTTCTTTACCTAAGCTACAAGAAAAAGCCACCTCTTCTGTCTGCCTTACTGCCACAAGGGGAAACTTCCTCTGCTTCCAGACTGAATTTCTCTCCAATTCAACAGTCTCAGCATCACAGATTATTTGTCCAATTTTTTTACAAGCACCCACCTCTCTTCCCCAGCTTTGTTTGCACCTTCTTGGGTACAGTAGCTACCTTGAAGCTGAACTGCCACACTTCCAACTTCACATGGCAATGTCAAACTTGTAACAGAGGAGACTGGACCTTTAACAACTTCATCAGCTAGGTGGATATGGTTAAACCGGCTTTTCTTTACTATAGAAAGGGTTTGCTTCTTGGCTTGGGTAATGCTTGTTCTTCTTGTTAATACAACAACTTCTGAGTTCAAAGAATATTTGTTCTTAATGCTACAAATTTCTATCTTCAAAGGAGAAACAGATTAAGGCACACCCGACCACTCTTTAAGGTAGATCTTTATCCTTAAGTGTCTGTAAATGTTTGTATTAACACATATTAGCATGGAGACACTTTCACACTCTGATCGGGAATCACAATTGGTCAAACACGACGTCCCTTTGATGCCGTAAGATCTTGTAACAATTGTGAAAGTCTGAGTTAGGGTTTTCAGATTAATTTATAAAGCATTCTCCCTTCTATTAGAGACACGCGACCACCCCGACACATTAGGACTTCAACAATGGAAATTAAATGCTTTCCTTTGTACGTGAGCACCAAGTGCAAGTGATACATTTCCATTGAAAAGAAAAGCTTCCACAAAGACAAACAATTCATACTCTCTTCTGTCCATACGCAAGCTTCTTTAGAGCTGTAACAGTTACTGACCAGGTTTTTCGAGTGAAACTGAATGCCCAATCTCACTCACTGGCTCCAGGAACACTGTGGTTGTGGGCTGCTTCCACATCCCGACTTCTTCTTCTACTACCACACCCCTCTGCAGCACGGGTGTTTCCGATCCGGCCATATCAACGAGGAGTCTCCTTTACTCCGCTGTCCCTCGGCTGGTTTATTTACACATGTCTCGTGTTGCAGCTCGATTACGTCTCTGCAATTACAGCCACTAGGTGTATCTGGGAAGACCTTCAATCTCAGCACATCTCTCAGCGCAGCAACGGCAAGGCATGGCGGGAACCATTCAGAGGATCCTTTCTTATGAACCAGAAAAGTTTACAGAAAATCTGTGAACTATTTTTTATCTCTTGACAAACTTGAATCTAACGAAGAGCTACCCCAGTGATTGGGCCAGACAGAAGCCTAAGATAGAAACCATTGCACCAGTCTCGTTTAGTTAACCTTTTCCCCACAGTGGTAGGGCAAGATTAGTTGGCTAGGCTTTGGATTAAAGACTATTTTTCTTTTGATGAGCACCATTAGTTTTAGTTTATAGGTAGGGAATTTCCCTCATAGTGATAGGGCAAGTAAGGAGTGTTATTTATTTTAAATAAACACCCTTGAAGAAATGTCAGTCATTTGTCCAAGACCTCCTTCTGGTTCGCGGCAGTTGCCAGATGCGTTTCCAACATGCAATAAAACAAGAAGAATATATATCTACAGAGCTTGAAAAAATGGGCTATTGCTGTATGAGTTCAAAAGATTGGAGTGACCTGCAAGAGCTTTATATTGGGCAGTTTCAACATTCATGGGAGAATTGTGGGGTAGTCACCAGATTTCTCCTTGTCTATCCACAACACATGCTGAACAAAGGCATGAACATTAGACTTTACAGATGCAATCACAGAATACTAATTAAACGTAACCTTTTTGAAGGTATACGAACCGCTCTGATGCTTAACTTACGACAATGTATTACGTTTTGTCGGGATTATATTTATTTGTGAACCTCTTGCATTATTTCATAGGTTGGGATTGTTATCTTGCATTCTATGTGAAGAAATGGAACCTAGACGCCTAGCTCCTTATGTTTCATTGGAGAAAGCAAATAACTAGGGGCAGGAGAAGGGCAAGAGAGTGGGGGTGAAAGGAGGATGAAGCTGTGCTCAGTGACAATGCTAGCAGCAATGCTAAGTAGGAAGAGAGAGGCCCCAATACTCATGAGAGTGTATCAAGGCTCTGTCAAATCTCTATCATTTGGAGCTAAACCACTGGATATTCCAGGTGTGTACTTCAATAGGCTGCCATGAACACCAAGGCCCCCATTTCAGTGATCCAAAACCTTTATAGTCTAAATGTATAGCACTCTAGCTCTTGTCTTCATATAACCGTGCAGCAAGTGCACTGGCTGCTTTAGTTTGCTAAAGAACCACCTAAAAGCCACAACTGTTGGATTGGAGAACAGATGGGAGGTAGATTTGATATTAGGAACACACAGCTTGAAGCTATTGTTTATCTTGTTTTAAATATATATTGACCACCCATGGCCATGTCATTTGAATCCACGTCCTGTCCCTCCCTACCCAAAGCACACCCTGCTCGAATTTCTTTGAGCTAACTGTGATGAAACCAATGGAGTTATCACGGATTCCCCGGCAGTGACCTCCTCCCATGTAGCCAGGGAACAGCAGCCGCTACCTGACTGAATCCTAACCCTGGGGAAGGTTATACGGGGGAGGATCACATGGGAGGAGACAACTATTGGGGATGTCATGACTTCATTGGCTGAAACACATTACCCCGTTACCCATGAGGAAGACCCTCTAATATCCAAGTTCTTAATGGCATGGTGTCAATCTAATCAGGCCCACACCTTTGACCCAAACACCCACAACTCACACATAACACCTTTTGTTTCTAATTTGCCGTTATATTAAATCTATGCGACAAACCAGTTAAAAGTCCAAAGACAATCATGGACTCCAACTCCCATAACTGCCCAGGCACTGAGACAAGGAGGAGGACGAGGTAGTGTGTGCAAAGTGACAAGAGCTCAAAATACCACATGCAGACAAGTTGTTTTTCCAAGTCTCCGGTGTGCAGGACATGTAAAGATGGCTACCGCACTACTGAGTTGAGCAGTACAGGAGAAGAAGTTGCCACCCATGCTGAGGCTCACAAACGCGAGGCACACCAACGGGGCTGGTGAAATCGAGAACGTCGCTGGGAAAGGAGGAGAAACGCAGCCTGCGAGCAAGAAAGGCTGTGGAGATGCAGGAGCTCCTGGAGGTTGGGGCCCTCGATGAGACAGCGTTCTCCAGCCCGGGCCGAAGAGGAAAGGTGACGTGTGACCGCGGAGCCATGCAGGATGCTGGAAGAATGTCCACACACTCCAAAGTGGAAAGCGGCTGAAGGAACCTCACTGCAGAGCCGCAAACAACAGAGGCGCTGGAGTTAACCCATGAGTCTGCACAAAGCAGCTGGGGACCCCGGGACGTTCAGACAATCGTTCCAACAAGTGTTTGAATGGTACAAGATTGCTGATGCAGAAAATACACAAAGTTTGTTTGAATGCAATCAAGGCAAAGTACTAATTCAATACCCAATAAGAAGAATGTTTGAATGCAGACAAGACAAAGTACAAAGATAAACCCTAATCAAGTATAGATGCATGAGATGCTAATGTTGGGAGAAGTTTGAGTAAATGTTACCATAGACAGATATACCAAGCACCTCACGGTATATGCTGTTGTGGTATAGCCAAAGAACTGTGAAACACATAATAGGTCCTGGCAGGCGAGTACAGCAGGCAGCTGAAATTGTATCAACATTCCTGGCAGGGGAGTATACCAGGTGATCTGCAAAGTGATAAGATAGTCTACAGATACACTCTTAACACTATTACAGATCTTTTTGCTTGAACAAGACCTTTGTGAGTCCAGTGAAGACAGAAAGTAACTGTTAAGAGAAATGTGTGCCATCCGGTTTAAGAATCCATGGGAAGGAGACCACCCTCTGGATCCAAGAGTCTTTACCTTTGATAACATTTTTGTTGCAGTCATTCTTATACTTTTGGTTTTAAACACTTTTTTCCCCACATCAAGTCAAGGACATTTCCTTGCACCCTTTGTCGTTTTGTTTATAGGGTGAGGGTCAGGATAGGACATTTTGGACAAAAGGACGGTTTTCCTGTTACTGACATCCTGACACAGGCAGATTTTAGTTTTAGTTTCTAGTTAGGGAAGTTCCCCTATAGAATAGGCCTACAGAGATTAGCCATTATTGTTTAATAAATGCATCTGAAAGAGAAAATGACAACATAACCTTATTATGCAGTAACATCTAACATGATATATAAGGCATGCCATTGCTACTTGTAAGGAACCTTGTGCAAGTGAATGGTTTCAATGGAGCTGGAAACGTGCTCCTGAAAATTATGCATTATGCATTAGATTTATAAATTGCATGTGGGTCTTTGCAACATTTCCTTGTGCTTAACTCCAGTTAAAAATAACCATTGCCAAAACGAACTGATTTTGCTTCTGAATAGGAATTAGATAGGCATTGCCAGCACTGACATCATAGCTAATCACACACTTCTTATGGCAAGGAAGTTATGGCAGTTCTTGGCAAATGCCCACCAGTCTCATGCAGACAAACCGAAAATGGTTCACTTTGCTAATGCTTGTTTTTATTCCAATGTGAACTTTTTGTTTCTTCTTGGACTGATTTTTTAAAATGTTTTTATCAAATGAAATAAATGGATTTTAATCAACATCCCCTTTCTTCTAAATAAACTGCAGCTTTTCTTTTTCAGAATTATGACAGAAAAACCCCATCACATGGCCTCGTTATAAGATGGGAGGTAAGAGTGAACATTGTTTGTGTTTGCATATACTGCCCATTTTTCCCACGTGCAAGATTATGAGTTAAAGTGTATTTACAACATGCAGCGTTCTTGGCAATACTGATTGGAGGAAATGCTACCTGATTAGGAGGTTGAACGAATAGCTCATAAAACACCCTGCTTGGTCCATCTCAAGAAAAGAGATGGAGAAGTTGAGAAAAATTGAAAAAGCCAACCAAAGGGGCTTACTTTTCTTTTTTGCTTATGTGTTCATATGAGCAGTTATTTCTCTGCATGTAAAGGAACAGATATGTTGTTGAGACCTCTCCAAGTCTTTTCCAAGGGAATGCAGAGAAGGCTAAAACATTGCCTTTTTCTAAATTAAACAAAAAAATAGTGAATAGAAAATACATCAACATTTTCAGAAATACAGCATGCAGTATTTCTGAAAATCTGCACCCATTACCAGCAAGCCATCGGATTTCCTATAATCAGGCGGATTCTAAGAATTCCCACATAGAGTAACAGTAATTACTGGATGCGTTAATTCATGGAAACAATTCAACAACCCCACAATGAGGGCAAAAGCATTCTTTTTAATGTTTTTCTTTTGCACATGGGTTTCATGTAATGGATTCCATCCTATGCACCTGTTTAGACTGCTTATTCTATGCTATGTTGTTACACATATGCAGAGTGTGATTTCCTTTGTTTTTTAGACATTGCCCAGCGCTGGCCTGTTTGGTGTGTTTACAAAGAAATCCAAAAGATAAGCCGCTGAACAGGCAAAATGGCAACCAGACCTCCAGTACATGACCACAGTTGTTACTACAGGGATGCCTGATCATGTGTAATATGCAATAAACACATCTTTGCTCGCCTTTTCCTTGATTTACAATTTTTCCACTTTTTCAATGCCTCAGTCATTTTTGCAAGTACTTTTTCTGAGGTTAGTGACATCAAAAACACAAGGGGCCTTATGATCGGAGTATTGACAGTGCAACTTTGCACAGCATTAGCACTATGGCAGAAAAACGATTTTAAAGCATTTTTAAGCCAGGGCAAACACCTCTGCCGAAAGGGGAGGAAGGAGGGGTTGGGGGTAAGACTAATGCAAACATTGCCCTGGTGCAAAAATGCATTGAAAAACTACATGTTTGCCCAAATGCTACTACCATGCAAGGATTTCTGTGATGAGGCCAGAACACGTTATCTGATATAGGTTATAAAAGAAGAGCATAAACTGAAATTTTATTTTCTTCCAATTTTAAAATGAAGGAGGCACGGCAATCACGCTTTTGAAAAGTATTTTAATACCAAGAAAAAACAAAAAAAAAAACCTCAGGTTCTAGAAACATTCTTCGACTGGACATTTGTTTGCTATTTTTTATCTAATGTAAGAAAGAGACCAGAGGGTGTCTTACCCGCTAGTCCCCAGGAATCTCTCTCTCAGGTGGCCAGGAAACGGCCTTCACCTTTGGATCAAGACCCTGCGGGTGGACCAGTGCGGGATGATAAACTGGGTGAGGGGTCTTTGGTGAGATGCAGTATTCCCCCATTTTTTATTCATCTCCCCTATCCTATTTTGTAGGTCTCCGAGGTCCCAACTTCCCGCCTCTCTTTTTTACACAAACACTGGGCCGAGAAAGAGGGTGACAGAGTAGCAAAACTAACTCTCATACATCATACTGGACATGTCCCGTTAATCGGGTCAGGCAAAGTCAGACACTTAACATTAAGTGCATACACCCGATACCAGTATGCTCTCCTCACACCAATAAAAGGCAGAACCTAAAGACACACTTTGAGCAAGGCAGAACACGAGTTCAAGCAGGACTTCTGGGGCAAAGGCAAAGCTACTGGAGCAGAGCGGCGTACCAAGGGATGAGAGCAGGGGGTCGAAAACCTCAAGAGTTCCCTACTGGAGGCCGTTGCCTCCGACAGGCCGCGAAAGACACATGGAGAAGGCAAGATCCTGCAAGTGAAGACTGCTATGTGTTTCAAGGAGGCTAGCGACTCTGCCGGGTGAACGGCAGAGTTGGGGAGGCAAGGCCAAGCCTGTGGTACTAACCTTGACTAGTGAATTGGAAATGGTAAAACCAAGAAAGAAGCGCACACAACCAGTAAATTGGCAAGTGACCTGAGAGACAGGTGTGTGTTAAAGAAAGTTTGAAGTGGCAACATTATATTGCAAGTGAAGGCTGCACGCGTGTGGATAAGAAGCAAGGAAAGGCAGACCTGTGAATGAACTGAAATAAACACAGCTTTGGATTCAACAATACTGAGTAACGGTGTGGTCCGACGAAAGGAATTAGCCCACTCTCTGTGAAAGGTCCATTGCTTATAACAATAAAGCAAATGAAGTGCACAAGCAAAGTAAGCAGAATCACCTCCTAGAGAAGGCGAGAGTGGAAGTTGAATCTTGAACTTTTAGTCGAAGTGGTCCTGCAGAGGTATGTAAAGAAAGACACACACATTTGAAAGTTGTCGACACCCAAAAGTGGTCTGAGCCCGATTGAGGGAGACTTGAAGTGTAATACGCTTGGGGAAGGGTGTCCTTTTGCAAGTTTTGTTGAACGTTGTGCTGAAGAGGTCTGAGCCCGATAGGGGGGGGGGGGGTCCCTGTGAACTGTGTTTGAAGAGGTCTGAGCCCGACAGAGGGGCACCTACGTGAAGTTTGTGTTGTAATATCTTTTGGAGGTCTGAAAGAGAGACTTTAACGTGGAAGGCCAGGCGGGCCTCGATCCACGTTTTGTAATTGTTTATTGCACTGAGAACCTGAGCCAGAGTGTGTCATCCTGAATACAAAGACAGCCTTACTCTGTGGGGTCCAACGCGGGGAGGAGAGCTGATTCAGCTACCTTTATTAATTTGAACGCTGATTTTTCCTTTACATACATTTCCCCTTTAAATACGTTTTGTACAAGAGATGGAGCAGGCGTTCGGTTTTGTTAGCATATGCCATTTTGATTTGATAGACTCCACTAGGACTGTTTCATTGTTTGATGGTAGAGACTCCTCCCATCTCGGTTGTTCAGCAGAGTAGGAGTTTTCCAACCTCAGAAACTTCAATAAAAGGTTTTACAAATTATACCTATTGTGTCTGTGTCATACTTGTGATACCTTGCCTCCCCCACACTACCGAATAACAGTCTTCATTACATTAAAGAAACCACAGATAACCCGCCCTTCCAAATAACTCAAAGGGCCTGATTAAGAGAATCATTTTATAATGGCACAATTCCATAGGAAAACGCTCTGAATAAGGCCCTAAATCACTTGCTTTCTTCGTTATCTGCCCAATCTGAGCCACACCTCTTTTTCCAGATAATATTACTACACGTCCTCCCAGTACAGCAGCTTTGGAAACACTGGGACTAAGCTCCATTTATGGAAGATGAATGTGAATGTTTTGTCCAGGTACGTCATTAAGATGTAAACATTACATGTATTCATAGGATTTTCTTAATGAGCATTTTCTACCAGATGACCAGCAAATATATCAGCCCACATCCCAGCATGAGACCCACAAACCTCAACATTAGGCCGGTCATTCTGCAAAAGAATTTCTGGGGAAAAGACATTCAGGGACACCCTTTGCTATGAGACATCAACAGTGAGACAGCAGCCTAAAAAAAAGTGGCTCTTCTAAAAGAATTTCAAAAAAGTAAATAACCTTTGATTGTCAAAATGCAATAAAATCACATACGGTTTCCAGCATATTTATTTTGTATAAATAGTAAATGGTCAGATGCATACCACAAGTGCAACGTGCTGACCTCGGCAACGGGACAAATTGCCAAGATCCCTTGCCTCCTTCTAGGTTTGATAAATCCAGTACCACAAGTGGCTAATAAGAACATTGATTAGTACAGTGCTTAGAAGCCGTTCATCTGAATTCATTTTGGTAATTTTTTAAAGCATTTGTTATTACCTTTTTTTTTGGTTTAAATATCCTGTAGCTACCAAGCCCCCACATCAAACATCAGAGTAACTATGTGCTAGTCCTGCCCATACCAAAGGTATGCTGGTGAGTTGGGAAGTGATCAAGGGTGAAGGCGTTTGAGAAGCAAAAAGAGTAATGTGTCATCACATGAAGTCTGGAATGAGAACACATGCACATATTACAGAGGTGAGGGTCTCCAAACATACATGCAAGAAGAGGAATATGTTCCTTGTCATAAGAACGAATGAGGGATTCATCAGCTTCATTGACAGACAATGAACATGTATAGCCACATTACAGTGCAGCACTGAACCCTTCCAAATCAACACACTGAATAGTGTAATGCACAAAAAGGATGTCACTGCAAAACCTAGGGCACAGATTACAGGGACATACTAAAGTACCCATAGGACAAAACAGTGCACCAGGATAAAATCGATTGTATGAATGTAAGAGCCATTTTAGGATACTGAGATATCACATGAGTGAGGGTTTGTATAAGACATAATGAATGGCAAATGCAAAACACAAGAGCAGTTGTTAATATAACAATATAGACCGAGCAAGGGGTCGTTATTGCAGGATAATGGCCCACCATCAAGTTATGGCCCGAGGCAAAGCTGATGGTCATAATTTGGGGAAGGGTCCTTATCCCAAGTGTTAATGACCCCTACCGAGGTCTTTAAGGCTATTAGCACATAGTTGTAATAGCAATGTATGTTTTGGATTTCCAGTGGATAAGTGCAAAACATTGAAATCGCAACTGAAGTAAAAAGCAAACTGTTAGTAAATCAAATGTGGCTTTATTCTGTAGTGTTTAAATAACAAGCTTGTCTTCATAGTTACACATTATAATTGCAAACCTGGTTCATCTGGAACAGGCTTACCATGAGCATGGATTAGGTGCAACAAACAAGTACATTATTTCTCTTAAAGAAAGTGAAAGGGTGTTCCCATGTGTCAGCTTTCTCTTTGGTGTTTTACAGCGAAATAAATATCCTCTCAGAGAAGGAATACATTTTTGAAACATATCGTAACCCAAAATTGATTTGTTGCTGTATTTAGAATGCAGTCAATGCCAGTAGTTACTGACTGCACTGCAGACAGTTTGATTGGCTGGGAAGAGGTAAATAACGATCTGCATATGCTAATAAAGCAGTTACAAATATTGCAGATTGCATAGAGGAGATGGCCACTTGAAGATATAAAAGTGAAAAACAAAAAAATAATCCTAAACCAAAAGTAGTGCCTTCTAAAAGAGGGGTAGGGGTTCCCACCATCAGAGCAAACAGAAGAGAGAAATAGATATAGTCAAAATATTGCTCTTAGGGATGGTCAGTTAGCAAGAGTCTTTGGTGATGACCGACAATGCAATCTTATTCCATTGGTAAAATATACTAACCATGGACTGGGATAAGCAAGCAGGTGAAGGAGAGCTCATGTTAAATTGTCCAAGAGAATGAGTACATCAATAGCACAACATTGAAGATACTTTGAAGATCAGAACATGCTAGGAAGGTGAGCATCCACATTGGCACCTGCAGTCAAATCCACTCACATAAACGCAGCCTGTCCTCACATATCTTACATGCCTGTGGGTACAGACTGCTTTCAGAGTAAGCATCCAGGGAGGATAAAGACCACCAGGGAGACATGGAAACCACGCTCCATACCAGTTACTACAAATACTATAACCACCTGCATTCAGATACTGTCTGTAAGGCATTGAAAATCCAGATGTTGGTGGAAAAAACATGCTTTATGAAAAGCAGTTTTAATAAGGCATTGGTTATCTCCCACGCATAATGTGATTATGGGCCTCATTACAACTGTGTCGGTCCGGAAACAACGGTGCCGGTAAGCTTACCGGCACCGTTTTTTCCAGACCAGCATATTACAACTCTGCGGGCGGGTGCCATCCCGCACAGCAAGGCAGACCTGCCGGGTGGAACAGCATCCACCCGCAATGTTTTCACGGAAGCATCGGCACCGTTATTAATGGTGCTGGTGCTTCTGTGGTCCCCATTCCCATAGAGCCTTATAGGACTCTATGGGAATGGCGACTTACAGTTTGCCAGTGCCTGACTTCCCGGACCATCGGGGTTGTAATCCCACAGTGTTACCGGGAAGTCAGGCACTGGTAAATCATTAAGGGTCTGGCCGCATCCTGCCGACACCACCAGCACGGTTACCGTCAGACCCGTAATGAGGCCCTATGTCTTCAGTTATACCATATAGGGCCTCTCTAATGTCGATAAATGAATGTGGGTCCATCTCCCTTGAAAAGACTATTCAGTTTGCCCAGTGTCTTCCATTGATCACGGTTTGGTTCAGGTAGGCTGTGAAATTGAAATGAGTTGTTAGCATCATCCCTCAGATGAGGGGAATGATTTCATATTTTTGAGGGATTTTCCACTGCTCTTCAATGTGGATCTCAGCACATTATTTATTACCCTAACCAACCCCCCCCACATATAAGTGTGATGAAATGTGCAGTAACAAATTCTGCATTTTCCTTTGTGCTATGTTCAGCTGCACATTAATGGGGTGATATACCCTTTGCCCTTGGTTTGAACCATAAACTTCAATATGTATTCATGTATTTCTTTTGTTTCGTTTGTAGTATGTTTCAATCAGTTTTCTATGTTCCCTTGCTGAATCAAACCAGAAGCATTGGGTTATTTGGTAGGGTATGTTTGGAATGTTCAGTCCATCAATCATTACAAAATTGTCATACTTACACAACTCAGAGAGTTTGAGCCATGTTCACCTGAGCGATGGGTTGCTGACTAACTCAGTTTGTAGATATTCAATCCAATTTAGTAGTGCTCTTTTTATTGATCATTGTCAGCCGGCACGTGTTTCGACCCTCAGGGGTGTTTCTCAAGGCATGTAGATTATGGATGCAGTAATTTCTCGAATGAGTGATCCAATATATCCTGCTCAGGAGGTCTGGACCAGTGGTCCAAGTAGGAGCCTGTGGAGGCCTAATAGTCCATGGATTTCTCTTTAGCATGTGAGCCCGGATGGGCTTGAGGAGTTCCTATTGCGGTCACAGCGATCTTTCGAAAGATCGCTGTGACCGGAATAGGAACTCCTCAAGTCCATCCAGGCTGGTCCATCCACTGGTGACCAGGATACATTGGACCACCCACTCAAGTAATGACTGCATCAATCATTTACATGCCTTGAGAAAGACCTCTGAAGGTCGAAACACATGTCGGCTGACACCTATCAATAAATAAATAAATAGGAAAGCCTGAAGTGATAGACTGGAGAGAGTCTGTAATTGATGAGTAATTATTTGAGGAAAACTACATTCCCAGTGTAGGACCATAGAAAGCACGAACCCAAGAGTACTGAACTACAGGTATTTATAACAGAGACCATCAAAGGAGATTATGTTAAGAAATAGGTGTACCAAAGAGAAACCTGTACACAAAGACTATCGGGAGAGAAGAAAAGACATGGGGAAGAAAAAAAGACATTGGGCCTAATTACAGGTCCGGCAGTAACCGTGCCGGTGATACCGGTGGCCTGGGGGGTTGCCAGCAGACTGTAATGATTTACCGGCGCCTGAATTCCTGGTGCCACTGGGGGATTTTAACCCCGGTGGCCCGGAAACTCAGGCATCAGTAAATTTTAAGTCCCCATTCCCATAGAGTCCCAGGGGGACCACGGAAGCACCGGCACCGTTAATAACGGTGCTTCCGTGAAATCTCTGCGGATGCGTGCCGTCCTGCCCGGTAGGTCTGATCTGCCAGGCGGGATGGCACCCGCCCGCAGAGTTGTAGTGTGCCGGTCCAGAAACAACAGTGCGGGTAAGCTTACCAGCACCATTGTTTCCAGACCGGCGCACTTAAAATGAGGTCCATTCTCTTGGCCTATTTTATTTACTTATCTAGAGCCATAGGGTCAAGTAGAGTTCGTTTGGATGGAAGACATTTTTACATTGGACTTCCTGACATCTGACAACGGTTCCATGTGTTAATATCCCCGCAAAAATATTGCCATACAAGAATGGCGCCGTTTTTTTGCAGCAATGTTCACCAATGGAACCTGCGGAGGACACCCCCGCAACCCCCATTCGCCCCATAAATTATCCCCACAAATATGGCCTTTCCCAGCATCCATATATATATGGCGACATTATTTTGTGGGGATAATATTACCTGAAACCCTGACAAGCACCTTTCGTTCCACTGGATAGGAAGGGCATTCCTTCTAACAATAGAGAAAGCCAGGCCATATTCTTATAATTTCATTAAAGATAATCTAAAATGTCCTTAATGTGTCAGACTCCTCCTTCCTCCCTAGTACACACTTTTGAGTGCCACATTCCACACTTTAGATTGCCACCTGCAATGAAGGTTATGCTCCTCTCCTCCTGAAGACCTTTTGTCAGAAGGGCAGCTTTCCTGACATTCTTTTTTCCGTCTTCTTGCAAACAAAAAGTTGTTGACAATGGCCTTTTCTCACTTCTGCTCCGCTTTTGCTTAGGCAATACCTATTTAGGTCAGTTCCCCCTATTGCTCCTTTCTTCCTCTTACAATAGGGTTTACACTCTTACAATAGGGTTTACAAACAACATGTCCCTTAATTGTTCCCTTTTGGCTTTGGCAATTGTTGTTTGATTCTAACAATATTGCCACATTGCCCTTTTGACTTTGGCAACGGTGGTTTGCTTTTAACAATATTGCTTCCTTGCCCTCTTGGATTCTGACCTTTATATTCACAATGATTTTCTGCTGGTTTACTTGCCAAGTTCTTATACTGCCACCTTCTCCACTCAGTGTTCACTAGGTATGCAAAATAAGTATCTTTTTGCTTTACTTCAGCATGGCATACTTCATACTTATATTTCTGCCACTTTCCATTTGTTCGACATTCACAAGACCCCTTTCGGGCCAGCGGGCATTTACGGAGCGCTCAGGGGTCACAACAAACAAGTGAACTCAGTTTTTGCTGTGCACTTCTGCTCGCCTCTCTGCCTTCGGATTCCTGGCTTCCCCTGCTCTGTGGAAAACAGCCTTGCTGAGTTTTCCTTGGCCCGTGCTGAGCAAGGCAGGAGCTTTCCATGCTCAAAAGGCTCTCTGGTGCTCACCTGCCATCAAAACCTGCCTTGTTGGGGGTAAAGCGTCTTAGCATCACGCTTCTTGCTGCGCTACCTCTGCAACCACGATCTTCAGGGGGGCAGTTTGTAAAATAAAAGGTCCACGCTGCACAACCTCTGCAACAACAATCTTCTGGGGGAAAGCTTGTACAAATATCACTTCACCCTGCATGATCTCTCTATCTCAGGTCTCTGAAGGAGAGGCCCTTTCAGTACCGGCATCCATACTGCAAACCAAGGCGGTTCCCACGTCTCAATTCTCTTTCAGCTGCTACTGCAATGTGGAGCCACTGCAACCACTCCACCATCCATTGCTACCACTCCTCTCTATGGCCTGCACCTGAGGGGGCCATTTATGCCTCCCAGTCTCCATCAGGTTTGGGTCCCTAATCCTATTAACATGCAACTTGCAATCTAGGGCCTATGCATCCCTCTTCTTCATCCCAGTACTTCTAGGAGGATGGAACTTGAAGTCTGCAATGTTCAAGTTACTCATTTTAAGGGGATCATTGTTCAAACCTTTGTTTTTATTCTTAATTATCTTTTTAAAAGGAGTCTCACAATATTATACTGAATGGTTTTGTTATCTAGTGGAATTAGAACTCTCAGAATCTAATAAATTAACATTTAAAGATTCAACTTTAATATTCCCTTGATGAACATGGGAGCCTTCACCTCTACACTTGTGCTTAAGTTTGGAGATTCTTACTCCCAATACAACATTGGTAAGAACAGATTTGACCATCATCGGGATAAATAGTGTTGGGAAAGAATAGCTCCCTCTGACAGCAAGCCATTACAGAATCAGGTATTACAGACGACGACTCCTCTGAGGAAGGGGAATACTGTGTCCCTCCCAACAGAGTCATCCCACTCTCTTGGCGACCTGATCCTGCCAGCCGATACCACCCCCAGGCTCAGGGGTCAGGTAGTGACTGCTTTCTCCTGGCCACCCGGGAGGAGATGTGACCTAGGGTTTTTGTGAGGACTCTGCAGGATTCATCACAACGAGCACAAAAAGTTGATAATGCCCCACTGTTTTGCAGAGGTCTTCCATGCCCCAGTAGGGCAGAGGGGCATATTTTAGGTCTCTTGGGGAAAGGAAGCATCATGCTCTTGATTGCTGGGCCCTCATCTTTACCCCAGAGTGACCTTGAACTTCTGATGATGAATTGCCATAAAAGTTCTAAATGTTTGTAGGAACAAAGATCAGCCGAATTCCGGTGATTCTCTAAATCACTGACCATGTTTGCTCTGCACTAGGTATGTCAGAAAGTGAGAAGAAACCAATAAATCATAAGCAGTATAAGACACCAAATGAAGGACCACGGTAGGGTAAGAGCACAACTGTACAACTGGCAGGCGGATGTGAAAGACCACCAGATGCCAAAAAGCATTGGGAATCCCTGGTAAATGTGCTGATAATGGTGAGTGAGAGAACCACGGCAAGTATGACCAATGGACCTCTTTCCCTCATTATGGTTTAGCTATTGAGTAAAAAACATTTTTAGAGTAAGGTCCTCCTTTTATGGATGGCAGGTTTTCATTAAATGCATCAAGTTTCGTGAAGCCACACTATTTGTCCAGAGAGGAGGCCTGGGGGCCGCACTGCTTTCTTTCCCCACTGCAACTCAAGGATACTGGAGTGGTTCCCGGCACATCAGCGATGCGTCAAGTCTGTGCAAAGTTGCGCTGCAGACACCAGCGAGGTGGTCAGGGTTGTGCAAAATCATGCTGTTCCAGCAGGTATCAGGAAATAGTATCCCCATATATATGGGTGCCGTAAATAATATCGCCGGGAAAAGGTTGTGGCGATATTATATGGTTGACAAAAAAAAAAAATTAAAAACAAAAAAACAAATTGGAGGTTGCGGGGGTGTCCCCCGCATGTTCCATGCAATAATGTCGCCACAAAAAACGGCAATTTTTCGGCGAGATTTTTGCATGGCGAGATTTTTGTGGTGACATTATTACATGGAACCGTTCAGCATGTGCAGTGCCACTGCAGTGAGTTTGGTCTGCACACGCTGGCCCAGATAGGTGGGCCTGGAGGCCACACCCCTTTCTTTCACCACTGCAACCCGTGGCCACAGGAGGGGTTCAAGGCAAATCAGCACCAAGTCAAGTCTGTGAAATGTTGCACTGTTTCAGCTGCAGATGCTGGACCAACAAGATGAGCCTGGCGGCACGTCCCTTTCTTTCAACGATGCAACCCGTTGCTACAAGAAGGGTGCTCAGCGCATCGGCCCCATGTCAAGTCTGTGCAAAATTGTGCTGTTTAAGCTGTTAAGCATGTGCGGTGTCATGTGCGGTGTCAGTGCAGTGAGTACCCTAAAAGTGGCTGGTGTGTATCCAAAGCGCATGTGCATCTTTTGAATAACTTAAGCAAGTTCGATTCCCCTCTTTACACCGCTACACCTTGCTCAGCCTGGACCACCTTAACCAGGAGGCTAAACGGGATGTTGATTACCGGTCTTGGATAGCTGATAGCACTAGGCTGAAGCGTGGCATCCTTAAAAGGCAAACATGTCGGAGCAAGGTAGAAAGGAGATAACCTAGAAACTGATCACGACGACGATTGTGTCTAGCGCTGACATATCATATGGCATATGTTCTGATATATCATTTATAACGCGCCTGTACACAAGTGTTTCTAGGCACGGCAAGACAAGGTTCGGGAAGACAGAGGGATGACAAGACAAACTATCTTACTAGGCCTTGTGTCATTCATATTGTGCAAGTGCAATGACGTAAAGTGCAGGGGGAAGGGAGGAGGTGGAGTGCCAGGGAGAGGGGAAGGTGGGGAGTGCAATCAGGGCAGCATTGCTCTGAGTAAGTGCAGCCAGTGCAGCATGACTCTGGGATACGTACAAGGAGGCAGGGGACTGTGGGTAACAATTACAGCCCCTAAGTGCGCGGTAGGCCCGGAGGCAGTGCAGGGGAGCCTGATCATGGAGGAAACTGGTACCCAGGAGACTCTGAGGGTAGCCAAGTAACAAGTCGGCGCAGGAGACAGGTAGGTCAGCTGGGGGGAGAGAGAGAGGGAGAAGGAGAGGGAGAGGGAGAGGGAGAGGGAGAAAGAAGAGGAGAAAAGGAAGGTCTTGTGCTGCTTCCGGAACGTCAGGTGGTCCGGCTCAAGTTTAGAGGGGCAGGGAGGCCATTCCAGAGGGAGGCACCTGCAGAGGAGAGAGATCTAACCCCCTCTCTCTGCCTGGAGAAGCGGCTGACCCTCAGAGTTTGAGATAGCTGAGTGAAGGGCTTGAGAAGGAAGGTATTTTGGAAGAGACCGTTGGATGTAGTGCGGCACCTGGCCCTAGAAAGCCTTGTGGATGATGCAGGGCATCTTGAACTTGATCCTTGCAGCCACCGGGAGCCAGTGGAGAGATTTCAGGGCTGGAGAGATATGGTTCCTGGCCTTGAGGCCAAGGACAAGTCTTGCAGTCCTGTTCTGGATTAGTTGCAGGGGGCAGAGAGTAGAGAAAGGCAGATTGAAAAAGAGGATGTTGCAGTGGTCCAGCCTAGAGAGAACGGTTCTATGTGATAATGTTGCCGGGAATAATCCTGTGGCTGAAAATGGCGCTGTATGAAATTAACTTTTGATCACATTTATATGCAGGGGAGACCACCCACAAACCCCTATACTGAATCCTATCATAATTTACTACCCCAACCCAACCCCACATATAAATGTGATAAAAAGTGAATTTCTAACGGCGCCGTTTTCAGAAGCAAGATTATTCCCGATACATTATCACTGGATACCGAGAGAACCAGGGTTCTGGAAACAGTGAGCTTCTGCAGGAAGTGAGAAAAGGAAGAATACTTTTGCGGAGGAGCAGCTGGTAGTTGGCCTTCTTCGCAAGTTCTGTGATGTGAGGAGAGAAGGAGAGAGTGGCGTCGAAGATGAAACCAAAGTTTTTAGACTCACAGGAAGGCAAAAGAAGAGGGCCCAAGGAGGCCGGTATGAGAGAGGGATCGCTGTCTTAATGGCATTAAGGCACAGATCATTTGTGGCGCACCAATCCTGAATCATGGGCTATACAGTAAGGAATGAGCAAGAGTAGAGAAGGCTGAGGGGAGCCAGAAAGAGAGCTGAGAGTCATCAGCATAACATTGAAAGTTAGAGGATCAGGTAGAGAAGATGGGTCAAAGGGGCCAAGTAGACATTGAAGAGTCAGGGTTAGAGGATAGAGCCCTGGGGAACACCCCATGTGGAGAGAGGGGTGCTGGTGAGAAAGGACCCAAGTTGAACCTGGGAGGGTCGGTCCAGGAGGAAGGAGGTCAACCACTCCAGGGTCTGATCCGTGATGCCCAGGTTCACACACAGTCGTTCAGGAATGGCGTGATTGACCGTGTCAAAGACTGAGGAAACGTCAAGGAGAATGAGGACAGAAGGAAGGCTAGAGTCAAGATTAGTGAGCAGGGTTTTCAGGAGATCAGTTTCCATTCCTCGAGCTGCTCTGAAGCCAGACTGATGGTCATGGAGATAACCAACAGATTCAGCCTGGAGTGTAAGCTGGGAGATGGCCAACTTTTTCAAGAATTTGTTCAGGAAAGGAGTTCTAGAGATCGGGTGATAGTTTGCCGGACAGGTCGGAAGACATCTATAGATTCGGAGTGGGGAGGGTTCTAAGGTGGCCCCTTAAGCCACTTGGGCATTCCTCCAGTGGAGCAGTATAAACTGACTTACTTCCTTATTTTTTAAACTTGACTCATTGGTCTAACATGGAGCTGCGAGTAGGCCTTTTATAACTTCTAGTAAAAGGCCTTTCGCTCCTCCTATATAGTTTGGCTTTTAACACTTTATTATTTTCTCTTGTTAGCTTGTTTCTTTTTGAAGGTTTTATGGACCAATGTGGACTAATATAGGCTAATATTTATTTAGTTTACAAGGTGGGCCAAACCCGAAAAGACACTAGAGAACAATGGTGGTTTAAACCACTAGAACTGCATGCTTAGCCGCTTCAATCCAGGAGGTTAATATCCTGATTAATGAGATTGAAGTTTTATTGCATGATATTGACCAGGTAGAAAGGGATGGGTTGTGGAACATACCAGGAGCGGGAAGGGAAGGATACTAAGGGAGTGTGAGAGTGGCATAGTAAAAGGTGAATAGGCTAAAATTGCAGCAAAGTAAAATTCCATTTCTTAAAACCAAAAAGAATATGGCCAAAGGGGTGTGGAAAAACAACATGTTTTTATTGTGATCCCATTGCCAGCCCAAGGTTAGAACACCAGCAACAGTGGTGCAATTACACATTTCCTATTGAATTGCATCTAGTAACACATGAAGGGAGATTATGTTATCCAAACAACCTGTCATGGCTGGCAAAAGGCAACCTGAAATTCCTCCTCTCCCTATACCTGTCATTAATGAAGCTGTCCCCACCACAAATCGCTTCCTGCCTCTGCTAGAGCAAATACCAAAAGACACTCCTCATAATGAAGGGAGGGGGGGCACATTTTCCTCTTTGCTCCGAATCACCATTGGCATTGTCAACGGCACGGGAAACATACCAGCTACATGCAAGGCTACAACACATCTTTTATACTGGAACTTCCCACGGGTGGTGGACGACATCTGCACGGACTGCCAGCTAGTGAGGCAAGACATGGCTGCATTGAAAAATGTAGTCCTGGAAACTATGGTGAGATAGGATTAATAAGCCAGAATCTAGTGGAACTAAATAAAGCATGCATATCCCTCAATACACAGCCAAGTGGGGAGGGACAATCATCATTCAACATTTATCTATCATCGGTTAACCAGGTGGTAGAGAGACAAGTTAAAAATCACCCATATCCACAGGATATCCCGAAAATACCTCGTTTTATAGCTGGCCCTCTACCGGTGGGTAGTTGCCCACTGCTGATTAATGTAAATTTGAGAAATAGCCATCAGAATGGTTATATACAACCAACACACCAGGTTGGGACTAACAGACATCCTGCTAACAGTACACGACCCGTGGTTAATTACTCAGTTTATATGACCAAATGCGGCAAGACTAAAAAAAGAGTAGCCTGGAAGACAAAGAGCAGCTATTTAACAAGTGTATACATTGGATATGGCATAGAAAACAGTGCCTCTCACTGGTTAGAGCGGACAGTGTTGAAATTTGTCTTATGCATCCTGATTATTATATTTAAGACCTATATTATATTATGATCACCTTAACTAGTGGGCATCTACAATCTGGGTTATTGTCAATTGATGTTCAGATACTAAAAACACCGGATTTACAGATTGAACTAAGGGCATCTCCCCCAATATAATCTATTGATGGGTAGCTGAAACATGTTCCTATTCCTAGGACACCAACCTGACACCTCTCACTCACTTACCTAGCCAAGCAGACACTGGAACCCCTGGATGATCTTGTTCCAGATCACAAAGACATAAAGGCAGCATCATGGTACATCACTAGATCAGCCAAACAAATGGAAGATCAAGATTGGGTCACATTTTTGAGAACTTTTGTAATAATTTGTTTCCAAGAAACATGGGCCATAAACCAACACACAGTGCAGGGGTATTCCACCTTTATGGTCCCTGGCCTAAGAGTAAAGTGGGGCACCCTAATGGGGGGCTTTGCACACGATTTAGCACAGGGCTGAATGTTCAGATTAAAATAATGAATACAGACTGTCCCGCCTACAGTGCCTCCTTATGGAAATAATAAATGGCAGTAAAGAATGAATCTGTAATGTCTATAATAGATCATATGGTGTAGAGGCATGGATATACTCGATAAAGTGAGATGGCTAATGGAGAAAGAGGATAGCGAAAAAACAGCTGTAAACCAATGGTGATAACTTTGTGGAGTATTTGTACTTATTGTTTTATATAGCGCCTTAATCCAAGGAGTTTTACAAAGAACAACAGATATACATTAAACATAGAAGCAATATGGACCATCAATTCAAACCATCTAATGAGTTGACCAAATTTATGAAAGATAATGATGCTCTATGGAACATTCCACAACTAGTAGAGCCAACTAAGAAAACATTTTATAAATCTGTCCTACAGATGGCATAACCTTTCTTTAAATTGGGTTTGGGAGCATGCAATGGCCGCCTACAATCGGATATGCCCCTGTCCCCAACCTTTTTTTTTTTTTTAGCAGGGACAAAACCAGCAATATCTACTACAAATTAGTGTATTTGGCAAATTGGAAAACTTTTAAATTCCTGGAAATGTATATGAGGGGTGCGAGTGACCATAAACAAATATCTCTGACCATTGTTATTGAAGTTATGACAAACACAGTCCCGACACAATGCACACAGGCCCTGTCCCTTCCATTAACAGGTGAATATTAAATTGGGAGGATTTAGCCCTAAAAAAAGATTTGCCATCAGCATATCAGGAAATTCTACCAATTCCGGAGACTGTAATGTCCCTCAACCAGGTTAATGATAGCGTAATGATAACAACGGCTGCATTACTTTCAACTACCCTCGCCCCCTTCTTCTTACCCTCAAAACATGTGTGAGGGACATAAACTGCTAGACATAGTTGGTATGACCATGAGTGTAGGACAGCAAAATCCAAGCTAGTGAGGGCCCTTAAAGACATATATGGAGGAGGAAAAGAGAAGATTAAAACACATAGAAAGGAACACAAATAAATTGGAGAGGAAAAGAAAAGCCAAAACTATTGAATTATGGGATTCTCTTAACAAAGCTTTAATCGAGAAAAATACTAAAGAATTTTGGAGGATAGTCTCAATGGATAAGTGCACAATCTTTGTGCATTGTGCTCTCCATGATCAGGGAGCTGAACATGTCTGCACTAAATATGTACGCTATGTCCCTAATCTCCCCCTATGGTCTGCCGCCTCAGAGCTCCTTTCTGTGCCACCTTTTCGGCTTACTAGGGTGGTGGGTCGGGCATTCTCCGTGGCTGCTGCGCAGCTTTGGATCAGCCTGCCTCTCTCTGAGGCTATCGCCTAACCATCTGTCTTTCTGAAAGGCTCTTGAAACACTTCTGTCTGATTCCATAATGCCGCTCTGCCCTTTGTTCTGGTTCCTGGGGTCTCCCCTTTCTAGCGCCATGATGCCTTTGGGCGACCGCACGCTTTGTAAATTCATCTAACATAACATAACAAAACATAACCAAAAGCCGGGCCAAGCAGCCATTGCCAAAAACACCTTGCTCGATCACTTTACAGGTCTCTATGATGAAATAAGACTCGATTTCTTAGACTGGTGGAGTGAATTAGCTAAACTTGTGGCTATTGGGCTTCATTCATCATTGCTAGAACTGTCACAGGAGGAGGTTCTTGAAGCAATATGCAGACAGGTTTAAGGAAAAGCTGCAGGCCCTGATCTCATGCCGGTGGACTTGTATTTGATAGAACCAGTAATAAGGCAACCATATCTCTGGTTACTTTTTAACGCCATACTTAAATCAGGACAGAAAGCTCCATCTTGGCAAGCGGCAGAGATTGTTCCCATATTTAAGAAAGGGGACCTATGTGGCCTTGGGAACTATAGGCCAATCTCCCTACTAGACACTAGTAGCAAAATATTTGGTAAAACCACTGCAAATAAAACTATAAATGTGGGTTATGGAAGCTGGTGCCATAAGCCACCTTCAGGCAGGTTTCTCTAATGGGGTGAGTACCATGGAACAGGTCCTCAGACTTAAACTAATGGTCAATAAGTGTGTGACCACCATGGGTGGCAACTTACATTTACTTTTTGTTGACGCTAGAGCTGCCTTTGACAGCATACCCAGACCGGCACTATGGCGAGCTTTACCTGCCAAAGAAGTACCCCTCCACCTGCTGAAAGCAATGACGCTTCATACAGGTGCATTATTAGCAAGAGTGAGATGGGGTCATGGTGGGGAGACCACTGAGAACTTTTCGGTTGAAAAAAAAAAAGTAAGATCAGGTCTGATACTTGCCCTGCTCCTTTTCAACCTGCAGTTCAATGTTTTACTAATGCAATTCCCAATTAATACATCGGACGCACCTTCAATCGGGGGTGAACAGATTGGCATCCTTTTCTTTGCTGATGATGTGGTTATTATGTCCCAACCCCTGTCATGCTGAAGTAAACAGTCAGACCACTTTGTTAAATTTTGAAGGGAGAAAGGCATGGAAATGAATGGCAATAAAACAAAGGCAGAGATGTGGCAGAGAGCAAGGGTGGCGGTCATAATACAGAAAATTAATATACAAGGCATGACTATTAGCAAAATGAGTTACTTTGACTACCTAGGAGTCAGGATTACTTCAGATAGCTTGTGGCAGGAGTATCTCAAAAAGGCTCTTCTGGCACTAGGTGGGAAATGCAAAAGTATCTTATGCTTGGCAGAGAGCCGGCCAGTATTCCAACGTGGCGCTCACTTCTTTTGTTAATATGCACATCATTAGGTGCACGTTGTAAAATGTAGTGACTTTTTCACTCCACCGACACCGGAAGCCAATTGAATCGCACACAGCGCTGCCTCTATGTAAGGCTTTCCTTTTCTACACGCAGTAAGTGCTCCGAGGACTAAAGTCAGCATGGACTTAATTGTAGATAGATCGCCTCTTCCCAGCGATGGAAGCTTTTTCATCAAAATAGGGTATTTGATTAAACATGGTATAGGTTTGTCCTTTCGGATACCGACTAATTTGTACAGCCTTTGGGAACGTTGCGAAGGTGGCACGAAATCTGCCTATTTTTTTTTACACTTCGCTACTGCTTCATGAGAAATACATTGTGGTTAAGGTATGTCGGTTTCACTCCCAGTTATGCATTTTAAACTTTGCTTTGTTTGAACGGAAACTACAGGATAGTCGCCCGAGTTGCCCATCATGATTTTGCAGGAGATGGCTACTTTGCACACTATACCTAGGATGGCGGTGGCCCGCGTCATTACATACATGAAAGGTAACAGCCTTTCTTACATTCTTTGAGTAAAATTTGGAATGAACGGATAAGTGAAGGTTGAGAGGAAATACATTTTTGAATGCAATTGTTCTATGTTTTTGTTGTGTTTTGTTAGAGCCAGTTTGGGAATATCCAGAATTTTGAGAGGAATATATCCTGATGAAGGAAGCAAAAGGGTTGCAGCCTAGGTCCTGAAGAAGACCGACATCAACTAATGTTTGTGTTAGATGATCATTCTATCGTAGGGAAGGTTTACACTATGACACTGGGAATAATTAAGGGGAATTCTTAAAGCTGGGTTCCCTTAACCACCCTCTAGTAGACCATTGTTATAGCGATATATGGTGCACTGATATGCATGTGCACAACCTGTGTCAGTACTGTTTGCACTGTCAGCATAACCTTTGCTACAGAGATGGCCTGGGAATTGATCTGAAATTGTATTATTATTGTGAGCATTGTTTGCGCAAGTCCTCCAATTGTCTGTGTTTTTGGTGGGTTTACATATTGATTTTCTTCTGGGTGACTGCACTGGTAGGGTGCCTTTCTTCCTATTTCTAGGCACTTTGTGCCCCATGATTGTTTATGTAACATATTGTCTTGTGTATTTTCTTGTCTCTTTTACTTTTAAGATGGTTTCTATGGATATACTATGAGTGCATATTATACTTTAGCCTTGACTAATCAGTGATTCCTTTCCCATGCTCCAGGAGATGAATGATTTCTGTCATTATACTTGAGATTGAATTAACCAGTAGGTTTCTCGTGAGACACAACCTTTGCATTAGCATTAATCTTACGCACTGCAACATTTTTTAGGAAAAATCATACAAAACCGGCGATTAAAATGTATAGCGCACAAGCGTTAGCAGGAGCTCTTCATGGACAGAGATATGGGGCCACACTAAGATCACAGCTCTCTTGGCAACTAAAAAATGTTTTTAAAAACGGATGTTGTGGTTTTCCAAAAGCACACCAAATATCCCACTACATATGAAACTTGGTCAGTTATGTATTACCAACCAAATAGCTCTAAAACCAGTTTTATTCTGGGTGCGTATCTGGTCCTGTGATACTCTTTTTAGCTGATAACGATGTTCTCTACCTACCAAAGTACTGCATCTTTAAAATGGTTTGGACGCAGCAAGTGGTAGAACATTTTTGGAATAAGCCAGAGTCCATTAACGGTTGCAGCAGACAAACTGCTATCGATGCCCATGCAGACTGGATGTACAGAGAGTATGTATCCAAATGTCTGCGCTTATCAATGGGGTATGATTTTTTTTGTACCTCAACCAAAGGTTTTCTCTAGAAAAATATCTGTATCTTTTTGAAAATCCGGAACCGAGAGCCTTGTATTTAAGAAGCTGATTAGGTAACCAACCATTAGCCGTGGTTAAAACTTGATGGAACAATAAATACCCGGATACATACACGTGCTTTCTGTCCCCCCAAAGAAGTCACTACAACACTTTCATTTTGTTTTCCCGCTTTACTCGGATATCTGGCGGAGGGACCTGAACACCTGCTTAGTGAATAGAGGTATTCTTTCACTGATTGCAGCAGAAGACATGCGTTAAGGGCAGGCACAATGGATGTAATCTTTGCAGTCTCTACTTGCCTTGCAAGTCCCTAGGCAATGAGAGAAACACACTTAAACATTATGGCATAAGAAAGTGTCAATATTAGTAATGGCTTTAAGACACTGACCGCACAAAAGAAACACTTTATGCACCAGGAATGAAATTAAACTGCCCCAGGGGCCGGTGCTGTCAAAACTATTGTTTTAATAGAAGATCAGATGTGTAAATGTAGCAAAATGTCAGAATTTATTTGTTAACAATTGCTCTGTGTATGTACCCATTTAGCAACTCAAGAACATGTCCATGTTGATGTGTTTCAATTGGTAATATTCTATGTACTGTGAGGAACCTGAGGGCGCCCTCACTTCTTTTCCCCATGTATCCTACTCTCCGATGGCCTGGGAAAGGCCATTGCTCTTGAATCCTGACCCGGGCGGTGGATATGCGAGTGAGGATCACCTGGGTGGGGGAGTCTTGGGGAGTGGGGGTAGACCTCCTTAGGTGAGACATGGTATCCCCATTTCACTTTCATAACAAGTCCTCTGTTCCTCTAGCCTTTGTAGGCTATTGGCAGTCCTTTCCCTGTCTTCCTTTAAAACCTTCCCCAAGAAACACCAATTAGGTACTGGGACGAGACCAACTAAAGGAACACATCATTTTATTAACACACAGACATCAGTTGTGTACTGTGATGAGGAGGAGACCCAGGAACTGGATTGGCCTTGGTGTAAGGCACTCAATAAATAAATAAATAAATCAAATCAAATGAGAAAAGAAACATTGGCAAGAGCCAGGAGATTATGAGATAGTGCAACAAGTGCATGGTGGTAAACCAAGCCACGAAACAATGTCAAGAGGGTGTGATATATGTCAATGAATCAAGCACCACTGTCAAGCTGAAGCAGTGGCCATGTATTAATGGAAAAGCAGCAAATAAGATGTATCGGTTACGTGACCTGTACTGGGTGGACTGTGTGGTCCGAAAACTGTGCCTAGACCAAGTGCACCCCTATAAGGAACAGCCACCGAAAGCACCCACAAAGAAGCTTGTGTTTGAGTTGCAAAGAACGTTTATATGATTTGAAATTAAGGAACTGAACTACATGTGTGATTTGGTGAAAAGTGACAATATCAGAAGAGCTGGGAAGTGTCCCAAGGAATAGTGTTGTTTGGAAACGCTGAAAGAACTGAAGTCTTGGGGAAGGGAACCCCAGTACCTTATGAACGATTTTGAACTTAGGGAAGGGAAAGTGAATTACAAGCCAGCAGCTGGAAGAAGCTTGGAACTCTTGTTTAAACACTCCTTTTCTTAATGCTGACATCCCTAAGGAACAAGTTACTTACCTGTAACTGTTGTTCTCCAGCATGGGTCTGGCATGGATTCACATGCTCATGAATATTCCCCGTCGTCAGGCTGGGAATCCTCGGTAAAGAAAAAAACCAGTATCAGTTTCGTTTCTGATCTGTCTTTCGTAGTAGTAACCAATCACTGGTCTCTGCGTCATACTGACCACAGCCAATGACTGCCCACTACCTAAGCACCGCCTCTGGCAGCCATCTTCAGATTTGGAAGCACGTGAAGTGGCAGTATGACCAAGTGAAGAGCCGCAGAGGGGTAGGCAGGAGGGTTCGCATGTGAATCCATGCCAGACCCATGCTGGAGAACAACAGTTACAGGTAAGCAACTTGTTCCTTCTCCAGCATGGGGTCTGGCATGGATTCACATGCTCATGAATAAAGAATACATAGCAGTACACACATGCACAACCACGGGAGGTGGCAAAGGCTCAACATTAAGCATTACATCAAACTCAACATTAAGCATCTTACCTCCTCACCAGGCTCACCTCAGGCGAACAGGTTGCGCAGCACTGCTTGGCCGACCCTGGACTCCTCCCTGGAATCCCGATCGACGCAGTAGAATTTCGTGAAGGTGTGCGTCGACCTCCACGTAGCAGCCCTGCATATGTCCAGCAGGGGCACACCAGAAAGGAACGCTGTGGTAGCTGCGATCGCTCTGGTGGAATGGGCTCTCGGACGGCCAGGCAGCGGTCGGTTTGCCAACCGATGACAGTACATGATACAGCCGGAGAGCCATCTGGAAATGGAAGCCTTCGAGAGAGCCTTCCCCTGATTGACAGGTCCAAAATTCACAAAGAGTTGTGACGTCTTCCGAAAACACTTCGTGCGGTCCACGTAGAACTTGAGCGCTCTAGCCACATCCAGCGAGTGCAAAGTCCTCTCAGCCGGCGACGAAGGCGACGGGAAGAACACAGGCAACACCAAGGGTTCGTTGAGATGGAAGTCCGACGGTACCTTGGGCATGAAGGAGGGGTGCGTCCTGAGCACTACCCTCGTGTCGTGAAAAGTCAAGTACGGGGCCTTGCAGGAAAGGGCCTGGATCTCTCCCACCCGTCGTGCGGAGGTGATGGCCACAAGAAACGCTGTTTTCCACGACAGAAACTTCAACGGGGCCGAGTGCAGAGGCTTGAACGGAGGTCCCATGAGCTTGGTCAGCACCACGTTGAGCTCCCACGCCGGGGCCGGCGCCTTCACCGGCGGGAACGATCTGAACAGTCCCTTCATGAACTCTTTCACCAGACGATGAGACCACAAGGACGTCCGGCCCGTGGTTCTGGTGTATCGGGAGATCGCAGCAAGATGAATCTTGATGGACGCGTGTGCCAGTCCAGCTTTGGCCAGCGTCAGCAGGTACGGCAGTACTTGGGGAGCCGTAATCCGTAGAGGGTTAATCTTCTGTGCGTGGCACCAGACAGAGAACCTCTTCCATTTGTGTCCGTAGCATTTAAGAGTCGAGGACGCCCTGGCCTTTGGAAGAACCTCTCTGCAGTCGGCCGGTATGTCGTATCCTCCAAACTCTAGCGCCGCAGGAGCCAGGCCTGCAAGTTCAGCGATTTCGGGTCGTGGTGGAGGATGGCGCCTCCTTCCCTGGAGAGTAGATCCCCGTCCACCGGCAGCTTGATTGGCGGGGACGCTGACAAGTCCAGAAGGTCTGGGAACCATATCTGCCTAGGCCACGCAGGTGCGACGAGGATCATCCTGCACCGCGACCTCTTGAGCTGGTTGACGAGCCGGATTAGCAGTGGCAAAGGAGGGAACGCGTAGAGGAACAGGCCCTCCCAGGGGAACGAGAAGGCATCGCCCATGCTCCTCGCCTGGGGAAACCTGCTGGCGAACCTCCGGCACTTGGCGTTCGTCGCCGTCGCGAACAGGTCGATCTGGGGTGTGCCCCACCGTCGGAAGAGGCGATCCACTAGATCCTGCCGTAGTTCCCACTCGTGGCACGAGCGCAGCTCCCTGCTGAGTGAGTCGGCGATGGTGTTTTTTATCCCTGCCAGATGAAACGGCACCAGAAACATCCTTTGGGCGACGGCCCAATGCCACAGGTCCTGCGCCTCCTTGGACAGCGCTGGAGACCTGGTTCCGCCCTGTTTCCTGATGTAAAACATGGTGGTGGTGTTGTCGGTGAAGATCCTCACCACCTTGCCCTTGAGGGACGGAAGGAAGGACCTGAGGGCCCAGAACACTGCACGGAGCTCCAGGACGTTGATATGGAGGGACTTCTCCGTCGGGAGCCAAAGGCCTCTCTCGTGCAGATTTTCGGTGTGCGCTCCCCACCCTTCCAGGGAGGCATCCGTGGTCACTGTCTCCTGGTGGTCTGGCGTCTGGAAGTCCATGCCCGTCAGATGCGCGCGGTTGCCCCACCACCGGACCGCTCGGCGGAAACTCTCGTCGAGTGTGATCCTCTCCTCGAAGCCGCCCGTCGTCTGGATCCAGCGCGCGTCCAGGAACTCCTGCAACGGGCGCATCCGGAGCCTGCACATGGGAATGAGGTAGATGCAAGAAGACATCATTCCGAGGAGGGACTTGATGGACCTCACCTTGGCCGCGTCGGAAACCAACATCCGCTGTACCTTCCCCAGAATGGACCTGGTCCTTTCCTCCGACGGGGAGGCCAGAAGGGACACTGTGTCGAGCTTCGCTCCCAGAAACAGTGCGTTTTGCGCGGGTACCAGGTGGGACTTGGCGCAGTTCACGGAGAATCCCAGGTCCGTGAGAAGTTGGACGGTCCTTGCCGTGTGCTCCACGGCGGGCTCCCTCATCTTGGCTCGGATGAGCCAGTCGTCCAGGTAGGGGTAGACGTGGATCCCCTCGCGGCGCAGCTGCGCCGCCACCGGTGCAAGGCACTTGGTGAATACCCTGGGTGCCGACCGTAGTCCGAAGGGGAGGGCTTTGAACTGGTAGCGACGCCCTTGGACCACAAACCTGAGGAATTTTCGGTGCCCCTTTAGGATGGGAATATGGAAGTAGGCATCCTCCAAATCCAACGACGACAGGAAGTCTCCTTCCTCCAGCTGACCCAGGACGTGCTGGAGGGTGACCATCCGGAACTTCTGCGCCTTGATGAACTTGTTCAGACGCCGCAGGTCTAGGATGGGGCGCCATCCCCCCATCTTCTTCTTCACGAGGAAGTATCTCGAGTAAACTCCGGAGCCCCGAAGCCTCTTTGGGACGAGTTCGATGACGCCCTTCCTGAGCATCGCCTTTACCTCCAGGAGAAGCTGAGGGACGTGAAGCTCTTTCCTGGCCACGGGGGGGACGCGCGGGCACCTTCTTTGAAACTCGAGCGCGTGGCCCCGGGCTAAGGCGTCCAGCACCCAACGGTCGGTGGAGATGGACTCCCACACGCTGACGAAGCTCGCCAGCCGGCCTCCCACCGGGGTGCTTCGGTGGGGGCATCCCGACGGGCCGGTCTTCTTCCACGCCAAGGCCGTGCCTTAAGACCTCAATCAGCTCTTCCTCTGAGGTTGAGGACGAATCTACGACGACGCCCTGCCCCCCATTTTTCTTCCCCGCCAGGGATTTCACGGGGGTCCTATCGATGGGCACAAAAGAGGACTCCCTCCGAGGTGGCAGGGAGACTCTGAGCCCCGAGGTCGCCACCACTGGTGTAGCCTCCACAGGCTGAGCCAGGGCCGCCGCGACAGTATCGATAGAGGGCTTGGCCGGATGGATTAAGGCCTTCACCACCTTAGGTGCGCTCACCGCCTTATCCTTGAGGGGGGGGAACACTGCCTCGCTCCCCCTCCGATGGGGCCTTTGAGCTCGACCGGGGCCTCTCCAGGAGCTTCGCCGGGTGCTCGCCCTTCCTTTTACCCGACCCAGAGCGTTGGCTCGTGGCTGAAGGTGCCGGGGAGGGTGCGCCCTGCCTGGCGCCCGTAGAGCCCGACCGTTCGGCGCTCCCGGTGCCAGCGGACTCGCGGTGCTTGGCCTTGTGTTGGACCCCCGTCGCCGGGGCGTCCTCAAAGGTCTTAGAAGACCGCTCGGATTTCTTCCTCTTCTTCTCGCCTGACGGGCTCTTCCCTTCCAGCCAGTTGGCGAGACGTTGATGGCGGTCCTTCATGGTCCGCTCCGGGATGTTGCCGCAAAACGCACAGTCCTTCTCCACGTGCGTCTTGTCCTCATGTAAGCAGTAGAGACAAAAGGAGTGTTCGTCCTCCTTAAAGACGTTCTGCAGCTGGCATCCAGGGCAGATCCTGAACAGCTTTCCGGGCGTCGAGCTTCCCTTCTCCTGGGCCATGTCCGGGCCTGAGAAACTTCTGGAGTCCTCCAAAAGCGTAGCTCGACGAAATCTTCACCCTTGAGGGGCGCAGACGAATCCGACACGGGTTCCCGTTGATCGGATGGAGAGTCGGTGGAGCTTGAGGCTCTTTTGACCGAAAAAACGAAGTTTTTGAGAAAAAACGTGAAAAAAATAGCACTAACGGTCGAGAGCAATAGCACGAGGATCCCAACACATGAACGTGCGGTAAAAATCTGAAGATGGCTGCCAGAGGCGGTGCTTAGGTAGAGGGCAGTCATTGGCTGTGGTCAGTATGACACAGAGACCAGTGATTGGTTACTACTACGAAAGACAGATCAGAAACAAAACTGATACTGGTTTTTTTCTTTACCGAGGATTCCCAGCCTGACGACGGGGAATATTCATGAGCATGTGAATCCATGCCAGACCCCATGCTGGAGAAACTTTGTATACAGTTCGACGTGAGGGAAAGTATAGGTGTTGGATACTGACAGCATTTGCTTTCGACTTCCTGACACAGATTATCTTTAGTTTTCTTTAGATAGGGAAATCCCACTTTAGCATAGGGCAAGTTAGGCTTCATCCCATCCTGCATTTTTAAGTTAATAAAAGTTTGCAGACCAAACTTTGATCTGTTGTCTTTGTCTGCTTCGTGATGCCTTAACAGTACGTTGTTTCAACACTTTTATGGCTAAATGCTGAAATAAAGTAAATATTTATTGATTGATTGAATACATGTCTTCTGTTGTGTTGAGCCCACTTCAAGGGTGTAAAGAGGGGACTTGTTATGAGAGATGATATATTGCTGGGGTTTACATCACGCTTAGTTGCCCTTTGCATGGTGTCCAGGTGCTTTGGTGGATCTGAAAGAGAGAGGGTGATGGGGGAGTTTGTTGGAGAGAGAAGGAAAATGCATGATAGATTTTATGTTGGGTTGATGCATGTAGACCGGAGGTTCTCTGACCCCTGTGTGCAGGTCAGTTGCTAGGCATTCTGGGTCAGGGGCATAGAGCCACTTATGTCCAAAGGAGAGACTTGTGCGGCCGTGGTTGAAGAGTTAACATGCACTGTGCTGCTTCCACCTCATCCTCTTGTGTTACCGGAATTGAAGGGGTATTGTGACTATGGGCCGCAAACAAAACCGAATGAACATTGAAACTTTATACAGGGAAGGAAAGATAGCTCAGGGGCAGCGCGTTTGGCTTGGAAGCAAGACAGCGCGGCGCAACACAGGTTTGAATCCCGAACCCACGTTTAGAAACCACTCGCTGGTATTAAGTGTGTTATAATTAAACAATCAAATAAATAAAATAAGGCTCTGATAGACCAATATAGCATTTTGCAAATCCGAGCTCCGTCCAAACAGAAGCAAGTGGGCCTTTTCTAGAGGGGGCAATGTGTGCCAGTTTGATTACTTGGTGCCCTGTGAAGCTGCTAGTTTTGGCTAATTCTACTGATCGAGGGTTATTTAAAACTCAGTTTTTCTTAAAAATTTCAACTATGTGTCACTTTTTTTGTGCCCAAGTCTGAAACTGATTTGAGATATGTGTACCCGTGATGGTGAACCAGGTGCTACATAGCAATAGGCTGTGTAACATAGTACTATTATTGTTCAACAACATTTTTACTTGCCTCCCTCTCTCTCCTTCCCTTATGCCACCCCACATGCGTACCCCTACCCTCGGAGAAATCCTGTATGCATGTGGCACATTATACATCAACAAATATATTTAAATATTTTCAGTTCTAATTCAAAAAATGCATGCACATGTAATGCTCGGGTAGCTGTGTGTGTAAACAGCATGATCAGTGATGACTCAGAATAAAAATGTTCAGCAACCCTTTTTTGAAGGGTTAGAATGGGTTGTCCAATCCCAGGCCTCGAAAACATGAATACCCCTCAGTAATATCCATGAGATCAATTTGCATACGATTCTAAATGTATGCACATTTCTTCTCATTTATTCTCATGAATATTCATGTGGGGTCCAGTCCTGTTTTTTTTCTTGGACTTGAGGTCTGCTGTCTCCTCTATAAATCTAGGGCTACAAGTCCCAGATTGCAAAAAAGAAATTGCATAAATCAACAACTAACTCAATAGGTATGCAATAGGTCGAAGTAATTTTGGTTCAAACCTTAGCTTCCAGGCTTGCGCGCCAACAACTGAGGTCAACTAATGTCACTGGTATGTCAGATGGGCACCACATTATTTTTTGAAATTGATATCATGATTCGTTTCTTTTAAAAAATGTACATTTCATAAAAAATATCCAATGAATTGTAAGACTACGTCAAACTCTTATTTTATGAAAGGACCGCCGGCTCTTTTTCACATCCACAGATGGTCTATTTTAAAATATATATATATGTATATAGTTGATGTGGGAATCTTATGACCAGTGTGCAATCTTCTTAAATACATATACTATAATATTCCTTCAGTGAATATATATGTATTTCTAATGAATATAGGTGCTGTATTTACATGTTTTGTTTTGTACAGAATGAAGTGCACTTCAACATGATCTAAACACACCATCAGAAACACTTTATTTTATGATATGGCTTTAGGGATATTATTGTTATTGCAACATGTTTTGTTGGTCTAAAAATGTTGCTTGAAGGCAATTAATTACAAGCCAATTCACTTACTTGTTATATTAAAGATGTATCCTTTGCTGAATGTTTATGTTAGAAATAAAACAAAATGCATTTAGAAATATACCATGCATTTATTATTGAGATGGATGAACTAAATTAGGAGATTGCACACTGGGCATACTATTCCCACATCGACTTTGTAGAACTACATGACATATTATTTCATCAAGTTCACATTGTTTCTGCTAATCCCAAAGTCCATTCTTTTTTCTCTCTCGAAGCGTTGTTGTGATATGATCTTGCCATCAGCTCCGGCCCGCGGCCGCTATGATCCCTTGGAGGAACACATATTTAATCTCAGTCCTAGCAGACAAGGCATGTGTGAATTAGTTTCAAGGTTTTGCAGCTGATCCAAGACTGCCTTTTCAGAAAAACAGCCAATTTGCTAGAAAGGGAAGTACAACCATGAGGGTAAAACAAGGATGTGATGAAAAAACAAGCAGCGCGAGGCAGAGCCCTAGACATAAATGTGACAGCTAGAGAAAGATCCTTTGAAACCCAATTGATAGGCTCACCTGCTTGATCCCTAGACGGTATGCAACAATGCGGTCCACAGCATCAGGGTTCATTTGGGTCCACTGCAGACTGTAGGAGTAAACACGCGGACGGTTTTGCCACAGGGGGTTGTAGGTGTCATAGTAGAATTCAGGAGTGTAGGCCTTCCCTACGGAGAGCAAAAACAAGACGACTAAATTAGAATTCGCAATGTTCAGTATTGTCCTCCAGTTCTGCAGAGGCTATCAACGTATATATTATATCACTACTGTGCATTTATCTAAAAAGCTTCCTAATCAAATAGTAAACCAGGTGGACATTTTCACAACAAGACGTAGCAGCTTAGACCTTCACATGGTGCGGCTCCATTTTCTGTTTCAAAGGGGGGACTTGGGTGCAGGGATAGCACTGGCATGGCCACCAAGGAAGCATATCTAGCCACTCTATGCCTCTGTAGATGTTAGGCAGCATTCAACACGCACTTATGCACTGAACCTATTTAGGTGGAGTGATTCAATCTGTCGTCGTCCACATTGAGTAGCTGGTCACGAAAGACCCTTCAATGTCCGTGCCTTCTATGAGGTTCCCACCAAGTTTCAGTGCTAATGAGCTAGGGAAAAGGTTTAAAAATAGGTGCGTTTTTCATGGGCCTCCTGTAAGGGTCTGTCCTGGTATTTGCCCTGTGCCTTGCCTGTGGCAGAGACCAGCCCTGGGGCAAACACACCCAGGAATTGGCACTTTCCCCAGAGAACCACTTCTTGAATGAGGGCTGGGTCCAAGGATGCATCAGTAACTGGAGTGACAGGCCCCATGCTAGAAAATAACAAGGGACATAAGACTCTGCCTACACAGAACCATGTGCAGGGTATACTGTGTTTTTAACGAGTTCACTTTCCTCGTTTGCACATGAATTATGCAAGTATGTATTTTCCACTGTGGTCGTTTTGGTCAAAAATGTTAAGCGACCGCCTTAAAACAACGGTTTACGCTGCACATTCTTCCGTGCAGGCGGATTCTTATGCCCCTTGTAATTTTCAATTCATTCCTTTTAAAAACACATACAACCATGTGCAGAAGATGTTGCTCCTTTTATAGGTTGCACAATGTACAGTGGTCCTGTGTACCTCCCTTGTCATTAATGAGAAAGTGGAAGAGGCTGATGTGAAACCTGTGGTGTTGATGGCTGCAGGTTGGAAGTAGTGCCAGAGTGGCAAACTGTGATCTATGGGTACGGCAAAAGAAACTTGGGAGCATGTTATCCAAAGGGGGCACCCCAAGAATGATAGACTACAGTGCTTTGGGTCTGGTTAGCTGCTGATTTGGGAGAATGCGGTAGGGCTACAGAGGTGAGCTTAGACATTGCTTGACTAGTGTTGATGTGCTAACGGCTTGGCCCATAGTAGCCATAAGAGGGTGATTTTTGTATGTTGTGTGAGGGGAATTTGAGATCGTAAGAGGCCGTCCGACGAGGTAAAACTACCTGAAAACTTGCATCCATAAGACTGGACTCTTTCAGACCGGTCCAATTCCAAGGTCTCACACTGCCACTTCCAGAATCTCTTTCTCCCTCTCTCTGTCTCAAAGATTTAAGCTTTTGAAACATGGTGTGTGCATGGTGCCTTCCCTAGGCCACAAAATGTTAACGGAATGATCATCTAAAGTGTTAGGGGCTAACTGTTCAGGGGATGGTCATTCTGTTTACTTTGGGTGGCCTGTCTCAGAATGTTTCAAACGTGAGAAAGATTAGTTACTGTTTCCAATCCATGAATTCCGAGCATATGGATTCAACTTTCCAAATTAATGTATATACTGGCTGGATGCCCCAAAATAGCTGAAGATCTCCCATTTGGAAAATAACCCTATTAGCTGTAGTGTGCTTGCAGATAATTGCACTGGCCCCACTGGACACTGGGGTAAAATCCATTCAGTAATACATTGGGCACCCTATTGCAAAGACTGCACACATCCCAACTGCATGTGCCGGACTATCACACCTCGGGCACGTGTCTTTAGGGCTATATTATCAGCGGCTATTCAGAGATTACACAGACACAGAAGTCAGGGGAAATGAGAATCCTGGAAGAAGTTTGGAGCCCCCCAAGCATATACCCCCTTTCTCTAAACACCAACAGGGTCCCTGAAATCCCTCTACGCCAAAGGACAAAGGTGTGTTTCATTGTTTAGATGCAGGTTCTCACATCACGCATGTCCTTCTAGGAAAAGTGCCAATGGTTGTGGATCAGTGTTCTTTTGAAATCAGCGTCTACCTTTAACAAATGGTAAAACAGATGGTGTCCCCTTACACCTGAAAGTGATGCAAGCACACATGCATGCGTAACACAGACTCATGGTGTTGGGTGGGCAGGAACTTGTGTACATCCTACTTTTCGATGTTCGTTCATCTCCCTGCAAACATCACTGTTAACTGCAAATATATTGTTCTAATAGGCAAAAATTACCCTTTTTAGAAAAAAAAGGAAAAATAATTCCCACAGGCTCTCTAGATATCGTTGGTATCACAGGCAAGAAATTTGGGAGATCAGTGCGCGTTTCTTCTTTGTTCACGATATGAACCAATTTGGGAAATCATCCCTTGGCTTTCATCAGAATCTAGGGTATATTTGTCATCATGTTTTTCCACCTGCGTAGTTCATGTTAGTTCTGAAGGAATCTTCCTATCGCCTATACCTGGCTGTGTCCTGAAAGGAACATAACTCAATCAATCAATAGCATTGGCTGTGTAACGAAGCGTTTGTTTATTAAGATTTAAAAAATGAAAACGCGAAATACGTAGGTGTCAATATTTTCACTCACTTGAAGGAAAGATGTTAAAAATCAGTCAATTAAAATAACGCAAAGAAAGTTTGATGCGTAAAGGGAGGGACTATCGTTCTCTCTGCGACAGTTCTTTAGGACAACAAAGCACCTGGGGACCCATTTCTATGTTTTGAAAGCACTCAGCTGTAAAATGATAAAGGAAAAACAGGATCGAAAGGGGAGCTAAACAACACACGAAAGGAGCGTAAGGATTGTGGGGACTAATATTGTGGGGGGGATTGTGGGGTGAGGTGGGACAGCTCAGGGGCATCCCGCGATTTGTCTTGGAAGCAAGGCAACGCAGCGCAACACAGGTTCGAATCCGGATCCCGCTATTAAGCATGTTATAAAAGAACAATTATAATTATATTTTAAGTGGGAACAAACATAGGTCTAGAAGGGGTCTCAAATACTGCTAAAAAGGACACTAGAAAAAGATGTGTGTGCTTTACAAAGATGGTATATCAATATTGAGGACATTCCAAAAGCCTACAAAATGCTGGTGCAATGGAGGCAAAGAAGAGTCAACCTCTAGTAACAAGGAAGAACACACTTACGGTATTTATCATTTTTATAGTGTTAAGAGTGGCTAAGGGTGCATAGGGTAGGAAATATTACTCTGTTCTGGAACAGTGGCCCTCCAAGGATCAAGCAGTAGATTACCAGGGCAATCCTGAACTCAGCCAATGATTGGTTCATCTTAATTTCAGGATACATATGTAATTCCACTGGTGAGGCTCCAGGAGAGTGACTATGGCAGATGAAGGATAGCAGGCCTTGCAGAGTGAGGTTTACTGGAGATTGGATTAAAGTAGACAGGGGAAGAGTGTCAGGTGAGTCGCCCAGATAGACAGAGGTGGCTAGAACCTAGAAGGATTTGAACATCAAGAGAACAAAATCTATAGAGGGAAAGGTTGCACCGGGAAAAAGCCAGCCCACTTGAGGATGATATACAGAGTTGGGTGGTAAGTGTATGAGGTGGAACAGTGTGTATGTGGCAAAAGTCATTAGATTGCCAAGAGGAGTGAAACAATACAGGGGGGCAAAATCAGCATCATGTATTGGGTGCTGCCTCTCAAGTAATCATTTAACTACTGTGAGAAACCGGAGGGTATTCTCACTCCTATCCCCCTGGAATGCACAGGTGGCCATGGTAAGGCCATCACTCTGGGAGGAGCACCTGGGTGGAGGGTCCTTGAGGATAGGGAGTGCAGTGCCCTTGGGTGAAACATGGTATCCCCTTTCCCTACTGATGACCAATCTGACTCTTGCCCAACCTGTATGGGCTATTATAAGCCAGTTCCCCTAATTTTCCCCCACGTGACATCTCACAGTACTTGGACGAAGAAGAGGCAGCCAAGAGTAATTAAGACTACACCCTTTCACCACTCTGCTACTGGGACAAAGAATATGCCTAAAAAGAGCTATGAGGGTCAGGGAGAGTGTGAGGGGGACTCACACCAGGGGATTTCCCAGCTTCAGAAGCCGGGAGGAAGTCGCAAGAACCCTGGGAGGAGGCATAGAAGACAGGTGAGCATTGGGACAGCGCTCAAGCACCAGGGAGCTCTTAAAGGATCGCAGGTACATGCAAGTAAGCAAATGTATGCATATTGAATAGGGAACAAACTAAACGGAAACTTAACATGGAAGCAAATACATGCATACCAAATAATGAACTAAATGGAAACTTAACATTGAAGCAACGTAAGTGCACATTGAACATTGAACTGAAAATATTAGTGAATGCATGTTGCACAATGATTTAACTCAAACCTTGAAGTCAAGCACGTTAAAAGCTGAAGGGAGCCAAACAATAAACTTTTATGAGTGAATGAAGTGTGACGAGGCCACAGATTGGCAAGGGGTGTACGACACATGGTGGCAGATCCATGAGGCTAGCAAGGAGAAGCCAAAGGAGTCCAAGAGTACACAGTGAAGGTGACTTGGTGCACAGGAGCAAGTGCCAAGGAACCTGTGTGGGCTGAGGAACAACCCAGGGATCCTGGTTGAGCGACCTGTGATGGGTGGACCATGCGGTCTAACAACTGCGTCCAGACAGGAGACCCCTGAATGGTGAAAGTTAAGGACACTGTGAAACAGCCCAATAAAACCACAGCAAATTGAAAAGACTGAAGCATGTGTAAGTGGTGGTGTTGAAGCTTTGGGGAAGGGAACCCTGAGACGTAAGGCACCACATTTGTCGTCTTGAGAACGCAGTCTAAAGACCCTTTTGTTTTGGGATTGTGTTACTTAAACTTGGGGAAGGGAGCCCCAAGGATTGGTTTTGAACTGTATCACCTTGAACTGGAGAAAGGTGATTTTGAGACCTTTTCATGCAACTTTCGTATGCTTGGGGAAGGGGAGCTGAAAGAAAGCTGAGAGTGGGACAACGCCCAGAACCTTGAGTTGAACACCATTTCTGTTAAGTTTGACATCTCTACACATTGGTTGGCTTTAGTTGTGAAGGCAAGGGTAGGTTTTGGACACAAACAGACTTATAAATTGAACTCTTTGACTCAGACTTTCCTTAGTTTCGTTCAGGTATGGAAATCCCACCTAAGCATAGGGCATCCTGTCATCTGACCATCTACCATCCTGACATTAAAGTTAATAAATTACTTTGTTTTGAATCTTGAATCTGTTGTCTGTGTTGTACTTCATGATGCATTCACATTACCTGTTTCCCACATATCCACCCTTTTCTTGGTATCTGAATGAAAGTACAACACGTACAACACACGGATGAAGTGAGACATTCTTGTGCAATCTCACACTTTGGATTCTTCCACTCCACATTTTCCCCGACAATGTCTACATCCTATTATGTGAGATGTAACACAGTGGACATAGATCATCAAACAGGCCATACCAGGGAATTGGATTAACAAATGTTTATTATTATTATTAAATTTGTGCAGGATTGGCCAAAATACACATGGTGTGGCTAAATTAAACTAAATAGCATCAGGATGTTTTTATCTCCTTCGTCCAGAAGTGATCTGGAAAATGTATCCATGTGAAAGTGTCTTTCATGTAAGTAAAGTGTTCCAGCAAAGGTTCTGCATTGTTTTGCAAGTTTTGGGTTGGTGTCCCCTGGAAGATCCACAAAACAAATTGTGTGCTCACAGCCTTGGGTTTAAAGGGTTCCCATAACCCTATTTCTCAGGGTCTGTCCTCCTGCCATTTCTTCCCTGAGGTTAAGAGTTCATGCACCCTGTTTGCCACATTTCTCACAGTGTTTTCTCCTTGGTTGTCAGACAGAGGTTTTAGCTCAAGACGATGCGTGTGGATGGATTCTGCAATTGGAATCTTGAGGGCCGAGAGCTTTGAGAGCCACGCCTTCCTAGATTTATTGCAGCCAGAAGATAACAGGAGTCTGTTTTACCATTAGGATCTACCATTGGGAGAGGGAACTCAGAGTTTGGATGTGTTTCTCCAATATGATAATACTCCACATCTCTCCATACTTTCTCTTTCCTGTTGACTTCACCTTTTTATTTATTTCTATTGCCTTGTTGTGGTTATCAAATGCTCTCTTCTCACTTATTTGATTCACATACTCTTTCACCTTTCTGAAGTTGCTCCACTTCTTCAATATTTTCCTTTCAGACACTACACACTCAACTATCTCTTGTTCACTCCTTATCCATCTCTCATCACTATGTTCTTACAGTATCTGACTGTTCACCTCATTACATGTGTAAACTCTTCGGGAAACTAATTCACTGCTTTGGGTGCCTCACCCACAACAATTCAGGGTTTACAATCACATGTTCTCTCCCTTTGGATACCTTCTTCCCCATCACTCCTGCCTGGCTCAACATCCTCAATCTCCTTGACCTTGTCTTCCCCATGATTTTGGGTCTCGATTCCTCCATCCTACTCTGGGTCTCTAGGTCTGATAAGTTCAGGGTCTATCTTTACCCACTCTCCTGGGTCCTCCCTGCATCCTTTGGTTTCTGCCTTACCCCATACTTCTGGTTCACTCCTCCAGTCTCGTGCCTCCTGATCTCTGCAGGATCCTGTGACTCTTTTCCAGTCTTCTGTCTTCAGCTCCTCCACCATCTTTTTCTCTTCATCTCTCCAGACAGCACCAAATGACATCTTCCTACGACAGATCGATGAGAAAGGGATTGGCTGCCAAGCTCAGCCTCTTGGATGGTTTACTTCCCTGGTGTCGGACATGGTATTTGTACATCCTTCCCTCTGTGTGGTTTTCCTTCTGCCTGCCAAACCCTAGCCCAGCCGAATGACTTTTCTGGTAAAAGGAATTCAGTTGTGCTTGTTTTATATAGGTAACTTAGGAATCAAAATTCTCTGGGCCCGAACAGGTCTGGCCTGCACTTTCCAAAACATTTTCAGCTATATTAGAGTTCCCAACTCCCTCTTTCCTTTCATGCCTCTGACATAGGCTGATGGTCTGTGGGATCCCTTGGTCTAGTTCAAGTCCCCCACTTTCTTTTGATGGATTGAAGATCGGTATTAGCACCCACACAAGCGGTTCTGAGCATACCAGCACTGCTGATTCCATGGGATTGCTGTTCCTGCTTTCTCAAAGAGACAGGAGTAGCTACAGTTATCCTTTGTTAATCCCCTGCATTCCACATTTGGCATGGTTGGGTCAATCCTGGGATCCACAGCTCAGAATCACAATGCTTGTGATGTGATCACAGCTGGCCCCATTGGCCACCAAAGTGGTTAGGCAAGGCAATTTGTCACTGTCAGGTGGAAATGCCAAATTATTTTTCTATGAAAATTGCCAAGAAGATTAGTTTCCATTTCTGTTGATGAATGTGTTGTTACACTAGGTTCAGTCAATGCTTTGCTGTCTATATGTGCAAGCCTTTACACTGTTCCTACATTGCTCACTATGACCTATGAGCTGGAATGGAGGAGTTACTTGTCTCATTCTCAAGTAATCTACAAATTGCAACTCTATGCAAAATTACCTTTTCATGTTGGATCAACTGTTGGAGCAGTAGAAGGCCATCATGACTATGTACGGCACACAGTAAGCATTGGACAATATTTCACTGGCAGCTATTTGGAAGTATATATTTGAACATCTCTGTAAAATCGTGTGTCATCATCATTAACTTTATTTTGCCTTTTGATCAAAGTACAAAAAAGAAATCACATAATTCTAAATACATATGCACATAATAAATACACATAATATGTCGGTACAATGTGCATTTAAGATATTTGCCCCTTCTGTGCCAGGCACTAGAAAGATAGGTTGCTATTGCACAAATCAACTCCACTCTAGCCATTGACCTACAATGATGAAAAGGCAAAGATAAGTTGCGTATATTGTTTATCCACAACCATGGGCATACATTCTTTCTGCGTATATCATTATAAACTGAGCACAAAAAAAGAAAATGTTGGAGAGATTCTGGGCCACAGAGAATTTGCAGGTAGGACATAAACTTGAATGGTCACAATACCATTTTTTTATTAATTGGCCAACTGGTAAGATTCCTAGTTGAAGCTTTAACATGAGGGTTTTATTAAAAGGAGATGATACCAAATCTAGACACTGTTCATATGATTTTTCCTTTGCACAGTCAAAATACATAATGGTTCTTTGCTCGCCAAAGTGTTTCAAGTGTACTTTCTCCAACTACTGAGCTGTATGTCTTTTTCAATTTTAATCTTTTAATTAGTTATGACCAGACAAACTTATAAACAGAGAAATGTCCTAACACTCATGGAACTAAAGCCTCAAATAAGCTATACCACAAGGTACAAAGGTCACACATAACAATAATCGTACATATCCAAAGTGCTATTTGATTTCCTCTCATTCTTGGAAAGCCAACAATTGACGAGAGACTATGTTCAAAAAGCAATTTCAGAGGAGTTAAAAAAAAAAGTGTAAAAAGACATTATTTCAAAAAGATGTATACAAACGTGTCCTCAGCAAGGATTGGGAACATCACACCACCTACTTAATCCCACTCATTTCCAAATTCCTCAAGAATCATACCTACACACACAAACATCCCTATGCACTCTAACATGCATACATTTACTTGATTTACTAAAGGAAACTATCCACATAGTCAATAATCTTGCTATATATACAGCAAATCAGATGCATCTCTGCTGCAGTTTACTCATGACAGTTATTAAGCAAACATTCATAATCTATGGTGAACATGCATGCTTCGGAGTTGAGGGGTGTCCTTAGATACGACAGCTCCATCAGGATCATTAAACACTGGGTGGGGTCTGGCATGTTCCAAAGGGCAGCCTCAATAATGGGATGTTACACTCTAACCACACTCTGTGACTTACTGGCTGGTATAGTGGTGTAAACGTCCCTGTACATAGTGTGATTAATATAGGCAATGTGTCCCTTCTCCCCAAGGGGAAGCCACCCCTTTGGGGACTAAGTTGGTAACCTCACTATGGAATACCCTCTCCAGTGCTCAGGGCAATGGGATCCCAATGGGGATGACCCCACTCCGGAGACAAGGAATGCCCAACTAATGATTCCATCCCACCTCCCTCAACTTCATACTCCTCAATGATTGTTGGTTATATGGGGATTGAACATTGTGATCAGATGGCTTGGTTTCTTACCTATTTTGGTCACTGCCTTTTGAGGAAGACCAGGGCCAATGGAATATTTCTCTGCATTCTTGGGAGGAACGTAAATGTTGCCGAATGCCATCAGAGGAGGAGAAGAGAATAACTCGGAGAGCCGGATACTTCAGCGTTAACAGGTGTACAGTAGAAGGAGATGCTCCTGCACAAAAGGATCTGAGAGCTATGCAGTTGGCGTGGTGGGTGGAGATCCATGGCAGCCCATGGAGTGCTGCTACATAAACGAGCCTGGGAGCCCCTATCAGACAGGGAGTGTGGAAGAATGAAAAAGGACCAAATGAAACAGGACATACTGGCAACCTACCACTACAGTCGCCAAAGCACAGAAAAGGAGGTGACAACTCAGAACAGCAGACCGCGCAGAACAAGCAAAGTCACAAACGCAGGTCTGTATGTGCCAGAGAGACCATCTCCACTACAGAGCAGTGCTGCCATAGAAAAGGTACACAACAGTATCTGAGGAGTAGCTGCAGGGGGTGGGGGAGGCCACAACCAAGCCCCCTCCGGGCTAAGAGTGTGAATACCCCATGACGGGGTGAGAAAAGCCATAGACTACACTGGACTGAGCAGGCCTGTAGCACACACAGGTCTGAAGGCCCAAATTCCACATGATGGTGATAGAAGAAACTGACCAAGCCGGGCTGAAGAAGCCTGAAGCCAGCACCGGGCTGAGAAGCCGAATACCCTGCGATGGGATGAGAGAAGCAAACACACAAGCAGGGCTGAGCAGGCCATAGCACACACATGGCTAACCATTCAAATACCGCAGGATGGAGAGAGAAAAGCAACACACAAAACAGGACTGTGCAGGCCTATGACCCACACCGGGTTGAAAGTACAAGTATTCCAGGAGGGGGAGAGGAAAGCAATAAACACCAGATGGCTGACCAGGCCCATAGCCTGCCTGGGGATAAGAACAGGACTACTCTGCAAGGGTGTTAAAGAAGTGAGAAATCAATTGGAGTGGATCAGACTTGGAGCGTACCCGGGGCTAAGTCTGTAAAAAACCAGGAAGAACAACAGATGAACTTTGTTGTTTTTGTAAGTTCTGGCCTATCCAGGTCAAGAGAACTCATCTAGTAGAAGGGATAAACCAGCGACTGTACAGATTACCTGCAAGACCATTATTTGAACCAAAGAAAAATTGAGAGGCGTTTTTGTTGGCAGGAACACTATAGAAAGCCAAGAGCTGGAAGAAAAAGAGAACGGATTGGAGGGGGTCATAAGAGCAGCCACCACAAAAGGGGAGTAACCCAATACTAAGCTGAAGTGAACATAAAGAAGGTTAGCATTGTTTTGGACAAAGGACTGAATTTATTGACCAGCACTTGTTTGTTGTTTTCTAGCTAGAGGAGATTTCCTTAGTTACTTAATATTTGAACAAAATGTTGCCTCTTGTCCGTCTCTATGTCCGACTTACCACAATCGTCACAAAAGAGGTTAGACAGGCATGTGCGTGGGATATTAAACCTGAATGTGAACTACAGCTGGAGGATCAAGAAGGATGCAAGGAGGGAGGCTGCAGAGTATGTAGAGCGGGAAGCGATACCAGGAGTAGCAGAGGCAGTTCAAAGGAGAGGAGCCATGGGTAGAACAGTGTATGACTGCCTGCAGAAGGTCAGCAGTGTTCTAGACCGGAGAAGAGAAACTCTGGTAAAGAGAAGGTGAATGAAGTGCTGCAGGGTCAGGAGAGACGAGGCCCTGTAAAGCTGTGCAGGTCCTGGTGTTAAAGGAAGCAAGAGCTGACGCTGGAACCAAACTAACCTTTGCTTAGACAGAGAAGCCAGCCCAGCGAAAGACTTGCAGCAACAGCAAAGTATTCCAGTGAGTCAGCCTGAGACTGAAAGGGGCCCCGAGAAGTACAAAACTGTTAAAGAGTGTTTGAAGAATAATTTTAAATGTCGACCATATCGAATTAAAATATGATGGAATTCTCCTGACCTGAGATTTCAGTTGGGGGAAACCTGGAACCAGCATTGCCATAAACCAAAAGACAATAGGAGAGAAATGAGGAGGCACGAGTTTGACAGTTCTCCTGACATAGATGTCATTTGGGGGAGATCGGGAGCAAGCATTACCAGGAGTCAAGAGAGATTGAAAGAAAACTTGACAGACAGAGCTTGAACAAACCCTCATAAATGAAATGTCTGCATGGGGGAAATTGGTACGAGTATGAGTAGCCACTGAATTCAACAAGATGTGTCATTGAAGAAATACGGTTGTGTAATATCTAAAGGAAGACCTGATAAGAGTTTCAGGTAAGAATACTTTTTGGAAAGAGATACCTGGCAGGAGAGTATGCTAGGAGATCTATGCGAGTCAAAAAGGAGATATTCCTAGCAGGAGAGTAAACTAGGATATCAAAGGATTGAGTGGAGAAATTGCTGGCACAGGGATATAAGAGGAGAGGAACAATTGCGTGAAAGAGAAACCTTATCATTATAAAATATATTTTATGAAAGAGATATTTCGTTTTGCTATCCTGAGAACAATGTTCTATTAAAGAAACATTTGGTTTTTTCATCCGCACAAACGTTTTCTTTGGAAAAGATGTGCGTTTGCTAGTCTGACAACAGTATTCTATGGATGAGACATTTTTCCTTTGCTAATACAAGTTTTTTTTGTGAAAGAGAAACTTTAATTTATTTGGACAGAACATTGTTGGAGCAATACATTTCGAGTAGGCTTCCTGAATTGTTTCAGGGGAAAGGAGCTAACTCCTGAATACAAGGATTGCATTACTGGAATTTCCTATTTGTACTTGCAAACTCTTTCTTTTGTTGGGTTGGAATTAGAGATATTTACCTTGCACATTTGTTTATATGTTAGTGTATATGTTAGTGTGAGGGTCAGTTAATTTGAACACACGGTCACCTTGTCAACTTTCTTTAGTTTTAATCTCATAGGTAGTTAGGGACATTCTTATTAGGATTGGGGCAGAGAGGCCTTTTTTGTTTCAATAAACATTGCATATTTTAAGAACACTACAACTGTGTGTCCATCTCTCATTTCTTACCCCTCACATGACCTTTTCTCCAAAATACATCTGACCCTCATACTAACACACAGAATCAAAAAGGTACAATATAATTTCTGTTGCGACTTCAACCAAATTGTGGAAAACCATATATATATATATATATAAAATGTAAACAAAACAATCCTTTTCCCCTGGGTTTTAGCTTCCCTTCCTGTAAACTGTTTCAGAAAAAGGCATTTGAAATACTCTGTTTCACCAAAGTTCGATTAAGGGTGACGAAAATGTCTCTTTCATGGGTATTCTCCTTTTATTATCATTATTATGGTATTTATTGAGCGCAGACCTAGCTTCAATAAGCAACGCCCATACACCAATACAGATGCATAGCAGAGCGGTTTACAGAAGTGTGCAACATTAATGATGCACAACGAAGCGCTTTTCAGTGGTAACAACAGAACAGATATATAGCAGGGGGTAGGGTCCAGAGGGGCACAGATGTACCAGGTGGCGGGGAGGAAAGGGGCAGCCTGTGTCTAGTGAGTCAGGTGGCCTGAGGGGCGTCATGATGGCCTAGGTGTTGAGGACGAGAGACTCTTGAAGAGGTGGGTTTTGAGTTCTTTTCTGAATTGTAGGAGGGTGGAGGCGAGCCTGATGCTGATGGGGAGGATGTTCCATAGTCTTGGGGCATAGGCAGAGAAGGCTTGTTTTATGATCCTTTCCTTTTTGCAGCAGCGGATTTCAAGTCTGCACATGTCCTGGCTTCTGGTGGTGCGCTGTATGCTGGAGATGTTGAGCTTCTCCACGAGACAGTTGGGTGATTTGAGGGTGACTGCCTTGTAGATAATGCAGCAAGACATGAAGGTGATTTATGCATGCAGTGGGAGCTAGTAAATATTGATGAGGGTCGGGGTGATGTGGTTGTATCTGCCTAGACCCTTGATGAGGCATGCAGCCACGTGTAGGACACTTACCTGGGGCACAAGGGAGTACAACAGAAAGCCTTCGATGAGTGCATTGCCCAAATCCTTGTGGGATAGGACCAGTGCTTGAATGGCGGATCTAAAGCTGTCGAGAGGGAGGAAGATCTTGACTTTTCGCAGGAGAGAAAGGGGATAACAAGCTGTCTCTGATTTCTTAGCTATGTGTGTCTTGAAGGAGAGATCTTAATCGATGCAGAACCAGAGGGACTTAGAGCAAGTGGAGGACTCCGCTTTCGTGGTTCATAGCCAGGTCTTTATGTCTGGCTGTTCAGTGTTGTTGGTGAGGAGTAGGAATTTGGTCTTGGAGGGGTTCAGCATCAAGTATGCACTGGACATCCAAGACTGGATCAGCGAGAGGCAGGTTTTGAGCCTATGAATGTCCTTGATGGAGTTGATCTTGAGCTGCAGGACTTTACAGGTGACAGGTAGCATTGGGATCTAGGAGTCCTTCTGAACAAACTGCTTGCGGTTGGCGAGGTAGGTCTTGAATCAGCGTATGACAAGTTGGCTGATCCCCATGCACCGATTTAGCATGTCCATAAGCGCCTGGTGGTTTACTATGTCGAAAGCAGCCCGAGAGGTCGAGAAGAACCAGGAGGCAGGGGTGGCCGTCATCAAGGATGTTGAGGGAGTCGTCGACCACCTGTATGGTTGCTGTCTCCATGCTGCAATTGGATCCGAATCCAGATTGCTAGGTTTGGAGGTAAGATGACAAGGCAAATGTTTCTACAATACAGGTTAACATACATTGAAAGACAGTCTTTTATAGTATTTAGGATGGCAAGGCAAAATATTCATTTTCCTGGTTTTCTGGTGTACTCCTCTGCCAGGAGCTCCCCTACTGAAATATCCAATTTCAATAAAGACTTAATAGGATGAAAACTCTTTTTCAACACAAGATTGAATTTCCTGGTATGCTGCCCTGCCAGGAATATCCCCCTTTCGGCTCACAAAGTTCCCCTGGTGTACTCTCCTGCCAGACATCTCTTTCCGTCAACCTTTCTTACAATGTTTCTTGGTTCTTGGTAATGCTTGTTCAAGGTTTCCCCCAAATGACATCCCATGTTAGGAGAATTGTACAACTTCTGCCTGTTTCTCTTATGTCTTTTGGATTAGGGCAATGCTGGTTTCAGGCTTCCCCCAACTGACATCTTTTATCAGGAGAATTGTACCATGTTTGCCCTCTTGTTCTCTCTAGAGTGTCTTTTTGCTTTTGGCAATGTTGGTTACAGGTTTTCCCCAACATACATCTTTTATCAGGGGACTTCTACCATGTTTGCCTTCCTGTTCTCTCTGTAATTCTATTTGGTTGGTATTCAAATGTTCACTTAATTGTCCATGTGCCTATCGGAATGCTTCAGAGTCACTACTATCAAAGGGCCAACTCACCGGTATCCCTTGGCTCTGCAACTCATGGTTTGTTGTAGTGGCAGAGTCTTGCCTCGAGTATGATATCCACAGCTAGTCAAATCCTGCTTTCAATGCTGGCTTTGTGGCTCCTCAGCAATTTGGTTGCTGTGATCAGGTTTGACAGCATCGTGGACAACCTGTCTGTGGTTGTTGGTTCCTTTACTGCACTTCCCTGGAGCCCACCAGTCTCCGTTGGATCTCCCGCCACTGCAGTATGTCAGGTTGACAAGTGGCAGTCTGGGAGCAGCTCTCTCCTTCAGCCTGTTTCACTCCCGCCTTTCTCCGTGGCTCTGCTTCCTTTTCTGTATACTCTGCAGCCCAATCCAACTTCTCCTTCTCCCGCCTGCAGGTGATTTCTGGATTTAAATGTCCCGCATAGTTGATTTAATGACTAACAAATAGACTGCTCATTACTCTTGGAATTGCTGTTGATCCTCATTGATGCTTTACTCCTCTACTTCGTCCCAGGACTAAAATATTTCTGGGTATTGAAGTCCAAAATGTAAGTTCTTTTGTTGAACACTTGTCTATAACAATCATCATGAACATCAGATGTAAAATTAGTTTTAGAGAGGTTATGCACACACGAAGAATGAATAAAGTTCTTTTCAAGATGTTCAACAGAAGTAGGCTCAAGTCCTTACAATTAAAGGATTCTGAAATGGGACAGCAGGCCATTAGAAACTTTGGGATTAGGGTTTTTTCTTCACAGTCAAGGGAAGAATACTGTGTCTCCACTGTCGGAGCTCTCACCTCTCCCTGACAGCCATTTCATCTCCCATATGATCCACCCTCAGAATATCACCTCCAGGGACAGGATCAGGTAGAGGCTGCCTTCCCCTGGCCACAAGGGGGGAGACTTTAAGCTGGAGATCAGTGATGATTATGCAAATTCATCACAGAGCCCACACAGCTGTGGGCTGATTCCCCCTCACCTTAGGTGCACTGTACATCTATGGGCTAAAGTTGATGGTCTGGGAGAGAAATTTAAACCAATGTTAGGGGTTATATTTAGGATCAGATATCACGGATCAGAGTATTCCCTTTGTTGCACAGCAGCAGCAGTCATGTCAGGACGAAAGTGTTCTGGAAAGAGAAACACAGATTTTTGGCCCGCTTCTTGGTTTCCCAACACCTCATCACCAAAAGCACAAGTGGCATTCAAGAACTGCAGATCTCATTACAGAGGATCAGATTGTGAAGCTGGGTAAGGACTCTATTGTTGAGGTTATTAGGGGGATGTGTTTTTCTCCTACTCTACCTTCTGGCATTCATGCCTGGTATGTGCTAGTCCAGTGGACCCAACTGTGGTTGAAGAGGCTGTTCCGAAAGTTGATCCAGCAGACCTGTTCATAGAGGAGGAGAGAGAGCTGTTTGATCAAGGAAGTATATGAAGAAAGTCATCCTGGAGCACATGCAGGTAAAAGAGAAGCCCCCGGTGAGTGGCCAGATCCAGGGGAAGACGCTCTTTAAACAATTCAAGGACCTTCCTTCTACATCATTCCCATGTCATGAGGATATTTACATTTAAACATGTTATCCTTAAAGAGTGGAAGGACACAGAGGCTTCCACGCTACTTGCTCAATCTCTGCTCAGGCTCCCAGTTTAAAGCGATTTTATCATCGATAAAGATACTGTGAAATGGGCTGTTTTTTAAAAAAGAAATACAAAATCGCCCATTTTTTAACAAACATGCAGAAAATCCCATTTTTGAAGACAAAAACTGTGTTTTTTTGTCCAATAGCATAACCTGCATTTAAACAAATATAGAACAATAGCCACAAGGGGAGTGAAAAGGAAATTGAGACAGAGTGGCAGGCCAGAGAGGGAGCAGTGAGCAAGAAAAGGTGCGATAGGCCAGAGGGGGGCCAATGGGCAAGAAACCAGAGAGTAAGCAGTGGGCCAGAGATAGGAGTGGTGGGAAACAAAGAAGATAGGGAGCAGTGGACTAGAGGGACAGGGGGGTGTAGAAGATAGCAGGTGGGAGCGTTTGGTCAGAGTGATTGTGGTGGGCAAGAAAGCAAAGAGGTAACAGTGGGCTGGAAAATAGAACGAACTGTAGTTTGGGGAAATGGACGGGGAAGAGCACAATAGATTGGGAGAAAGGGTACAAGATGTCGATGGAGGGAGAAAGAATGAATGATGGTAGACTGGAGGAGCATCTGGAGGGCATAAAATGTAAATTGGGAACACGTTTGGGAGTGAAGCAGGGACTCAGTGTAAATTGTGACTAGGCTGTTGGTGCTTGGGTGGAATTGGAGATAGAGGTGGAAATATTTGCACCATTTCAACTGATACCTATCAATAACATTATATAGAGAGACCATACAAAATGTGCAGATTATATCCTGGCTCTCTTGTAGCCTCACACACTACCTCTTACCAGCACCCCCAGTCGAAAAAAAAAACTGTGCTACGAAAATGTTGCAATAAAGACAATTTTGTGCCACAAACTGCCCAATTTCATTTCACAATTAGTTCCATCATAGAGAAGAACCATAGCTTAGTGTCCATTCATGTTTTTTAAACTGTGAAAAAAAGATATCCATTTACCAGTAATATATGGAAATAAAAAGGAACCATTGTGCAATTGTGTGGTTTTATCCGTATATTTGACTGGTTTTCTTTGAAGGGGTTTATGTGTGTTTTTTACCCGCTCCATTTCATCCTCTAAAACAGAAGTCTGCAACATTCACCCATCCAAATGTGTTGGACTGCGCCTTCCATGATCCCTCAGGATTGACTATGTTGCAAGAGCTGATGGGGGTTGTAGTCCAACGCAACTGGAGGGCCAAAGGTGGCAGGCAACTGCTCTAAATCAAAATCGAGTCAGTGCTCTGATGAATCCCATTTCTTTTTGATACAGCTCAATCAAGTGAAGTCCATACCTGCATCATAAGTGGCAAACACCTTATCCAGTAGTTCTGAAACACGTTAGTGAAATATTCCAGCGTGCCATCCAGCTATTCTTGTAAATCACGGCAAACAAATTTCAGGAAAGTACCAAAATGCAGCCCTTTTCCTGAATTCATAGACCTAACTACCATCAGCCTTGGCCATAACAGGTGCAATAAAATATGTCTATATAGAAACAGTATAATCAACGAATTGCAGGGCTTTCTGTAAAGGGCTCATCACAAAAACATAATTCAACCAAATACACATCACTGTAAATGAACTTTGAGCAATGAATGCTAGTGTATGCGTCCCAACCTAGCTTGTTTAAGCTCTCAATAGGAATGTATGCTTGATGCATCTACCGTAATAGCCAATCATGAAATGAAACAAAACAAACATTGATAAAAAATAGTCCCCTTTGCCCCCAATGAATTGGATAACGGCGCCCGGGAAACAAGCCTGCAGGCGGTCCTGGCAGTAATCCAGAACGATGGATTCGAGGTTAGAGGTCGAGCAAATTGTTTAGAGTCTCATCGCGGGCTTGAGCATGTGTCATCCCGATTCATCTTTATTTTCGTGGTATCTTCATTTTATTGGGTCTCGCAGTGTCCCATGAAAACAAGTCACCTCCAGGTGACCTCCCATTATTTACTATGATATCCCCATCAGGCGCTCCAGACACGATTCCGCTTCAGGTGTTTCTGATCAAGTGATGAAACCTTGAGTACAAACACAGCCGGCACGCTGATGCAGCATTACTGCGCCAACGCCGAAAAATGGGGTCGGGGTCAGATGCTACGACACCGATTAAACCGGGACTCACTGCCATCGCCGAACTTGCATGGACATTTGCAATTTGTGACAGAAGCAAACATGCATGTTCCATGCAAACAATCTCCTCTAGGCATGAGGGAAAGCCGGAAACTCAGCAAACAGGGCTTGATTGGGATGAAAATAAAGCTCGGTCATGCACTATTAATAGGTAGCCCAAAACCGCATAATCTAATTAATTCTTTTCTTGCCACAACATGTTCGAGTAGAAGAGCGAGAAGTAGTTTTGCTATAACGTCTATAACGTATAACGCTAATAGTGCATCTTGGGTCAGTAGCAGTGGCAACACCTTCCAGCAGCACAATGAGCTAATGTGCCAAAACGAAGGCACATTGGCCCACAAAACTGATGGACTGGCCAATCAGACAGCAGGTTGTTAAAAATTATACTGAACACAAAGACGTTGGGGAGGAGCCAAATACGCCCTGACGAGATTTACAAATTGTCATACATCAATAAGCAGCTATCTCAACTGAACAAATATCATGGGGTCAGGTAACCCCCCCCCCCCCAAAATCCCCCTCCGTGGCGGGTTAGCTGGGGACCACTGCTTCAAAGGCAAGCCCTGCTAGGGCAATGGCCAGCTCACTCAAGACTCAGATGCAGTGCATACAGGAGGAGAGAGGAGGGAGATAGAGTTGTCAGGAGAGAAGCACCAAGGCACAGAATGGTTCCACCACCTTCGACTCTCTCAGTCCAAGTCTGACTTCCTGTGCCCCCTCCACACTTCTTGGAGACAAAACACTCTGGGACTTATAAAACCAGGTAAACGACTCTAAAAACAACAGCCAAGATTGAAACCCGTACAGAAGCTTAGAAGAGGGACTAATCCACTGTGACGGAATGCTTATTTAATTATGTAAGACCACCCTCTCTGGTGTATCTGTGGACTACAGGAGAAGAAAGATTTCCTCTGGAACTTTGTTGGGGGTACAATTGGCCCCACAACCCTTTTCCATAGAGTTGAAGACAAAGACATCCAAGAATCAAGAAAGCCCTTTCCCTCTACCATCACAGGCGACTATTTGGGTATGATCTTCCACTGTACAAAGTACTACAAGGTGAGACCACTTGATTCTAGGAAACAAGTGAGAGGCCCTGCAAGTGCACTCTGGGAACCTTCCTGTCTGGCAAGTGCAGAAGAAGATCGACCATGCTCCTGGAGACCCTGGACGGGGTACACCAGCAAACAGTATTCCAGAACTAGCTCTGGGACTTGTTTGCCCACTTTGATACATTTTCGAGCCCAATCGAGTGATTGCAGATTTTTTCCGAGCTGCTGCAATCAACCAGATCTGATTTTGTAACCATCTGCTTTTTCAATCTGACTTCAAGCCATTGAGCTGCCTAGTTGACCATTGCCTGCCTGTGCCTGAGTCATTTGTGACAATCACCAATGAAGAAAAAAATGGCATCATTGGGCGTCTTTGAGCAGATTCAACCTATTTGAGAGACCGACGTGACCATTCCCTGCCCGTTTTTCATGAATTCTAGCAGATCACTGATACAGAACAGCCCTGCATCACTGGACAGTCTAGAGACAATTCAACTGTCTTGATGCCCACAATCCTTTAGGAACAACAGAATCAAAAACATTTGCATGATGACGCAACCCACTGTAAAGTGCCAAGAAGCCTGGCTTGATGTTATGAAACCCCAAGGATAAGCCTATTTAGAGCAGTTCTATCACCTTGGCATGCTTTGAAAGGCCCTAGTGATTAGTAAGACCCAATCTTTACCTTTTTAAAACGTCCCTACATTGAACTTGACTTTGCTGCTGTGCACCCAAGTCTTGTCAGCTGGAGTGCCCCTTGCATTACAAAGTCTGCATATTCTGTCTCTTCTCTTACAGGGGTGGGCTTGGTGTTTCTGATTTGTTTGTTCCTATCTTCTTTTATAAACTATTCATAGGACATTTGTTTATTTTGGTACATCAGTACTATAGTTATCTGGATGCTTTGGTCCTATAGTGCACCCCCCCTGAACAGTATAGCCTGCCCGTGGCACACAATACCACACAAGCTGAAGGAGGCACGTATGGGCTGTGACGGCTTCACAATTCTGAAGAGATCACTGCTCATCTACTGAGATGAGTGGTGCTGATTAGGAATTGTATCCATTGCTGATCCGTGTATACCTGCAGCACAGTAGTCATAGCATCACAGTATGCATGCAGGCGCTTGCTTTTGGGACCTTGTGCTGGCAACCAGTGCCTGCTCTAGTATTTGCATGCAGGGTGATGTGGCGGCAGAATGCAAAGGGCACTGTCCCCTCACATTCTGCACCTGCATCAAATTTGTTAACTGCACTCTTTATTTTGTGCGGTAAATATTGGCACAAAAAAGAGTTTAGAGGATTGGATAGTTCTTCAAAAAGTCTATACTCTGCTTGGGATGAAACATACATCATCCCCATGTTTAAATAGCCAATACATTTTTCGTTTTTCAAAATATGATATCTCTGTCATCTTTAGTTCACACCCTGGGCCTCATCACTAGTTTGGCGGTAAGGGTCCACCAAATCATGGCCTTGGCTGATTTCCCTCCAGCTCTGAGCTGGGGGGAAATCTGCCGAAAATGTGCCGATTTTTGGCGCTATAACCGCCGGCGGGAAATCCTCCGCCAGTTATAGCGGGAAAATTCCCCATTGGGCCCAATGAGGAATGAGGAATTCCCGAATGGGCCCAATGGGGAATGGGCACTAACCATTCCGCCGAACCCGTGATCCGGCGCTAATAGCGCCGGGGGTTTGGCGGTAGGGCTATTAGCGCCAGCGGTAATACAACCAGCATTACCGCCCAACTCGTGATGAGGCCCCCTCTATTTGAAAATCCTACTAATACCATTAGCAGGTCATCAAATTGTGTTCAGTTTAAATGTCTGAAATGGTGGATTCCTTCTGCTTCTAAGTGATGTAATAATAGTTATCTAATTTAATAGTAATCAATTGATGTTAGAAGACTGCCGGTGCAAATCCGCTCCACTGGGGTTCAAACTTGCACAGTTAAGGCCTGCACCAGGCCAGAAGCAAGCCCTTACACCATTAGTTAGCCATCTGTGTTACATTATTTTTTACTAGCTACACACAAAATAGCTCACTCTAGAGAGATTGGATGGAACCCAACATCCCTTTCAATAAAAATAGAAACTTCTTTGTTGTCACAACATGTTACTGTTTTAGCATTAGCAAGGAATATTCACGTTCCTTTTAGAGTGGAATTGTTACGTTTAATGTAACTTTCTTAGATACAGGGTATTTACATGACTCAGTCTTCGATACTGTACCCAGTGTGCGCTTTCATGGAATATAGAGAACTATTTGGTATTTATTTCCAAAATTCTACCTTCGGAACATGAGTATTAATTGTGGGTAAATAGGCACTTGCTCATTTAGTTGAGACAGTGTTCCTTTAAAAAAAAAATGTTTGAGAGGTTTCTAAAACAAGGTTCAGTTATGAAAGGTTGGACACCAAGATCAACAAAGAGTGATGCTCCACTCTATTAATCATACTTTGAAGGAGGGCTATGTGAGGAACATGAAGGTGTCTCCCATACTAGTCCCCGTAGATCTGTCATCCAGGTGGCCAGGACACGGCCATCGCTATTGGATCCAGTTCCTGGGGTTGGACCAGTGCGGGAGGATCACCTGCATGGGGGGTCCTCTGAGACTGCTTTTGGGACACGAACGGGCGAGACACGATATCCCACTTATTACAACACCTTTTCCTCATCCTACTACGTAGGATACTCAGACACTCTGCCCCCCCCCTTTTCCGACAAAAACACCTTTACACCACAAAAGATAACTGACTCATATGAGACCCCTTTACCTGACATGTCCCAACACAAGGGTCATGCAAAGTCAGGCAATTGACCAGAACCACACACAATTGACAGTCCTTTCCCTTACCCACAAGGATAAAAGGTGCAGCACGAGAGCACACTATGAGCAAGGCAAACCGCATGAAGAGACAGCTAGCCCAGCGTGGCAGTTCAAGAGGAGGAGAAAAGCGGTGAGAACTGAAGGGGCGACAAGAAGAGAAGCGACCTTGCCCTTTTCGACGCAGACCCATGAAGCCTCCATGAAAGTAATCCCACGATAGTGAAAAATAGCCAGCGTGTGTTGCAGCAGATGTAAATGGTACACAGAGCCATCCTACACTGAAAATCAGGGCAGGGAGAGACGCTTGCTATCGTGGTACCGTCCTTGACTCCAGAGACGAGAAAAGCCAAGCGTTTCATCATAGATGGTGAGTCGAAGGGAGAACCGATAAGAAAACGAACTGTGTTGAAGGAAAGTTGCAAATTGAATATTAAGGGGAAAACCAGCTGCAGTGAGCCATGGCACCATTTGGGTCCTCACTCGATAGACTCTGGTGGATTCCCCATTGATGAAACTACTGATTCCAGAAGGGCATAGGAGAGCTGTGAGGAAAAGGCCAAAGTGGTCTTACAGGGGTCTAGCCAAAACCCCTTTGCAGTCGAAAGTCTTTGACTAGCACGTAATTGGGAAGTTAAGGGAGACAAATCCTGCATAGTGCAAATGAAGAAAGAACTGTGTGTTTGGCAAGATTGAACCCAACGGAGGGATGCCGACATAATGGGGCAAAGCATGATACCACAATGAATATTGTTTTGACAAGAGTGAACCCGACGGAGGGATATCCACACTGGATTCTTTAAAAAGACATTAAGACTCGTGAATGTGAAAGGAGAAATCCTTTGTGAATACAAGCCATAGTGAACCCGACAAAGGGAGGCTGCTATTCGAGAGGGGTCGAGCCCGGATGAGGGGGATCCAAGGGTGAACAGCTATAACCCAACAACTTGTGAATCTAAAAGATGAACACTTGTGAATAAAACCTGTAGTGAACCCGACAGAGGGAGGCTGCTTTTCGAGAGGGGTCTGAGCCCGGAAGAGAGGATCCAGGGGTGAAAAGCCATCACTCAATGTACAGACGTAATGGACATTTTTGGTTCATTATTTTTGAACACATCAGGTCCTCGAAGGCAATATACCTTTTTATAGAAAAGAGTCTTAACCACCGAAGATCTTGTTACCTGAGAACGGAACTGTAGGGACATGCTGGGAAAGGCCGAGAATGTGCTATGCTTAAGAGTCCTGCCTTGTCCCATGCTCAAAACGTGGGGAAGGGAGACCCCCCCTGGCTATAACATCCTGACTTATCATTTGTGAACACTTCTTTTTTTCTACCAAACTGGCCTGCCACCTTCTCCAAAGGCAATACCGGCTCTCTGTCTGCACTAAAAAGAGAGCTCACAGCCAAGCCAGCGGTCATGAACCCTGGTTTTCCACTTAGAATCGCACCAAAGGTCTCCTGGTTGATGGCATACCATGCCTGGTCAAAGGGCAGACAGAACTTGGTGGACTACTTAAGACTCAGGCATTCCGCATCGCCCAACATGGCCACCGGGTTGCATCTTCCTGAGTGCAACAGTGCGGTCTAGCTCTTGGTGCTCTCAGACTACTTAAACCCCTCCCCTTTGTTTATCCATGCTTCGCGTCTTTTTCTGCTTATTGCAGTGGACGCTTACAGAGGTTCGTCTGTCACCTCCGACTTCCACAGAACCATTCTCTCAGAAAAAAAACGTAGTTCAGTATTCCTGCCCTTCCCCTATTGTCTTCCCCCAATCCATAGAGCATTAGTCGTCCTGTAGCCATTCCGTAGTTTTCCTGTCACGTACGTTTGTGAGGAGTTCCAGCGTTCTCGGGCTCGAGTTCGTTTGGATACACAGTATCTCTTTGGAAGGCACACCGCAAGTATTGCATAACAGTTACCACTTGGTTATTGTAGCATTGCCCCATCGGAAGAGTGTGGAGTGTTATGTCTTGATTTTTTTTTTTTTATTTGGCACGTTTAGTTGTGCGCGCGTGTACTTAGGAGTTCGAGTGTGTGAGGAATCTTCAGACCCATGAAAAATAAGTGCGCACATTTTTTCTGTCACAGTGTTGCTTAAGTTAAAGCATTATTAGTGCGCTTTCATTACCTTTATACTCAGCAAATGAACACTTGGTCACGTTTCATTCCATATTGTTTGTGTGTGTGTAGACATAGAAACAGACTTTAGTGTATTCAATCCTTTGGGTAACAGCATTGCTCCTTTCACAGGGTATTAGAGATGACTTCAATCTCTTCAGGCTCTGAGAAATGTTTTCGTTTTTAGGTATTTAGGCTTATTTCCTTAGTGAATAGAGAGAGAGTTGTGTATAAGCCTTCCAGCATTTGGTGGAGATTGTTCCCTATTCTTTAGCATAGCAACCGTGCTGGGAGTTTTCAGCATCCCCTCGCTTGTTGTTGCCATTGTTCCTTGCATTACACATATTGTAGGAATTCCAGCCCTTCCTAAATAAGCTTCTATCTACAGAACATGCGCCCCTGCGTAGAAGCAGGATGGAGAGCTCATCATAACAAAAATTGAGATGATAAGGGGAACCTTAAGGAAGGTAGGGGTGGTGTAATACATATGGAAGTCCTAATCCTTACTATCAGTAAAGCACAGGGTAACAAGCTCCTTGTATATTCTGTAGAATTGAAGAACTCAGAAGAACAGTAGCAGTAGTGAGAGAACTACGCACCCTGAGAAGAGTAGGAGTTGTTGTCAGAAGTGGTGTTCCCGCAGAAGTTAAGGTAAGCGTTACACCAGCGTCTCTGCAGCATTTAACAACTCGGCCAAACTCTTTAAAATCTGCAAGGAGCTGGCCAATCCTGCTGCAGTCTCTACTTCTACTGTCCCCTCCCAGGCCCTCTGCACAGCCCTGGCTTCTCACTTCATCTCTAAAACACAGGACAACCTGTCCACAGTCTCATCCTCTCCTCCTCCTCCTTCTACTTTCTACTCTACCTCTGGCCCTCCTGTGGCCACATCTCCTCCTCCTTTCTCGTCCTTTCCTCTATTCTCCCCGACGAGGTTTCTAGACAAGTCCGTTCTATGAAAGTCTTGTCAAAACAGGTTCTTCCCTGTTCTTCCAAAACCACCAAGGACCACATTGACACCCTTGCTCCTGCCCTGGCTGACTTCTGCAATCACTCCTTCGCCATTGGAGCCTTCCCTTCCCCCAGAAGCACACTCTCGTGTACCCTCTTCCCAAGAAACCCTCAGCCGACCCCTCCTCCTAACTATCGCCTGATCTCCATCACTCCTTTCCTGGACAAGCTACTTGAAAAGCTGGCCATCTCTCAGCTTAATCTTCATACTGAATCTGTTGGTTGTCTCCATGATCATCAATCATTGGGTCCTTCCTTTCCTCTATCTCACTCTCTATCTGTGGTGTTCCCCAGGGATCTAACCTTGCTCGCTGGAATTTTCAACCAATACCTGGCACCCCTCGCCCACCGCACTGCTGCTCCATGCTCCAACTTTCAGTGCTATGCGGATGACACTCAGCTTGTGTTCAGGCTCCACATTGCCACCTCTTCTCCTTCTCTCATCTCTTTCTGTCTGCTATCCAGGAGTGGTGTGCCGCCAATGATCTCTGCCTTAATGCCAGTAAGACAGAGATTCTCCTCATCGGCACACCTGCACCTCCCTTTCCTGTCACTCTCTGGCTGGCCTCCCTTGGCCGGCTTCCTGCTCCCACCTGTATGGCTAAGAACCTCTGGGTCATCTTCGACTCCACTCTCCTTTTCTCCTCACATCTCTGAAGTCTCTAAGACGTCAAACTACCAACTGCACCTCCTCAGAAGTATTCTTCCTTTCCTCTCCTTCCCCCAGAAGCTCACTGTCTCCAGAGCTCTGGTTCTCTCTAGGCTGGACTACTGCAAAAGCCTCAATTTTAAATCTGCCTGCTTCCACTCTCCGCCCACTGCAACTCATCCAGAACAGGACTGCAAGACTTGTCCTTGGCCTCAAGCCCAGGAATCGTATCTCTCCAGCACTGAAATTTCTTCAGTGGCTCCCAGTGGCTGTAAGGAGTAAGTTCAAGACGCTCTGCATTGTCCACCAGGCCTTCTGGGGCCTGGGTCCTCATTACCTCCAACTCTCTCTTCGTAAATACCTTGCTACTCAAGTTCTCCGCTCCTCCACCTCCCTCAGGGTCAGACGCTTCTCCAAGCAACAAGTTGCGGGTAGATCTCTTTCTTCGGCTGGGGCCTCCCTCTGGAACAACCTCCCTGCCTCTCTGAAACTTGTGGAGAACCATCTCCAGTTCAGGAAGCACCTCAAGACTTTCCTCTTTGCTTCCGTATTCTCTCTTCCTATCCCCTGCTGATCTCCTGTCTGAAACTGCACTGGTCACCTGCCTACCCTCTGATTTCAGGCCCAGGTCCCTGCCCACCCAGTTGCACTGCCTCCTGGCAACCCTGGCACTTGGGTCTGTATCTGTTACCCTACAGTCCTACCTGCACTTATTGAACACTCGGTGTCTGCACTTACCCCTGCACCTGCCACCTGCTGGCCGCACTTCCTGTTATTGTGATCCCATGTACAATCTCAATGTCACCTGGCCTAGTAAGATCGCTGACTCAGTCCTCCATCTGTTCCCCCTCCCTTGCCTCGTCACGCCTTGAAACACGTGTTTATAGGCGTGTTATGAATGCCATATCATATCATAACACTATCCCACACTCTTTTAGTATTTAGTTGTAAGGAATGGCAATGTTTTAGGAATGCCTTATTATTTAATGGTTGTAGCTTGATCCCATCTTAGATTTAGGTTTAGATTAGGCATTTTTCCAATCTACCTATACTGTTTAATAAACACCCTTGAACTGTGATCACTTGTGTGTCTTTACTGTTGCCACCATGAGTTCCTTACAGCTACCAATAGGTTTATGAAAGAAATTACACAATAGTGCACAAGAAAGCTAGTGGGACATGATACAAGTGAGTGACAGGCACTGTGGTGGCGCAAGATCTTTATTCTGCATCATTGTCCTTGACATGTTGGGACATTGACTTTTTTGGTTTTGCTTTAGGGTGAGTACATACTGGTATGAAGTCTAAATTTCAATTCACTTTGTTCTGGGTGTGTTTGTTAAGCCAGAATTTTGTGATGGTTCCCCTCGGTGGGCTACACACTTCCAAACCTGTTGGAGGGCCATTATCATTGGTTGTTACTACCGTTTTTGTGCCAAGAGCAAGTTTTTAGGACATTAGAAAGCAGCAGATATTGTCACTTTCGCGAACTGAGGGACGACATCCTAGAAAACATCTGCAGGATTTTAAAGAGAGATTACGTCCAACTCTATTGGTCTAAGTGCATAACAAAAATATTAAAAAGATATCCTGACATTGCTAATTTTGGGAAATGGTTATCTGGAACTATGTTCTGGTTTACATTTATGTTATAGCAAAACAAAAGATGAGATGGTTGTAAGTTTTAGAATTAATCTTAACCTCTAGCATCGCTCTTGGCAACCCTAGAGACTATTGTTCTTCACCTACAAAGATACCACAGAACTTCTTGGTCACATCCCTTCTGCACAAGAACACAAGCATTCCCAGACATAGTTCAGCCTCATTAAGCCTCAAAAGAGGGGATGACCTTACAGTTTGGGTTGGACTGCCCCTTTTGGGGTGGGACCAAGCCTGATTTGCATGTGAGTCATCGCATCTATTAATAGCAAAGTGGTCCGGGCTAAATGTAGTATTGGCAAAGCAAACACATTTGCCTTGTGGATATGTATTAGATAGGCATTTGCAAGGCACTGAGATCCTATGCCCAGACATGCCTTGAATTCAGCACAAAAATAACATTAAAATCTAACACCAACACTCCAACAAAACAACTATTTGCATACACTTGCACCCGTGCGTACCCATAGCTGCCGAATTGCTTTACTGTCTTTCCACACTGTGCTACTCACCTATAATGCATTCACTCCTGCTTCTCCTCCTATTCACCCCTCCCTACAATTTCTCCTATCACGTTACAACTTTCTCTTTTCCTATCCCTATTATTAAACTCACAACTCAAACTCCCACAACTCCATCTCTTTTCCACCAAACAAAGCAGATAAGCTAGCCATACCTCCTCTAACACCTATTCACCTGACCTCTCTTCCTCTGATACTCAACTTCTCTACTCTTCCTTACCTTATCAACTGAACATTGCACTCTGGAATGCTCGGTCTCTATGCAACACCACTATCACTGACTGCTTTCAGTCCAGCTATCCTCCCCTAGACCTTCTTGCTATGAATGAAACCTGGATTTCTCCATCTGACACTACCACTCTGGTGGCCCTACATGACTCCAAACTATCCTTCATTCGCTCTCCTCAACTGACTGTCAGAGGTGGAGGCGTCGTACATCTGCTCCCTGCCTGCCTCAATGCCTCACACATCTCCAATGCCACGCCCTCTCCTACTTCTTTTGAATTCCCCATATCTACTATTGCTCTGCCTTACTCGGTTCACATCATCTCCATCTATTACTGTCCTTGTCCCACTTGACCATTCCTTGATGATCTTGGGCAACTCCTTGATTCTCTTTCCACTAAACATCACCTAATTCTCTTAGGTGGCCTTAACATTCCCTCACCAACCACTTCTCGGAAATCTGAACTTCAGTCTTTTCTTAGTGACTACACTCTCCAGTCTATCTATAACCTACCTAGCCACACAGGGGGTAACTCTTTAGATCTCATATTCATCTTCACCTCTCTCTCAGCCACTAATACTACTGTCACACCATCCATATCTGCTCACTCAATTGTTTCCACTACCATCTCCTTTCCACCCTCTGACCTTTCCTCACTGCTTGTTTCACCTATTACTATAAGGACATTTAAAACTTCTGCCATTCTCCCCTATCTCACCAACCTACATTTATCACTCTCCTCCTTCACACCTGATGCCTCTTTCACTAACACTGCCTTCACCAGCTTCCAATACCTACCAAATGACTCATTCTCCTCTCACTTCCCACTGCTTACTTTCACCCCTAAGTCTCAGCATCCTCAGTCGTGGGTCACCACATTCATATACGCTCTCTATACAGACATGCACAAATGGAGGCTTACCCACTCACCTAAAGACCTGTAACGCTACCTCTCTGCCACAAACTCTATCAAATCCACTCTTGATACAGCAAAAAAGGAATTCTACCTAACCCTCATTGATTCTCATTACAACCATCCTCGCCGGTTACAGGGCACCCTAAGCTCACTCTTTGCTCCTCCTAAGTCTATAACTATTGTGAGCAACCTGATGGCATTCTCACACCTATTCCTGGGGATCCACTGTTCAGGTGGCATGGGAAGGGCTATCATTTTTGGATCCTGACCCGGACACGAGAGGGAGGATTACCCGAGTGGATGGTGTCTGTGTATTGGGGAGAAAATGCCAGAAGTTGAGACATAGTATTCCCCCTTTCCCAAAGATCCATCACCCTACTCTCCCTCAGCCTTTACAGGCTTTTATAAGTCCTATCTCCTTACCTCATCCCCATTTCCACCACATACTGACACGAGGAAGAGGCATCCGAGAGTAATGCGGACTACCTATGGGAAAGGTATCTATAGTACTGAGAGGAGGAAGATGATTAGAGAGGCACAGTGCAGCACACCACCAGCATGTCCCTCTAACGAGGTTAGGCACTTGATAACAACTATGCTCACCTGTACTCTATTGAACACCACTCTAGTACTGAGAAGAAGAAGAGGAGATCTAAGAGTCAGGCATGACCCAATATTTGGCCTGATTAGAGTCAAGCAAGAGAGGCCAAGGACTCACACCCGAAACCACATGACAGGGCTCAGGTGTATAAAAGGCAGAGCACATAGCAGAACAGAGAGCAGCAGCTTGGAGAGCAAAATGGATGCTGTGTGGCTGAGTCCAGCAGGGGATCCCTCTTTGTTTTTAAGCCAGCTTTGCAACAAGAAAGAGAACAAGCTCTGGGAGCAGAACGAGCTGTGAGAGCTGGATGCCAAGAAGCTGCAGCAAGGAGACCCTGAGGTATCCGGAGGAGAGCAGGACGCAGAGACTGTGACACAGTGTTTGGTGAGGATTGCAGCATGGCGAGGGAGCCAGACTGGGGCGTGCCGAGTGCTGTTGGCCGTGGCCAAGCAGATGCCCATTCCGCTGGGAGGAATCCAGGTCCATGGGATGTCTGAGGGGCAGGCGGTGAGAATTATCTTCCCATGGACATCCAAAAAACAGTTCACACATATTTGTTCAAAACCAAACTAAAAGGCTACCTCTAACCTCAGAGTTACCCTCTTAACCTACCTCTCCATCTGCATTCTAGCCAATATTTCCTTCGCTTCTAACCTGCCTCTGTCCCTCATTTCCTCTGCCTCCACTCTAGCACTTCACCCATCATGGTCACATCCCGAGCACAACTAGCCATACCGCCTACCTGCACTTAAAAATGTCCTAAGTTCATTGCATTGACCTTAATCTATGTATGTATATGTTTGTATTGGCCCGGTGACTCATTTACTCCCCTCCACAACCTGATCAGAATGTCCTTCAAACTCACCCCATTGTAAGAAGTGCACCACTTCCCATTAAATCTGATTTCTTATCTATTGTATGTTCTTTTGTGAAGAAAAGAGCATTGTTCCTCCTCTATATAGATAAAAAAAGATGTTTTTTAAAAAGGTACTCAAACCATTTTCCAGCTGTTGTCAACATATGTGCAGTGTGAGGGGTCAGAAATGAGAGGCGGACACAAAGTTGAAATGTTTTCAACATCAGACATCTTTATTTAAAGAAAGGGGTTGGATAAAGACCTTTCTGTCCCTATCGTAAAGAGACATTCCCTAACAAGGAAACTAATACTACATATCAGTTTGCGTCTTGTCTTCAAAATTATGCAAACTGTGCTTGCGTCCTAAAGGTATCCGACCCTCACACTAGACATGAAAAATCAAAAGGTGTAGGATAGGTGTCTCGGATTCTGATTCAGCAGAAAGTGTACAAAAATCATATATGAAAATTCAACAAAGAATCCTTAAATCCAAGAGGTGGTTCCCTTCCCCCGGACTATTTCAGGTAGGATAGCAAAAGTGTCCTTTTCAAATAATGCTTAGATTAGTAGAAATATCTATTCAAATAACCATTTCTTAAGCATGGTAAAAGTGTCTTTTCAAACAATGAATCCTCAAAAGCAGTAGAAATGTCTCATTTACATAGTACTTTCTTAAGTATGATTTCCTGGTATACTCCCCTGCCAGGAACCATTCTGGGTTTGGCAGATCCCCTGGTAAACTCTCTTGCCAGGTATCTTTCTCCCAGAGGCTCACTGACTGATGTGTGTCTATCACCAGGACGTCCTACAATGTTCTCTTTCAATATAACAAAGTTTTACTCCTTCGCCGTTTATACTTCATTGACTTCAGGTACTACTTGACCAACTCCCCCCAAATTGACATCTCATATATGGAGATTTGTTTAAGTTGGGTCTATTAACTTCTCCACTAGTATTCATTTGCTTGTGGCAATACTTGTTCCAATTGTCCCCAAACTGACATCTCATATATGGAGACTTGGACAGATTTTGCCCTTCAACTTCTTCATTAATGTTCATCTGCTGGTGATGATATTTACTCCAACTTTCCTCATATTGACTTCTCTTCGTTGAAGATGTGTGTAAATTCTGTCTTTTTAATTTACTTGGTCAGTATTCAAAATAGATTTTCAATTGTTTATATTCCTGTCAGCACGCACCAGAGTCCCCAACACCTATGGGCAGACTCACTGGTGTTTGATGGAGTTTCCGAACAGTGGCATGTTGCTGCGTGAAGATTTCATTCTGGGAAGTCTTCCCTTGCTTTGCAGACCCTCAATCAGTTCCCCCACTAGTTCTGCTTTCATTTGCTGGTAAGAATGTGGCTGTTTAACAAGACCGCAACCTCAACAGCCTTGCTGTTTCTGAAAGCCTTTCAGTGGTCCTTCCAAGACCTCTGCTGTGCTTATCCCGGTCTCACACCTCTCCAGTAAAGTATGCTCACAAGCAGTTGCTTGGAAGTGTCTGTCTCTCTGTGAGGAATCTGAGGGCATCCTCACTTCTTTCCCGAATATATCCTCCTCTCAGGTTGCCAGGAAAAGGCTCTTGCTATCGGATCCTTAACCTGGGGGAGGATATACGAGAGATGATCACCTAGGTGGAGGAGACTTGTGGAGTGAGGATGAGTCACCCTTGGGTGAGACACAGTATCCCCCATTTCCCTGTTCAAACACATTCACTATCCCCCAGGTCTTTGCAGGGTATTACCAGTCCCTTCCCTTTCTATACAGTAAATAATCTCCCAGTAAATACCAGTCAGGTACTGGGACGAGGGATAGACAAATCAGAACCATGCATCCTTACACTCACAGACATCACTATGGTATTGGGATGAGGACGAGGCATCAAAAACTGAAGAAAAACTGTTTGTTTGACAAGGAGCGGTCTAGTCTTTCTAAAACCTTAATTGGTACTGGGGACTTTAGGACAAGATTGGCAAGGAGAGGACTCCTTCCTCTTTGGGACACAGCGGGACACTTGACGAGATCAGAGACCAGGAGAATCTGCAGGAGTTTAGGAGCAGGAACTGGAGAAAAGCATGGCCAAGACGCGTGAGGAAGCCGGGTGAACTGGAACCAGCGTTGTGAAATGCTGCAGAGATGCCAAGAGCAGAGGGAAGCTCCCCAGGCGTTCGCAGTTGCAGACCAGTGTGGACAGTGCTTACCGGTGCTCCAAGGAAGGCAGCGCGGCATGGCGAAGTCCTGCAGAAGGCAACTCGAGGCTGTGTAAAGGTGGGATGAAGCGGTGAGAACTGAAGGAAGTTTTCCAGCACTGTACCGACAGACAGGCAACTGCAAACCGGTGAGTCTGCCCAGAAGGCAGGGGAACTCCGGGGGCATGTTGATTGCACAAATGGAGATAAACAAACTTGAATACATTAGTGGTTTGAGTAAAGGGGACCAAGAACTATAAAAGAGGCAAATATAAAGACACCATTACATTTAATGAAGAAAGAGTTGAAAAGCATTATTTAGAGTTAAATGAACATTGTTAAGAGGCCAGCAAGCATGGCCAAGAGTTAAGCAAGCATTGCCTAAAGTCAAGCAGATTTTACTGAAAGAAATTAATGGTTGTAACTGTTTAGTTTTAAAGCGCCTGTACACAAGTGAAGTGCTTCAAAGCACTTCAAGGCAGGAAGGGAACAAGGGGATATCATCATCATTCTGAGGCCTTCCGAATGATTAACACAGCAATAACATTTCTACTAGTGTAAGTGAATGACGAGTGGGGGAAAAGGGGAGGGCGAGTGGGAGAGGAACATACAAGACAAAAAAAGTTGGTCATCAATGCACATATCCATGCAGGCATAACTAGGCTAGTCTAGAGAGGGGAGATAGGAGGAGGACAGGAGAAGGGGAGTGGAGGGGGCAGCCGAGGGGGGCCCAGGAGATGATGGTGCACAAGTGGGTGGGAGGAGAGAGAAGACAGGATGTCCTATGTTTTGGTGGTGAAGTGTGCAGCCAGGGCCGAGCAAGGTGCCTGGTAGGGGTTGCGGTACAGGAAGAGGCTGCAGTAGAATTGGCCAGTTCCTTATAGACTTTGAAAAGTTTGGCCGTGTTGCTGGATGCCGCATAGATGCGGGCTTGAATATGGACTCTTTTCTTCACACTTTCTCAGCACATTTAGCCCACTCTCAGCACGGTCAGCCTCCATGCTTCTACTTCTGCCTTCAGTTCTGCTTTCCCGCTTCACCTGCTCTGCATCTCTCTTCTCCATCTCTCAATTGAAGGAGTTCACCATGCTTAAATCTCCTGCTAACAACTAGTTTGCATGTTTAGCTTGGTGTTTCCTTCAATCCACATGAACTCGTTCTTTCTCTTCCTCGTCTCAGTACTTGAGGCTTTATGGGAGTTGGAGTCCATAGGAGTTTTAGACCTTTTAAAGTTATATGGTTTTAGATCTTTATTTAAAACACACACATTAGAGACAGAAGAAGTTGAGTATTATGTTTTTATGAAGTATGAATGTTGTTATGCTCAGATTATTTTGCAGGAAGGGGTTTTTGAATCTTAAAATGACAGGTCATTAAGTAACAACAAGCCATTAGGAATTCCTTAATTATGAAGTCTTCATTTCTGGGAAGAGAAGGCTATTGTGTCCCTCCCAATGGGGTCACCACCTCTCTTCCTCCCATGTGATCCTCCCTCATAATACCACCCCCAGTGTCAGGATCAGACAACAGCTGTCTTCCCTTGGCCACATGGAAGGAGATATTTGGCTGGGGATCAGTGATGACTCCATAGGATTCATCACACGAGGTAGTGCCATTGTGGAAGTGCCTGGAATCACATATGCCTTATGACAGCAAAACCTATTGACTTCTCCAGTGCTTGTTTTAACAACCATTAGCCCTGTTATATGCCTATCTGTTTTGCTTACATGATACTTATTTCTGAATTATTCTCCGAAAGACTTTGGCGCATTAATTCCTCCACTGTGCTGATGGTTTTACCAGGACATGTCTCAAAACAATAACATTAATGGTTTTCTCACTGAACAACATAGTAGAATGTACACAGGCCCAGGAGAGGCTAGAGGGGTGTTTCATTATGGTGGGAGTGATTATGCATAACCTGGCAACAAGTCATACTCGGTGTGTTCCTAGACCATTTCTCGAACTTTTTTTGGTGCAAATTCCATTTAGTTAAATATACAAATATCAATGTATGTAAATATGTTCTTTGTAAAGTGCTTTGGCAACAGCGCTATATAAATAACAGGTCATTATCATTATCAATTATTAAATGGTTCCAGCTATCAGCCTTAATTGAATGCTTAAATATTATCCATTGCATTGGCAGGGTCGGACGAGAAACTAGGCCCACTCAAACACTACCCTAGCGTGGCACATTTAGGGCAAAAGTAGCGATTGCCAAATTAATTATAAACAAATGTAAGATATCCAGATATTTTTATTTAATGCATACTTTCACTATTTGTCACCTCTAACGAAAAGGTCATAAATAAGCAGCCTTTCACAGGAAGTATGCGTTTGGTGATGGCATCCAAGTAAAATTAACCAAGAGAGACAAAAAGAAGGAGAGACAAGGTCAGGAAAAGGACACAAAGACATAAAAGAAAAAATTAGACGAACACATGAAAAGATGGAGGGAGGAAGAATGTGAAAAATACAATGAAAGTTGAAGCGAGAAGAACTATGGATGGAAGGTAGAAATTACAACAAAGGGTGAAGCAGGACACATTTTGGAAGACTGAACAGAAGTGCAAGAATGCATATAGATGAATAGAAGCGATAGAAGGAGAGAGCGAGAAAAGAGAAAACAAAAGAAAGAGAAAAAGAAAGAGAAAGGGAAGAGAATAAAAAAAGAAACAGAAAGAAAGACATGGCTGTATCTGCAGTTCAGCCATTGCGGCTACTGTGCAACCTATGATTGTGTGGTTAGTTGGTTGGAGGCTTGTGTGGCATGCTTAGGCCAGTAACACATAAATGGCCAGCACTATTTACGAGATGTGTGTGAAATTGGACAAATTATTTTCCAAAAGTGCCATATAGTTTTAACCAAAAGATAGTCTCTCTATATATAAAAGGGAAATGTGTGGATATGTGTGTGTGTCTGTTCAAAATGTTCAGCATACTTCCCAACATACTTCCCAACATTCTGACTTGGAATATACTTTTTACTCCCCCCTCATAACTCATTCTCAAGAATTGACTATGTCTTTATCCCAAAATCCCTCAATAATTGTCTGCTTGATGCCAACATAGAATGTATATTGTTATCAGTTCACGCACCTGTTCATGTTCAACACAGTCCGGTCTGTCATCGGTCTCCCGAACTCACGGACTGAGTTGTTCTGTCGCTGCTTTGTTCTTGGAGTCAAGCATGATACCAGAGCGTCTGCTGCTCCTCCCCTCCTTGGTCAGTTACGCAGGAGAACCCTTGATATCTCCAACACACTATGCAGGATTCTTTAGCCTTGTTTCCTGGTCTTACATTTTCTGCCTTGAAGGTTTCTTGAACTTTACGGCGGTCAATGGTGTTACTCCTCTCACAAATCTATGGTGCCTGGCTGTCTTTCTCCCATCGTTCAACTGCCAACTTGAAACTGCTGTACCTTCCTGTGTTTTGCCTCGCTCAGAGTGTGCTCTCATGCGCCGCCTTTTATTTGTATGGGGAAGTGTAATGGAAGTCAGGTGTGAGTATCGATAATTGCCTGGCCTCGCCTGACCATAGTATTGGGACATGTCATGTACATGGCTCGGTGTGAGTTTATTTTCTCTGAGGGCGGGCTGTCCAAGAGAAAGTGTTTGTGCAGGAAAAAGGGGGAGTGAGGGGGGGTTGAGTTTCTAAATATCCCATCGGATATGATGGGATAAAGGTGTTACAGGGAAGAAAGGGATACCGTGTCTCACCATCCTGTGTCGCACTCCCATAGGAACCCTCACCCACGTGATCTGCCGGCACTGGTCCACCCCTAGGGTCTGGCTCCAAAGGTGATGGCTGTGCCCTGGCCACCTGAGAGAGAGAGGGATCCACAGCAACTAGCGGGTGAGACACCTTCGGGTTTCTCACACCGTCCATAGAAATGTTATCAACAGCACATCATGCCTGAAGTATTTTCTCAATTGTATCGAAATATGCAAGCTATTTAGAATGTATACTTTTTGGGGCCAGATGAGTATCTCAGCCACAGTCTGCTTTACCCAGTGACATATGTAGGTTCTTTCTTTTCCTCAGTGATGTCCCAGTCACCACACTAGGTTTCTTAATTCCCCCTGATCAATTCATTAGCTTGGTCATTGCCAAGTATATTCTATGACCATCACATTTTTTTAACTCCACAAAGATGTCCATAATATTTGGCACTAGCATGTCTGGTTCAGCTAGTGTCAGCAACAGGTTGAATGTGAAAATAAATACTTTGTACAATGCTTCACCTATCAGAATCCACTGCACTTCAGTTATCTCTCACATGTAGCTGTTGCCTTGGATTTTTTATAGAGTGATATTATTAAAGATACAATCTGCTACAGAAGAGTAGCCTTCTCAGTGTCTAGGTTCTGCACCACTTTTTTTGTTCTCTATCATGTTACAGCATTCCTAAAATACCTTGTATTTATTGTTAGGCATTGTACTTGTTCACACGCTCTCATTCCACAGAGAACATGTTCCCCCATTCCTTGTACTGGTGGGATCTCTTTCATGTGTGACACAAGTATTGTAGTCAGAATTTTGTAGTCCACATGTAGTAGTGTAATGGGGCTTAAGTGTGTGCATTCCTAGAGATCCAAGACCATATTGTGAATTAGTTCTACCACAGACTGGTTCATGTCTTTGAGAATGTCCGCCTCAGACAACATTATCCAATTACAGCAGTGGGGGACAGCATTATCTCATTTCTTAGTTCCATGTACAGTTCCATGAAGACCATAATACTTGTCTGCAAGCATCTACTCAAGTGCCCTACAGACTTCTGTCAGTTTGATCTTGGTGCTCCAAATCCACATGTTCGGTCTGATCACATTTTGCAATAAGAAGATGTGCAGACATTTCGACTGGAATCCCATTTTCACATATATATGGAAATTATCACTCACGGTAATCGTATTTCTGATGCTTGTATCTGCTTAGATCACATGCTGTGCATAGGCCGACATCTAGTAGAAGCTGCAGAGTATTACAGTTTATTTGAAACTTAAAAATGGGCATCGAACTAGGGCATGCCAGTAATACTATCCCTAGTGTGATGTCCCCTGTACCCATGATCCCTCACGCGTGTAGGACCCTCAGATTGTATTTTTTCTGACATGAGGAAGCATGAGGAGTAGAGTGAGTACAGAGTATACAAGCAGATAAGAAAGATAAGACTACAAGCATCCATGCGCCTTCTCTCCGAGGGAAGGGTGGCCGCATATGAATCTAAGCAGATACAAGCACCAGAAATACGATTACGGTGAGTAATGTATCCCTTCTGAGGCTTGTGGAATCTGCTTAGATCACATGCTGTGCATAGATTAGCGAGCAGTGTTAGACGAAGGAGGTGGGATATGAGAATGTTCATGAGTGAACAGATGTCTTAGAACCGCTGGTCCCACTTGAGTATCTGTCTTGGAATGAGTGTCAATGCAGTAGTGCTGAGTAAAGGTGTGAATAGAGCTCCATGTAGCTGCTTTGCAAATGCTGACAAGAGGTATATTTGCAATGAAAGCCAGAGTGGCTCAAGTGCCTCTTGTAGAGTGGGCCCTTGGCATAAAAGGCAGTGTTTTATTTGAAAGGGAATAGCACAGTTGGATACATCTGACTATCCACTTACATATGCCATTCTTAGAGACGCGATCTCCCTCTCTGCCTGGAGCTATGGAGACAAACAGTTGATCTGTTTTTCCTAGCGGTCTGGTCTTGTCTACATAGTAGAGGACCGCCCTCCTCACATCTAGTGTGTGGAATTTCACCTCAGCAGAGCTCTTGGGTTCTTGGAAGAAGGCCGGTAGCTCAATAGACTGGTTAACATGGAATTTGGAAATGAATTTAGGTGAGAACTTAGGGTGAGCGCGTAAAACCAGTTTATCCTTATGAATGGTAAAGAAAGGATCATGCACTGACAGAGCTTGAATTTCCGTGACCCTTCTTATGGAGGTGATGGCTACTAAGAAGGCAGTTTTATATGTCAGGTGTTTGAGACTAGATTTGCGCATGGGCTCAAAGGGAGGTCCAATGAGTTTAGCAAGTACCACATTAAGGTCCCAATCTGGTGGTGGGTTAGAAATTAGAGGGTGGAGTCTTTTTACCCCTTCCATAAATGCTTTGACAACTGCCACTTTCCACCATGACACCTTGTTATGGGAAGTGGTGTAGGCTGATAAAGCTGCCAGGTGTACTTTAAGTGAGTTAAACACTAACCATCCAGTAGGTGGAGCATATAGGTGACAACATTAGAAGGAGTACAATCAACTGGGTTGATTTGCTAATTCTGGCACCAAATTATGAATCGTTTCCATTTGTCATAGTAACAGTGCCTCCTGTTACGTTTTCTTGACTCTTTCAAGATATCCATACATCTCTGGGGTAAAATGAGATGTCTAAACTCTATGACTTCAGGAGCCATGCTGCCAATTTCATCGAGTTGGGCTGAGGATGCACTGTTAGCCCCTCGTGCTGGGAGAGTAGGTTGTACCGGCACAGGAGTTTGATGGGGTTGCACACCGCCAGTTTGCGTAGGTGTGGATACCCATGGTTGTCTTGCCCACATAGGAGCAACCAGGATGAGCGTCATCAGTTCGCTGTGGATCTTGTTCACCACCTTCCTCATCAGAGCGGTTGGTGGAACAGCGTAGGCAAACATCCCTGACCAATTCATCCATAGGGCGTTCTCCTTGGAGCCTGGATGGGGGAACCTGGATGCGAAGTCTGGGCATTGCCTGTTTTCGCTTGTGGCGAATAGGTCTATAGTGGGGAAACCCCACTGAGAGAAGAGGTCTCCTACGACTTCTTCGTGTAGTCGCCACTCGTGTTCTTTTAGGAGGGGATCCCTGCTCAGAGCATCTGCCAGCGAGTTGAGATCCCCTGGCACATGTTGGGATGACAGGTAAATCTTCCGTTTGAGTGCCCATTTCCAAATGTTCTGGGCAAGCTTGGACAGATTTGGCGAACGAGTGCCTCCTTGTTTGTTTAGGTAAAACATTGCAGTCATGCTGTCTGTTAGGATCTGCACTTACTGGTTGGATAGGAGGGGTTCGAATGCCTGAAGTGCTCTGAAGACTGCCAGAAGTTCTAGCAGATTTATGTGGTTCTGAGCCACTGTGTGAGATCAGAGACCCTGAGCTGTATGGTGAAGGTAGTGGGCTTCGCACCCTGCTAGGGAGGCATCTGTTGTGACAATGGCCTGTATCTCTGGATTGTAGAAGGGTTACCCCTTTGTAAGATTCTCTCTTGTCCACCAGCAAAGACTCTTTACTAGCATTGGTGAAACGACCACTAGATCGTCCCACTGACCACTTGCTTGAGACCACTGTTTCCAAACCATTCCTGCATGGGTCGCATGCGCAGGCGCGCGTGGGGAACCAGGTAAATGCAAGATGCCATCATGCCTAGCAAACGCATTGCTTTGCGCACCCTTATCTGGCGACCGGCCTGATATTGAGGAATTTGCAGCAACAAATTTCAAATTCTTTCCTCTGATGGAAAGGCCAACCCCTCTTGGGTGTTTAGGACAGCTCCTAGGAACTGTTTTGAGGTGCTTGGCACCAGGCTTGATTTTTTTCTCGTTGATTGAGAAGCCCAATTGGAAGAGGAGGTTGATTGTTCTTTGGATGTTTAGTCTGCAAATTAAGGGTGATTCCCCTGTAATGAGCCACTCGTCCAGGTAAGGGTACACTGGGATTGCCTCCCTGCGTAGGTGCACAGCCACCACCACCAGTACCTTGGTGAATACCCTTGAAGCCGAAGCTATTCCGAAGGGCAGCACCTTGAACTGGTAGTGCTGGTTGTCTATCTTGAAACGCAAGAAGGTTCTGTGTGCTGGGAACATTGAAATATGAAAATAGGCATCTTTCATATTGTTACACTTCGGCAGAGAAAAACTTCCCTGTGGAGTACGTCCCATTCACAGGCTCCTTTGTGGAGCAGATACAGGTTGGCATGGCGTCTGTACAAGCTACGGCGGAACCCGTGTCAGCTGACACGTCTCGTACGTGAAGGACGTACAACAAGGCATGCCCCCCCTTACGGGTGTAAAACTGCCGTCTTCCAGAGGGCTTGTTGCTGCTAATTAGTGTTTCTTACTATTTGCGGTTACGTCCGTTTTCCCTTCATGAAATCTTGTCACGAAATTCCCGACTTGATCTCCTGGTTCCGACCCATGCCCGAACTTTTGGATTGTTACGTCTCCTATTCCATTGGCACTTCTTATAGACCGCTACAGTATCCACTCGGACTGCCCCTGGACTGCCTTCTCTCCGTCCTTATCATTGTCGTGATCTTCTGGTATTTGACGCAGAGCGTTATTTGGATTGTCCTTCCCTGCTCCTGCTGTATTTGCAACTCATTCGTCAGCAGTTACTCAGAACACCTCAGTTGCTCCAACCCTCATTTGGTAAGCGGGTGTTTCAGGTAATCGACTGTGTTTGTTTTCTGCTATTTCTGCCAGCGCGGTCTTTGACTATTGTACCTCATTTACCTACTGCTCTGTTGGTATTCTTCTCTACTGGATTTGGGACACTCATTGAACTACAACACTCAACAAACTTATTTTCAAAGTGCATATTGACGCTCTCCTGATCCTGCACCAACCCAGCTCTAGCGCGACCCTTGTGCCGTCTGGGTTTACTTCCATGTACTAATTTACCTGTTTATTATTTTTTCCTGTCGTTTTCTCCAATCCTGGAAATCGTTAACCCTTGAGAGTCCCACAATTCAGGTCTGTAATTTTGGCTAAAAACTCTCTATAGGAAGAATCCATTAACTCATTTGGGTTTACCTCTTTACTTGTAGGTCCATCCCGGGGAAAGTTCCACTCCAATCCCTGCTTAGGTATTTCCTGTCCCATACTGTGCTTGATTGCTTACTTGTTTTCTCAGCACCGTCTAATATCTTTGTATTCCTTTGCAGCATTGGTATTGGCGGTGTGTGTTCTCCCCGCTCTTTTATTCAACGGACACCTCTGCCTGTTCCAATACAAACAACAGAGAGGTACGTTGTAAAGAAGAGCCCCTGTTTGAGGAAGCCTGAGTCTTGTACTCAGGGGAGCTGGAACTGGAGGCTGAATATCGATTCCTGTGTACATATCGTCTCCAAGGTCATCTATCTATCTTCCTAACCTGTTTACGGAGCGGTGAGTAACACATATCCAATGCTGCCATGTAATGCCCCTTTTTTAGTGGGGGGATTACCTCTTGTAGTGTAGTCATGCAGAATTTTTGTGGCTTGACATACTTGTTTGCAGGGCGCAAATCTAATACTGGCCGCATTGTTAGATCTTTTTTTGGCGCAAGGAAGTAGGTTGAATAAATACCCCTGTTTACCTGGCTGCCCGGGAGGAGTTCTAGGGCGTCCTTTGCAAGCAGAATGGCTATTTCCTCGAGAACGATTTTTTGGTGTTCCAACAAGTGTAACTTCTGTCTCGGAGGATGGTTGTGGGGGTGCCCTAGTAGCTCTATACAGTATCCTGTTGACACTGGGGAGAACACCCATCTGTCCGAAGTGATCCCCTTCCATGTGTCGGTGAAGGTGGAAATGTGCCCTCCTACTGGGGATGCATTGGAGGGGACCCGAAGCAGAACGTCACTGTTAACTGGGTGGCATACCACCTCTGGCGGGGCTGCCCCTACCCCTAGTGCGGCCTCTGCGTTGCCCTCTGGGAAAGCCCTGAGATGATTGGAACTGATTGTTGCCCCATGAGGTTCCTTGATTTTGATAGTAGTTTGAACCCCTCTGGGACTTTTGGCCCCAAAAACGACGTCCTGGGGGTTTATTCGTGAGTTGTCCGAGAGATTTTATGGTCTCGTACTCGCCCTTAGCTGTTTTTAAGGCTTCCTCTACTGCCTTGCCGAATAGTAGGTTGAGCTCTACAGGCATGTCTATAACAGTGGCTTGGGTCTCGGGTTTGAAACCTGACTGTCTTAACCAAGTGTGACGCTCTATTACAGTGCCTTCGGCTATTAATCTTCCAGCATTATCTGCTGCATCAAAGTTTGTTTTAAGTATGCATCCTGATACAGATCTTCCATCTGCTGCCAGCTGAGCCAACTGGCTCTTTAGTGGTTCAGGTGCGGAGGATACCAAAGTAGCTACTTCTTCCCACTGATGGCATTGTAGCTTGCCAAAAGAGTGGCACTATTGGCAATTTGTGCCAGATAGGCGGAAGTGGAGGCAGCTTTCCTGCGCAGAGCATATAGTTTTTTGCCCTCTTTACTGGGAGGTGCTTCAGAAGAAACGAGTGATGTACCTGCCCTCTTTCTGGTGGATTTTACTACCATGGAGACGGGTTTTAATTGACCCCTAATGTATAGGGGATCGAAGGGTGCGGCACAGATTAATTTTTCAACCTGTGGATTAACCGCACGAGTAAGATTTGGGGTTACCAGCGAGGGGTCAATTCCACGCTGGATAGATTTTAATATAGGGATAGCCTGAGTAATGGCTCTTTTGTCACCTAGCATCTCTTCCGCGAAATCCCTGTCTTCTTGGACACCTTGTATGTCAATATGAAAATGGGCTGCTGCCTTAGCCAGTACCTCGTTGAGGAGTGGTTGATTATCTACCGGTGAGTCATGCAACGGGGGGTCTTTAGGAATTGGGCATCAAGATTGTAGGCTTCAGCCTCATCCTCCTCTTCCTCCTGGTCCTTGTCATCCCCATAATAAGAGACCCCTGTCTGGTCTTCCAGCATCTGTGGTTCTGTTTCCTCACAGTATGATTCTGTCACAACTTTAACACAAATCGGAAAAAGGATACAGACTTATAAAGAATACAAGTTCAGCATCTACTTTCGGGAGCCCCTTCACTCTGGGATATCTTGGACTGTCACCAAGATGGTTCTGGAATATCTTGACCGCAATGTTACACAAGACTTTCCCCCCAAGAGCGCAGCCTGTAGAAAGTATACTAAAACTAACAGGCCAGGGGCTTGAGTCAAAAGGCAGGCGCAGCGACAACAGAGCTAAGGGAACAAAGAGAAATGATAGTTCAGGATAGCAGTCAAAGAGCTACCAAAGTGCAGTGTTAGCCCACCCGTAATCAACCCTCTCTTACCTGCTTAACCAAAAAGGAAGTCCAGTGTACCTATGGAAGTCCAGCAGGGTGATGACCAGATGAGGAAGGAAGAAAGTCTCAGTTGAATGAAGTATGTGCAATGATCCACCTAACCCGAACGGTATGAGGGCGCAACTAAATATAGTCCAAAAAATCCCCAAGAATAACAGCAAAGCGTCCCCACGTGAGAATAGCCAATCCAAGAAGTGACCACGATAAACAGGAGAGCGTCTGTTTAATCACTTCAGCATGTAGAGCGTTGTTTTCTTGTGATGCAGGCAGCCTTGTTGAGCAATCCAAAAAAAAGGGTATGTCTCGTGTTTTATGTAATACGTGGCAGTAAAAGAAGTCAGAAAACCCATGCAGTCTAGTTTAGGTTTTCCTTAATAACCTGCCATGCGTTACACTGGAGGTTAGCAAGGTCCAAATGCCACAACAAATGGGAGCAGGAGGAACACAAATCCGTTTAGAATGCCAAAAGTTCGATTACAAAAGGGAACAGCCGAGGGGTCTGGAGCCAGAACTGGTAGGGAAAAACGTTTGGAAAGGTCCTTAAAGCAAAGCCGGGTCTGTAATAACACAGAAATCAGAATAACAGGGATTCGAGCACTCGAACTGATTACTCAGTTTTAGGAGCACCCGTTACAGGGACAAGCCGTGCTAAGTATTGGCATCTGGTCCAGAATGCGAGGCACGTTGCGGGTGGATCACGTGACCGTGAACAGATGGAATTCTGGACCTTGTAGTGCGGCGTGTCCCATGGGCTGTAAACAGTCGCCAGGGCAGTTTCCACCTGGAAATAAATACCCGCGGGCTTCCGGAAACTGGGATGCGGGGCATGACAGATTCGGGATGGTACGGTTCTATGACGAAAGGGTCTGTGACAAAGCCCTGCGCCGGGGCATCAGAGCAGAGTCTTTTAGCATGGGGTTGAGAGGCCTTGGATTCCAAAGGGGCAGAAGTAGCTGGTGTGTTGGCATAACTATGAAAATAATTAGGGTCTTTTTCATAGAAGTCTGCCATAAATGACATTCTTCTCATAACCCTATCAATATCAGCTGAAGTCCATTCTCTGGAGCTACGGATAAACATAACATCTTCTGTATCATCCTCCAAGCCCATATCGTGAGCAGTGGGAGGGATGATTTTACCTTTAGTGGGAGGGTCAGGGACCTTGGACTTTTCAACTGATTTAGGGGCCTTTTGTTTTTCCTTATGAACATGGTGTTGTGAAGGCTTTTTGTGTTGTTTATCCCCCTTCCCATGACTAGAGGAATGTTTCCCAGTGCTTTTAGGGGCCTCCGAGGGACCTGATGCCTTGCGTCGAGATTCGGAGGTGGTACGAGATTCGGAGGTGGTCTTGGAGGAAGGACGTTGAATCTTGGGAGTAGACGATACGCGCCTTGCCTGAGGATAGAGGTCAGAATCGTCTTCCGACGATCGGGCCTCTGGGACTATTGGGAGTATGACACCTTTTTCACCGCGGATGGTTGGTCTTTGTCATGAGGCGATCGTGAACGGGAACGCCCAGAGAACACAGATTTGTTGGACCGCTCTCTCTGTGTCTTCTGTTTAGTGGAAGTAGTGTGTGTCGTGCTTATGCCGCCGGGTGTTGTCCCCATAACTGGGCCGCCGGCCAGTCTTCCGGGGTCAGGGGTTTGCGCATGGGTGTCTGAAGTCACCCCTCTGCCCTCGCCGTCCGATACGGCGGTGTTGCTGCCATCGCTAAATGACCCTTTGGCGTCCATGGCCTCTCGTTGCCTGGCGTAGTGGGCCCAGCGTTTAGTCGAGCGGTCCTTACGTGTTTTTGGCTTGAAGAACTTGCAAGCCCGACAGGTAGCCTCGGGATGGTCTCGTGGGAGACACAGGTTGCACGTATTGTGTTTATCTACCCAGGGGAAACTTCCTGTTACACTTAGGGCAGAATCTGAAAGGAGTACTCTCCATAGGTCTCAAATTGGCAACGGGGGATATATGTAGGAAATAAATGTGGGAAAAGCCTGTATGACCACCCCCACTCTCCCTACTTGCACAGGGCCGAGGCCAGAAGCCTTCCAAGGCCCAAAGTCCATTGTGGAGTTCTCGACGGCTGGTTTCCTCGATCTTCACCGACGTCGATATTCGGCATAGGGTGGAAGAGAACGGGGACGATTTTTAACAATAACTTTAGTATATATGCGTCCAACTAGTATGGCGGAAAAAAACAATCTGTGAGGGATCATGGGTACAGAGGACGTCACACTGGGGATAGTATTACTGGCACGCCCTACTTCGACGCCCATTTTTGAGTTTCGAAAAACAAACTGCAATACTCCGCAGCTTCCACTAGATGTTGGCCTATGCACAGAATGTGATCTAAGCAGATTCCACAAGCCTCAGAAATATATATACATATACTTTCTTGTATGATGTCCAGTACCTTTTGGTAATGCAGGTGTCCTTCACAAAAAGGCAACTATTGGTGTCTCTAAACCCATATAAACATTTACAAGTGCATGGCTCAGAGATGATACGCTTTCAACCCCCCAAATTTGTTAAACTCCTATTTGCAGTGCCCTGTCTTAGGTCTCACCTCCACATTGTCTTCTTGTCGCCCATGGCTCAGATGTAGTCTTTCCCAATTTCTTTCAGTATTTTTTCCCCCGATGACTCCTTGTTTCATTTGCTCTTCTCCTGGAGGATTTGATTTAATGGTAAAATGCATTTAGGTGTAGCCCTTCAGACAATGATATTGGATGTTGGCCTTTAGACTCTATCAGACTGTTTCCAACCTGCCTACGACCCCATGTCTTGGGTAATAAAGGAAATTCTTGTTCTGACATATTCTCACTGGCAGATCTACTGGTGCCTGGTCAGATAAGTGAAGGGAACCTTTATACATCCCCATTTTAAGTAACAGGTAGTCAATTCAGAAGGAGGGGGGCGGGGGGTTCTGTAATTTGGGCAACAATGTGTAATCCATCATGATTGTCACGCTTCATCACATCTCCCAGGTTGAGTTTTATGTTTTCATCTGCTCTGAACTGCTTATCCCCGACCCAAGCAATCAGGGCCAGATGAAAGATCCCTTCGCTTATGGTATGTTGGCAGTTAAAAGCATTCACTGGCTTATTACAAGTAGGATCAGTGCTCACATGCTACTCAGGAGATAAGCGCTCACAAGCAGCAAAGGGTCATTTTTTTGTTTCAGGTGAGCTATCAATAACCTTGACTCTGGGTCCACAAATAGGAATATGTATTTACCCTTTGTTATGAGGTTAAGTAGAGTCTACAAAATAGTCAAATCCTGTAGTATGTTAAATAAAAGGCTAGTTAGTGTTGTGGTAGGTTTGAAGGAGGTGGACAAAGAGGTGAATTTCTACCTGAAATTGTATTCAAATAATAAACAAAAGGCCTAGCTATCACTACCAAACAGGATTTTTCCCTACCTAACAGAATCTAACTTGGGTGCTCGTCATCAGTGAGGTTGTCCAAATCAAAATAGTCTGTCCTCATCCCAAAACTATCCGACTCTGACCCTACTACTAATGAGCAACTAACAAAACAAAAAGAGGTTTCAGGTGAATGACTCCCTTCACCTTGACATGCCTTCCTTGTAACGTAGTTCATCAATTCCTTTAATTCTCCAAGAGGACTCTTCCACACTCTCAGGTATCATGTGTCTTAACTTCTTTACAGTTCCAGGTTTCCCTACTCAAGGGTCTTGGCCTCTATTCCTTTGGGTTTCTTTTGCCTCAATATCTTTCTCACTTGAATTTGTTTAACAGTTTCTCGTTCCACAGAGAACAGTGTTCCTGATCCCTTGTACCATTGTGTTATCTTTCAAACACTTCCTCATGGGGGAAACACCATATAGGTTCTTTAGTTCCTCTTTGCTATTGTCTTCACACCCCCCAACCACTGAGAGAAAGACTACCACTCTTATTTTATTCAGTGTCTTTAATACTTTTGTAATCTCTGGGACAAGTGTGAGCAGTCCATATATCTTTGATATACACTCTGTTGCTTTCAGACTGATTGGGAGGAGAACGACGAGTCCCTTGATATTTGTTATGTCTTCTGTGGTTTGCACCATTACTGGGATCAGTATGATAAGTTTATCTGTATTCATTCTACTCTTCAATGCCCAAGCATTAGGTCACCCCAGTTCTTGGCATCTTAGTAAACCCAGCTTCTACAAAAGATTGGTATGGGTCTGGTGGATCCTCCCCAGAGAGCCAATATGTAGAGATTCAAACTGCTTAACTGTGGAGGAGGTATTTCCTATTGCCTGTGTCTGGACATTAAGCTTGGCCCACGGCAACCTAAAATGTCCTTCTGGAACCCTTCTTTTGAGAAATAGGGGACCATATGTTTTGGTTATATAATGTGTGGTGTTAATTTGCATGGGAGAATAATGTCCATCGCAAGATGTGAAAAAGAAACATTGATTATTGTCAGGAATCGGGTTGCCCGTGCACCCGCGTTGCAACAATCTGTTGATGCATCTACAAAGGTGATAGGCAGATGCCCTCACTCTAGGAGTGTATGCGGTGGCGCTCTGTTACACTCAACGCAACGGTTTCCACAAGGCTAGTTTGGGAATATCCATAAAGGCTGATTGCGGTTGATGGAAAGGTGGAGATTACCATGGAAACGTTGGCGTCCGCTGCACGCGTGGCGTCATGCACTCTGTCCAGGAAAAAGTTTACGGCACAATCATGTGACCAAGAGTACTTAGCCGTCATTCATCCTCCGGTGCTTCTGCTTTTGCAGTAGCTTTGTTTTTTTCTTGCCTACCAAATCTACATACCTATTGCTGCCAAGCCCTGGTCTGTCCCTGGACTGTCTTTGCCTTGTCCTTTTCTTACTTTGTTGATTCCACGGTTACGACTCTTGCTTTCAACCACATACTACTTTTGCTTATCGGATATACCTGCTCTTGAACCGCCCCAACCAGGACCGCTACTTTGGACTGCCTTAGCCTCTCGTTCTTGGAAAGATTATCTGCTCGATTGTTGCCGAACCTGTTTTCCGTCTGAAGTTCCTCTTGCTTTACAAAGCTAACATTGCCTACCTTGTTCTCACTGTTCCGTGCACAGACTAGAGACTGTTTGCAGTGCGTGTTTCCACAGTCATTAGGCATCCTCGTGCCGCTGGGTGTTAGGTGGCTCATCTGGAACTAGAGACTGATTGCCACGTCCCAAATAGGCTTCCTCGTGCAGTCAGGACTGTCTGTTCTTGTTGGATTGTAATTTTCAACGCATGCTGAGAGGTTTGGGATTACAGCTCACAGCGTTCTTAAGTATTCCACATATGGCAAGCCCTGTTGCCTATTGTTTAGTTCAAATAGTCCCTGCCTGTGTATTTAAGTCTAAGCATTACCTGTACATGTATTACAGATGCACCTTGCGCTAGTGGAAGTCTGAAGGCCCAAAAGCATAACTCCACTTCCCATATCTTTAGAGAAAGTACCAAATAGGTTAGCACTTTCTGCATGTGGCATTACCTTCAATTTATGTATTGTTTCATCCGCCCAATCCAATGGTGTTCTTTTTCCATTGCAGCCTACGGTGTTCGTGCTGTGTCCTCTCTTCCAATTAATAGATCCCTCTGTGTGTTACAAGTCACATAGAGGGGTACATTGGTACGAAGGATTTGTCGGCTACTCTACGAGTTCAACTGCCCAGGAGAGTCAGGCAGGCTCTGACAATTATAGGAAGGGACTGTAGTGGGCCTTGCTCTACATCAGCTTGGGAAGTCGTTTGGCAAATCCCACAGGTTTCACATTGTTTCTTAATATGGCTGTAAATACATGACCAAAAGAATCACCTTTTGACATACTTTTGGGTTTTAATGATCCTGATGCCTGGTTAACAAGTTGGAAGGGCAAGGCCCAGAACTATCTTTCAAAAGCGGGGCAATATTGTCTGCCTCCATGTCCATTAGGATTGTTTTATACCCTATAGCCAAATCCCCTTCTCTCTACAAATCAGGGATTTTTATGTATTTTTTCTGCTGTTATAGCTTGCTCAAAGTGTGACAAAAGTGAGCGGTCACTGCATTATGAAGCTGCAAAGTCTGGGTTAGGGGATATTTGTGCCAGACAATGTGGTGTGTTCATGTTTAGCTGAGTGAGTTGACCAAATCTGTATTCCCTTCTCATAGTGATTTTCGGGGTTGCAACATCCTCAGGGAGATGAGGAAAGCACTTCTCATCAATGATTTCACCAGATGGGTGAAAAAACAAGTCAGTCCCATGATTAAATAGCACCGCATTCTTAAACACTAAGCAATCATCATCATTATCTGGGCATAGGGCTTCCAGTAGTGACTTTGCAGGGTACAACGCCAAAGACACATCCACTGAGAAAATAAAAGATTAGCACATGGAAATTGTTATTGACCTCTTCTCAGCCAATCAAAATATAGAGTGCAGTCAAGTACAGATAGTGACTGCATTCTGAACATTCTGTCTTCAGAAGCAGATGGGGAAACAACAATGCAATTTCCAGGTAAGATTATGTTTCAACAAGGCACTTCCTCTCGGGGTGGACCATTTATTTTGCTGCAACACTTCCTTAAAGAAAACTTACATGGCAGCTAATGCATGCTGATATTAAACTTGTTCCACTTCAATGAAGTTGCAATTAAAATGCTTACGGTATGAAGACATAAATGTTATTTAAATACTAAAAAATAAAACCACATTTAATTTACTAACTCAGTTTGTCTTTACTCAATCTCATGAGGGGTCAGAATTGTGAGGCGGACAACTTAGTAACTTGGTAACGTCTTTTCACAGGTAGCCATTTTATTAACTCATTAGGGTTTGACCAACACCTCACTATCCCTAACCTAACAAGGATTGTCCCTGCCTATCAAAATAAACTAAAGAAAAACACTCTATTAAAATCAATCTGTCCCTCAAACTTATACTTATATCAAACTCATAAAGGTAATATATGACAAATATATACCAGAAATAACAGTTATGTTCAACATAAACCTAATACTTATGAATCCTTGTAACCTGGGTCGGACACCCTTACCCAGTTTGAAAGCAGAATTTGCAATCAAAGGTTTCAAATAAGAAAGCTCTGTTTTGTAGTAATGTTCTGATCATAAAGTTCTTCTTTCTCCAAAAAGTCTTTCACTTGGACTTTAACCAACAGTTCAATCAGATATCAAGTCTTTATCTCTTCACTTATAGAAAAGTGTTCAACACATCTTCTTAAAAATTTTTTTTTTTTTTTTTTAAAACCTTCACAATTATTCTGCATCAACAACAATGTTTTGTCAGGATGATTCCACCACAATTTATGAAACACTTTAGTGGTCTTGCCACTTCTCCACAACCTTCAACCGCAATACAGTACTTCAATGATTTCTTCCTGGTCCACTAATCTGCCAGGACAACCACTAAAAGATCAATTTTCTGGCACACTCACCTGCCAGGACAAAAGCTCCCAAAACTACTACAAGTGCTCAGTGGTGAAGTTTACTTCAAACCTTCAGGTAAAGTCTTTGACTTTCAACAATATCAAAATTCACAACTCCTTCTAGGAAAACACGAAACACATTGGTGCTGTTCGTTCTACTGTTGTATTTGCCACAAACAATGCAGGTTATGCCCCTCTCCTCCTTGATACTTTCTGCCAGGAGGGCTTCTCTCGAGCCACTTTTTGTTTTCCCATTTTCAAATCAAATAACTGCTGATAATGTGTCTTTATTACACTTGGCGCCATTTGACTTTGGTAATGCTTATTCATATCTTACTTAATATTGCCTCGTCCGCCCAGTGGCAATAACTGTTGCAATCTTTCTGCAATAATGTTTTCCTGTTATTTTCCCACTGGGAATTAAATGCTTTGCGAGGTGTTGCCCCTATTTACTTTGGCAATGGTGGTTATAGTTAGCATGCTTCAATCTTGCCCCATCTTCACTTTGACAATGGAGTTGGTTTGGTAACAATGACTGTAACCTTTCCCGTCCTGTCTTTTTACAAAATTCTAATTATGCCAATTTGACTTCCTTATTTTAGTTTGGTATTTAAAATTGTTATCAGTAGCCAGCGGTCGATTAGGGAGCGTACCGGGATTACCCGAGAATGGTAAACTCACTGGATTCGGCACATGTGTCCACTCGATCTGCTGCCACTGCTTCAGGTTTCCGGTGGCCTGTGCCGATCGGGAAGGGAGCTTTTTTCGCTCATAGTGCACACCAGTGCTCGCCAGGCACCAGGACACAGAACACAATCAAGAGAGCCTCTGTCTCTAGGGGGAAAGCATGCTCCAACACCGAGTCCTACTGCACAACCTCTGCAATTAAGGTGATCAACCTTGGAGGCCCTCTCAGGACCAAAAATCCACTTCAAAGATAACAGTGTCTCCAACGTCTTAATTTCCTTTCTTCTTCTGCTGCAACTGTGACTGGTGGTCTCTGCAATTCCACCTTCTGGTTCTAATACCCTGAATCTGAGGGAACCTTTTATATTCAAATGCCCCGACCAGGTGTGGGTCATTAGAACCACTAAACTGCACCTTTCAGTTCAGTACCTCTGATTTCTCTCTTCCTGATCCCAGTACTTAGGGCATTGTGGGACTTGAAGTTCTGATCATCTTTTTCTTCAAAGGTTTCAATTCTACAATAGGCCATAACGACTGTAGGGTCTCTAGGGAAGTTGGTAATGGGGGTTCTCCTGACCTGATTCCCCTCTCACATGATCCTCCTGCAGAACACCACCCCTATGGTCAGGAATTGTCTGCCTTTCCCAGGCCACATGAAAAGGGTCCCAGGTCAGGTTATCTGGGGTAATCACCTCTGATTCATCACAATCTTAAAGCACAATTTTTTACTTCACCCCAAAATATGCATTGCTACTTCCATGTGCTAATAGCCTTACAGACTTCGGAAAGGGGTCATTATTGCTTGAGATAATGACCCTTACCCTACATTTGGCTGTCAGCTTTGCCTCATAAGCCATAACTTGGTGGTGGGTCATTATCCCACGATAACAACCCCTCCCTCTATCTACAAAGCTATAATATTTCCCATGAAATATTTGGGATGGAGTGGGGACTTTATCACTTAGCAATATATTAAAAAACTCCAGTGTAACCCACGTTTAGGTAGTGATCATGCTGCACCACTTACAGCTGAATACACATGCACTTACTGTGAATCACAACGTCTTCCAACTTTTTCAGACCATCACCTTTGATTTTTGATTTTAAAATATTGATCAGGCTCTTGGCCTTGAAATACTGAAAAGACATTGAGGATTACATTTTCCCATCACTTCTGATAAAGGCCATCCTCTCCTGTGCCCGATCAGACGCTCATGCCCCTTAGCTAGTCAAGTCCGTTTCCCCTTTAGTGGCTTTTCACCTCACTGAACTCTTCAACCAGTCCTTAGACTCTGCTTGCTTTCCCTCCATTTTCAAAATTGCCACGGTCATCCCTCTCCTCAAAATGTAAGGGGCGATCCAAATCTAAACCAACTAACTTTTGCAGTGTGTCTCCCCTTCTGCACTACTCTAAAGTGCTTGAAAGGATTGTGTTTAACCATCTTAGACATTTCTCAAATATCGACAACCTTCGAGACCCCCAACAAGCAGGTTTTCGCTCCCGTCACTGCGTGGAAACTGCTCTCGTGAATGTCTCCAGCTTCATCTCCTCTGCTAAGCGCTCCAACCTATCCTCTATATCCTAATTATCCTTGACCCGTCAGCTGCCTTTGACACTGTTGATTACTCTGATCTTCTTAATACCCTCTTTCTTCTTGGGATTTTGCGATTCATGATCAAGCCCTTGCCTAGATTGAATCCTACCTGGCACCTCACCAATTCTCTATCTCTTGGAGCAACAACACCTCTGAAATCCCTCCTCTAACTGTTGGTGTTCCAGAGCGCTCTGTCTTGGGTCCTCTCCTCTCTACACTGCAAACCCTCTACTCTTGAGACACTAATCTACTCCTTTGGATTCTCATACCAACTCTTCATGGACATTGGAAAACACTCAAGTCATTTTCTCTTTTCCTCTCCCTAACAAAATGTCCAACTGTCTCTCTGCCATTATATTTTGGATGGCTTCACATTCTGATGTTAAATTCAACCAAAATCAAAGGTACTCTTCTTCCCACGCCACTCTTTCATCTCTTCCCCTGTCTATTCAGTTCCCACCTGATAGTCTCTGCTAGTGTTCTTCAGCTAGAAACCTCAGTGTCATCCATTAACCTTCTCACACCTTCTCTACTTTCATCTCCAAAACTGAAACAGTGGCTTACCTCCTAAATATTAGGACAACCAGACACCTTCTTCCTTTCAACACCACCAAGCATCTCTTAACCACTCTAATATTCCTCAAACTAGAATACTGTAACAGCATTCTCTTAGGTCGCCCCAACCATGATTTCTTTCCTCTCAAAAAGATCATTCTACAAGCATTCTCATAATCGCCGTTCTGACTCCTTGACTACGCTTGTGGCACTTCACCTTCCCTGCTCTTCCTCTCTTCTCGCTCCACTTGCATGGAAATCTCATCCCCCAGACATTGAGGAACAGCCAACATCAATTTGTTCAAAACCAAACTAAAAGCCTACATCCTCAGCTCCGATTTACCCTCTCAACCTACCTCTCATCTGCTTTCTAGCCAACATTTATCCCTCACTTCTACCCTGCCCTAACCCCTCACTTTCTACTGCCTCCACTCTTGAACTTCATCCATCATGGTCGCATCCCTAACACAGCCGGCTGTACCACCTACCTGGAGTTAAAAATGTCTAATATTGATTGTCCGTAATCTGTGTATGGCCACCCATGTATTGTTCCAGGAGACTGTTACATTTACTCCCGCCCCCAAAACCTGGTCCAAATGTCACTCGAACTCACCATATTGTCAAGATGCTCACATCTTCCCATTTAATCGGATTTCTTATATATTGTACGTTCTTTTGTGATCGAAAGAGCATTGTTCCTCCCTGTATAAATGAATATATATTTTTTAAAGATTTGTTTCACAGAAACGTATTGTATTTTCCTGTGCAGATGACAGTCCTCTGCAAATAGCCATAATGCAATTGGGTGCGCCCCTACCCAGAGCTTAGCATTAAGAGTATTGATGAATAGTGAAAACAAGTTGGGAACCAACACACAAACCTGCTTCACAAATACTCACACTGAAAACTCCTATCTAGCTATCCACGCACAGAAAGTGTGCTAATTGAATTAAGCCGATACAACCAATCAGCCCTGAACGCATCCAAGATCAGGACTCTATTCTGAATCAAAGGTGGTCCTTACAACTGTGACCGCTGCATACTATGACCGTTGGTCAAGGTAACAATGGTATTTGAAAATACAAGCCCAATATTTCATCAGATACAGATTGTACTATGTGCTGCACAGATACTTTTCAGTGAAGACATATTCTATGAAATTCTCCTTTAGCAACGTGAAAACCTGGACAAAAATATGATGCTTAAAAAGTGCAAAAATCATGAAGCAGGAAAGTATCAGAAAACTGCCAAGGAAAAAACGATATGACGTAAAGGTACAGAGAAAGAGTCGAGCAAGCCATTAACAATCAAATAACCGACAAGTAAATGTAACAAAACGCAGCAGATCAAGCGCGGGAAATGATAATGGCGCAGATCTCATATTCCCTTTCTGAAAGCTGCCGTTTGAGGCGTTAAAGGGTTTCTATTACCCAAACCCTTTGGTACATGTTTCAGTTCGTTATTGGCTACTAAACCCCTCAGCACTTCCTTCTACACTCAGTCAGAACAAAGAGAGTGCACTGGAGGTGATGTGTGGCAGCTGTAATATTTCTGACGCTTAAAATGAGCCTATTAATTGAACTGTGCTAGCCTCAGTAGCGTCTAGGGTGGCGCAAAAAAAAAAAAAAAAACGGTTCAGCTACATTTTCCCAGGTGTCAGAGACATATGCCTAGAAAAAAATAAGACATGCTACTCACACAGAATCTTACACATGATTCATACAAGAAGTTTGGTCTGTATAACATGTATGTTTTGAGCATTTTGCAAACTGTGTAATTTATGCATGTGTAAAATACTATCAAGCGAGCAATGTAGCTGTTCCAAGGGGTGTGTCAAAGGGGCATGTGTCGTTCAATGCAAATGCCACAGTGAAGCTACTATGCCACAATGTACATAGTTATTCACATTAGCAAATGCATTTCTCATATTTAACCATCCAACTAACTTTGCCAAAACAAGCAATATTTCAGGAAAGTGCAGCAATTGATACCAAATTCTGTGTGTACGACTTGGCAATAGTTACAGAACCATTATTCGCAGTAAAATGCCCTGTCTACATTCTGATTGGCATACGCTGCAGGTGGCTTGGACAGAGTTATTTGACTATACGTGGGCCTCCTGAAACTTGAGTCAATCAATGGTCAGAACCTGCCACCAAAAATGGAATTCACATTAAAAATATTAAAGTGTACTTCCAACGGTCAGCATAGTATTTGCATATGGGGAAAAGCCCATAGTGCAGTGCATATTTTTCCTGTGCAGGGGCAACATTTGCCAGAGCGCTAATACCATGCAAACGTTAATGTGCAGAGCTGGAATGTTTCTGTAATGATGCTGCTGATTTACAAAAAGTTCTCTCGTTTGTCCAAAATGTGTTATCCAACAGTGCATAACCTTACTCCAGATTACATTTACTCAACATGGTGGAAGTATTCGGGGTTCATGTGTCAAAGTTATTTCAACTAATAAAAAAGTGAACTTACTCATGGAAAACAGGCACCATTCTTTCAATGTTAAAGTGCCATAAAAAAAGACACCCTATTTATACGCCAATCAGTCTGAAAACTTGCTCGGAAAAGTTTGTACAAAATCAATACTCAGTAAGACCGAGAAATGGATTCGTGATTCAGAGAGACGACTTTCCAACAAGGGAGACACTCGTGTTTGCGTTTCCAGAATCAATCAATTGAAACACTTAAGAACTTAATGAAAAAATGACTGTGAACACATCACTTATATAAGTTGCCTTCTTTGTCCTAATGTTCTTTTCGGTGCCATACACAGAAACTATCTTTGGGGAAGAATTTAATACGTTTTAAAATGGTCAGAGGATTACTTCTGTTGAAGTATACAGTATTCCAGCAGCATGTGGCATTTGTACATTGTGGCAGTTCTGATGAAACAACATCACATCTTGTTACACAAAACGGAGCTTGGAAAGGCGTTCATTGGCCCCTCTTTTGATTATGCTGTATTTAGATCACTGTGGGACATATACAGGAAAACCATGTAGTATTCCGATATATGCCGAAAATATAGTACTTTTAAACTTGATTGTGAGTTGGAGACATAACATCAATCAAGGACCCACATTTTTGTGAGTGTAGTATGGATGCAGGCACGTTCTACGATGTATTCAAGGAAACTGTAGCCAATTGTTAAGATGGATTTCTGAACTCGGACCTGGAGGGGCAGAGGTTCAGAAGGCCAGCCTAGTTTCTTGGAACAGGGTAACCTCTGGACAAGCCAGACCAATCAGGGTAGCGATGGCGGCGGTCAAGACTAAGTCTCAAGAGGGGTGAGGCTGACGGAAAGACCTCAATGAGCACACAAAGCAAGGACACTTACAAATTACTCCAGACAGGTGTTATATTAAAAATATAGACACATTTATTACAAGGCCTTTGTAACATCGACCATAGCAAAGAATAACAATAATACTAAAGTAAACCAACACATCACAATCAACACAATATATATATACAAGACCGAGGGGTCTAAGGAGTTAGGAGCACGTAATATGTAAACCACCTAGATGGGGAGGAAAACAGGCAGTGCAAGTATTCATTAGACCCAGTTCGACATCTGAAGTACACCTAACTAGGAGGAAGTCCGAGCCCTACAAAGAGAGGAGCCTTATGCTCAAAAGTTCCTGCATGCGCTGGTGCCAATGGACAAAAGAGGGCCTCTTCGAGGATATCAGGCAGTTCAGGAAGGTGAATGAAGCGATGCAGAACAAGTCCCCACTACTCAAGCAAGGCCTCCACTTGTGGACAGAGGCAGGGTGAGAGCACGGGATAGAGTCGCTATTTCGCAACAGCGGTAGAAAAGAAACGGGCTCTTGCGCGAGGGGCCACCGGTTGGGGTATGGACTACTCACCGGCCCCCAATGCAGGCAGACCCAGACTTCTCCAGTTCAGTTCACGTTGCTGGCAGGTTCAGCTGCGATGATCAGGACGTCTTGACACTGTGTAGATTCTGCGTAGCAGGATGCAGGGTCGAGGGCGTCCCAAATGCAGCGGACGTGCACAGGTTGTTACCACAGCAGGGCAACACGGCAACCGCGTTTACTCTGGTCTGGGCGCACTCGTCTCACTTCAAACCTGGGAATGCCAAGTGTACGAAATTCGGTCAGAGGGTGCCATGGAGGCAGAGCAAGCAGTAAACCAAGTTTTGAGGGCTTCCCCGAAACGGCGGCCGTGACAGAGCAAAGCGTCCTGCGTAAGATGGTCAGCCCACTGGTTGGCCCAGGGACACTTCCGAAGAGGCTTACTTGCGGGGTTTGATGAAGGTGCCGGGAATAGTTGATCCCACTATTCCAATGGGTCGAAGCGCCTTCGCAGACCTTCTAGGACGATCAGATGCGGAGGGGTCTCGCAGGATGACAGCAGTTCAGGGTGCCAAACCTTCAGCGGGTCACCAGCGGTTCCTCAACTCAGCTTCTTGTTGCAGGATACTTGGCTCCTTATCCCTTATTCGGTGTGAACTCAGGAGATCGACATGGTAGTGGTGTTTTCAGCCTCCTCTTTTTCAAAGTTCTCTTCGCGCCAAAACGGAGAGGACGCAATGGGAGATCTGCTCACAAACACTCACACCATACGTGGACCTATCACGGACCACGTTGGTCCCAGGCATTCAGGACACTCCAGACTCTCTGGCACCCAGGATGTGTATTGGGACCAGACATCCCAGCCCACATACTGGAGGCACACACAAGGCATGCAGAAGTCAGCGAAAGCTTTGGGGTTTCGCGGGAAAGTGCATGACCAAATAAGGACTGCCCCGGGTCGGCTTGGCCTGGGGGGAGGTGAAGGGG